>NC_059073.1:146678426-147019842 GCF_020497125.1 Mauremys mutica
CCCCAGCAGGGGCCAGCCTTACACCAGACCTCAGAGCCAGATCTCCAAGTGTGCAGCACCCTACATGCCCCCAATGTGCTGAGCGCCTTTGAAAACCTGAAGGAGTCCGGTGGCACCTTAAAGATTCTTTAAGGTGCCACCGGACTCCTTGTTGTTTTTGTGGATACAGACTAACATGGCTACCCCCTGATATTTGAAAACCTGGGCCGCCTTCTCACTGTGATTTAGATTCTCACTGTGTCGAATGGGAATTAACTCAAAAGGACCAGACTCAGAGCTCAGTTACCCAAGTAGCAACGTTGACCTCGGTGGAGTCACTCCAGATTTTCACCGGTGTGACAGATCACAATCTGTGAGCACCTGGCCTTGAGATCCTCACGGGAAAGATGCTAAAGAAGGGCAAAGTATCATTTATTACCAAAGGGGCTGCCAAACTGTACAAGAAGGCTATATCGTACAATACTGCATGTGTCCCCCGTCTCCAGAGGTTGGCTACTCTGGACTTTTGATTGCAAGACTATGGTGCCAGCTTTCTCAGTGCCTTTCTCCGAGGCAGGATCTCCAATGCCTGTCCATGTCCTCACCATCTATTGGCTTCCTAGCCTAGCATGAAGGTTACAGATCAGGCTGTGCCCTCATGACATGTCTTCATCTCCAGAAGGGTATTTTCCAGCTGGGAGGAGTTAGGAGAAACAGGGGGCTGGTGAGCTAATGGGGTTACATCTTAGCTAAGCAGTGTCTGGGGCATGGGGAACATGATCATAGTCTGCAAAAGTCTGAGGGGTGCGAATCCGTAGGAGGAAGGGGGGTTGTTTAGGGTGGGAAACGTAGGGTAATAAGGAGCGATGGGGTGGACTTGAGAAATGGAAACCGAAGGCTGACTCTCAGGGAAAGCTTCCTGCCAGTGAGATCTATAAGGATGTGGGTCCGGGGTGGAATCTCCATTGCTTGGGACATGTAAAACTGGACTGGACAAAGCACTGGCAAAAGTGCTGCAGAGAGCAATCCTGCCTGGCCAGGAGAGGGACTGGCCACGTCTTTTCCAGTTCTGACCTACACGATGCCATGGGTCAGTTCCACATTTCTCATCTCTCCACCCACAAGCCAAGGGGCAGGTCAGTTCTCAGACCCCCCTTCTCTCTGCCCTGGGTAGCTAGTGGCAGTGAGGGAACTCTGACCTCTCCCTGTTGATGCTCCTTGCAGCAGGCCGCTGCCCAGTTTGGAAGGTCGGGTGACAGCCACAGTCCTGGATCAGCAGCTGAGGGACCTGCGTGGTCGGCTCCTCCACCAAGTAGCCAGGTCTGCAGAGAGGCTGAGCGCTGGGATGAACCCAAACACCCTGATCCTCAAGGTAGAGGACTGGCTGCAGAGGATCAACACCATCACTCCAGAGGTAGGCCAAGGCCTTGCACCCCTTCCCCAGACACCATCCCCAAGCTGCCTTGCCCGCCAGCATCTCCTCTAGTCAGGGCCAGCTCTAGCTTTTTTGCCGCCCTAAGCTGCGAAGCAAAAAAAAAGACAAAGCTGATCGGCAGCACTTCGGCAGCAGCTCAGTTGTGCCGCTTCATTCTTCTGCGGCAATTCGGCGGCAGGTCCTTCGCTTCCTCTCTTTTTCTTCGGTGGCACTTCAGCGGCAGCTCAAAGAGGAAGAGAGGGACTAAGGGAAGTGCCACCGAGGACCCGGACGTGCTGCCCCTTTCTAATTGGCCACCCCAAGCACCTGCTTCCTTTCCTGGTGCCTGGAGCCGGCCCTGCCTCTAGCGTCATCTCCTCTAGTGTCTGGGCTGAGCAGTCCTGGAGGAGAATGGAGACATGCTTAGCCAGGGGGCCCTCACTCCCCAGTCTCTGACCTCGCTGTTCATTCTCTGGGTCACTGGGAGCTAGGAGTGATGCTGAGTTAGTGCTGAATAGCTCCGGAGGGGCTCTTTGGTCACCCTGGGGGCTGCACCTGCAGACAGGCCTAGCAGGGGGGCCAGGCTGGCATGAGGGGGGAGCCTAAGGGGCTGAGTTGGCACAGCCCCTGCCATGGGAAGGAGAGCATCCCAGGAGGTATCTTCCCCTGTGCTTGCTCCTGCAATAGCATCTGTGAAATCTCTTCTCTCTCCTGATGTGCGGCCACCCCCAGCCCCAAGCCAGCATGCCCGATGTGGTGATCTGGATGCTGTGCAAGGAGAAGCGGGTGGCCTATGCCCGCGTGAAGGCTCACACCATCATGTTCTCCAAGGCCGGTCCCTGCGCCTGTGGCAAGCTGTGCGGGAAAACCCACACCCTCTTCCTGAAGGTAGGAGATGTGCCAGGATCTCTTAGCCGCTCTCGCTCGCCTCGGGCTGTGGGAGCCGGAGAGCCAAGCAGGGGCGGAGCGGGCTCTGCCCACGCATGCTGGCTGCTTTTGGAGTGGATCCAGCACGGCCCCTTTGCCTTTCTCCTGCAGAGCCCCCAGCGGGATGGGAAGGACACCATCCATGGCCAGCTGCGCATGCGAATGTGGCTGAGTCTGGTGTCCGACAGCCAGGAGTTCATGAGGCACTGCGAGGGGAAGATTGGGGTCTATGCAGAGACGGTAAGCAGGAGGAGGACAGCTCTGGGGCGAGAGGCAGAGATAATCTGCCGGGGCTTCCATGTGGGGAGGGAGGTTTGCTGGACGAGGGCGGTGCTGGAGCAGACAGGGAATGCTGCGTACACTGGGTGCACCCCCAGCAGGCCAATCGATTGTGACCCCAAAGCCCAGCCCGTAAGCGCTCACGCGCCTCGCACGCCCCTTCCACAGCAGCTCCGCTCAGCCCTTCTGCCACCCCGCACTAGCTGGAGCTGCCCAGCGCTCACCCCACCCCTGGAGCCCGCCCTGTGTCCGCGGAATTGCACCTGCTCTGACCTGCTTCCGTCTGTGTCTGTCGCTCCCCTGTGCCCTGCTCAGTATGAGAACCAGGTGAAGATCTTTGGGAAGTGGGGGCCCAAAGGGCTGATGCAGCACCCCAGCTTCTCGGACATAACCGGGAAGATTGGTGTCCCGAGGGACAAGTTCCAGCTGCCCAAGGGCTGGCACTGGGATGGCGACTGGGCGGTGGAGCCACAGAGGAGGTGAGTCGTGTGACATGCTGTCCTGCTGAGAGCCCCTCCCAGGGGCTGTCTCCTGCCGATGAGAGCCTGGCCAGGAAGAAGCCCAAAAACCGTTATGGGAGGGAGGAGTTTCAGGGGCTCTGGGAGAGATCTCCCATGTGTATAGTACTGACCCGTGAGGGGTGCTATGCAGTGAGGTTACACCTTTCTCTGAAACGCTGGACATGGCCAAAGGAGGAAACAGCACAAGACAGGCTTTGGGAAACATCCTGGTATGCAACAGAGAGTTAACTTGTGACACTGGCTAGTGCAGGCTCCTGGTGAGGGAAGGTGGTTAAAGGGTTAAATGTGCCTCCCGCTGAGTCCCCCACATCAGTGTTTGAGTAGGATGGGAAGAGCTGAGCTAGTGAAGGGCCTGGAGAGCTTATTGCACAACTAAACTGTGGAACTCGCTGCTGCAGGATACTATTGAAGCAAATAGATGAGTCTGTTTCCGGGAGAGATTAGACATGTCCCAGTCAGGATCATCTCTGCAGTCATGCTAGCGAGGACTATTGCCCCAGGGCGCTCAGACCTTGTATCAGGCCTCAAGCTGTGAGAGGATCTCCAGCTGGGGTCAGGAGGAACGTCTTCCCTCACTGGTGGAGGGTTCCAGACGGAGGTGCCAGGTACTGGACTAGAGGGACAGGTCCCTGAGGTTTGATGGGAGAGAACAGGAGATGACAGGAGGATCCACACAGAGCTGTCCAGCCAACCCTTTGGAAAAGCCATGAGATGAGACTCCTGCGTTCCTGACTCTGCCCTGGCCTCCTGCGCAGGCTGCTGCTGGATACTGAGACCAACCACAGTGAGGTGCTGGAGGAGGTGTACGAGAACGAGAGCCGGCAGCCAGGGGAAGAGTGGGCCCCAGCCCCTTCTCCCAACACTGATGCGGTGAGGAGAGGAGGGAGCCCTGGGTGCGGGCAGCACTGGCTGGTGGGAGGTGTCATCTTGGAGGTTGTTTTTCATTCATCTGTGCCATTAAACCAGAACCTCTCCAGCCCCTGTCCAGGGTATATACCAGCTCCAGCCTGCAGCCTGAGCCTGGCTTTCCTGCCCGCCCTGGTTTGCGTCCCCCTCTTCCCAGGGATGCCCAGAGGCTTTGGTCTCCATGGTGCTGACACTTTCCCTGGGCTCTGGTCTCTGAGGACATTATTTGCAAAGGGGCTCATCTCCCAGCAGCTCCCACTGTGACACTCAGTGCTTTGGATGTGTCAGAGGGCTCAACCCCCGACGGGCTGGGCTCTCCAGAGAGTCTGGCCCTGACCGTGGCTGCTGGACCCTTCTGAAAGCTCCGGAGCACCTCCAGCAAACATGCTCAGCTCCGCAGTTTCCCCCATTGTCTCGGTTCTAGGGCGGAGCCGCTGTCTCCCCAAAGGAAGGGATTGTGTGCCCTAAGGGCTGGCACTTCGAGGAAGGCTGGAGGGTGGAGGTGAACCGAGCTGTGGATGAGTCTGGTAAGTGGCCTTTCCGTGCTTGTTTCCAGGGGAATCGGTGTGGCCGCTGGGGCTGTGATGTGGAGCGATCAGAGAGCCAGGACCAAGCTGCTGCCCACCCTGAATTGTGGGGCTCAGTGCTGACTGTGTTCCCCTGGGCACATCCTGAAGGGTCTGTGGGGCAATCTCTGCGAGGGCCATTCAGCAGCCCAGAGTAATGAGTTTAGCGGGTTCCCAGCAGACAAGCATCCTCATCACAGGATCACCGACACCACCACTGGCACAAGCTTCCCATCTTGCTGGCAGCCTCAGCAGATAGGCCATGGAGACTGAGCTCCCCTATCGTCCTTGAAGGAGGCTGCTCCAGACCTGGGTTGGTGGGCACATGGGGGGAGTTTCCTAGGCTTTCCCTGCTGTCAGACAGAGAGAGCTGGTGCATGAACACCTGTACTGGGTGCAGCTTCTCCCTGCCAGCCTCAGTCACAGGATCAGCACCTTGTCCAGCCCAGGTGGTTGGGGAGTGAGCCCAGGCAGCAGGCGAGGCCAGGCAGGAGGTTGCCTGGTTTCATGAGGGAGCGTCCGATCACCAGGATGTGAGCACACCTGCCTGGGGCCTCCTCCCAGGTCCTGATGGCAGCACGGCTCCTCTCTCAGGCTGGGAGTACGGCATTGGCATCCCCCCCACCGGAACCCCCCGGTCCTGGAATGCTGCAGAGAAAACATACCACACGCACCGGCGTCGGCGCTGGCTGCGGAGACGCTGTCGGGACCTGAACACTCAGAGCCAGGAGCAGGAAATCGCCTCCTTTCTCCAGCTGGTAAGTGGTGGGAGTGGCCGAGCTCAGGGGCTGTGCTCATAGTGCCTGTGGGGCTGGCTCAGAAGGGGCTGCTCCCAGCACCCGACGGGTGAGGGAGCGTCAGACACACACCGCACTGCGAGGACAAACCCTCAGCTGGTGTAAGGCGGCCTGGCTCCTCTGCAAATCACCGGGGCTCCACCAAAGTCAACTGAGCTGTTTGGAGACGTCCCCCGCCCCAGGTTCACGGATTGTACCTGAGCCTCTGAAGTCTGCAGAATGGAGCAGGAAAGCTCCAAAGTGTCTCGGGGTGAAACCTGGTGGCCAGGAAGGGGACTTGCTTCGGGGGAATCTTACGGAGGGTCAGGATTGAATCTGAGCTGGATCCTTGTGGCGCAGCTCTTCCCTCTTTCTCCGGACTGTCCCATTTTTGCAGCACTCTACAGGGAAGCCGTCGGAAGAGGACACCTGGGAATACGCCTCCTGTTTTGGCTGGAAGTTCCACCTGCAGCCCCGGCCGCATGACACTTACCGGCGGCGCTGCTGGCGCAGGAAGCTCGTGCCCGTGCAGCCCGCCAGGGTGGCTCCCATTTTCCTCTTGGAGGGCTCCCTGGTAAGAGGCCGGGCAGCAAAGGGGCATTGCCCTTGGCTGTTCATTTGGCCGCTATTCTAAGTAAGATCCTGTCCCCGGCTGGCCAAACGCTAGAATGGCTGGGAACCCCTTTCCCCCTATCAGCTGGCCAGACCCACGCACTGGGCATGACGGGAACTGGGAGGCTCGTAGGCAGCAGCCTTGCAGAGTGAGCCAACAGGAGGCTTCCCCGAGGCAGGCAGATCTCAGCTGAAAACCCCCTGGCTGCAGCTGACCCAGTAGGAGCTGTGCATGCAGCCTTATGCCAATGGGTGGTCTCAGGCTAGAGAGGGAGGAGTGCAGCCCCTGGCCTATTGTCTCCAGTTGGAGCCTCTCTTCTTTCCTCTCCCAGAAAGCACCTGCCCAGCCACTAGCACAAACCACTGGCCCAAAGCAGGGTCCCCATAGGCCAGAGAGGGCTGATTGACACAGAAGGGTCAGCCTGCCCCAAGGTAGCTCACAGACCCAAGGCAGGGTGCTCCTGAGCCCCAGGGAGATGCAGCCATAGAGAGGAGCGGAGAGGGATGATGGGGGTGGTTACAACCGAGGTGGGAGGAAGTGGTTGTTGTATTAGTGAGGATGTATAGCCAGGGCAGGGGCTATAGATTCCAGTGGAGTTGGAAACAGGAAGCAGGACCTGCAGCTGGAAGGGGGTGCTAAGGGCATCCTGGAAGTGAGAGCTCCACCCGGGTCCCAGCACTTCCAGCTGGACATCCTGCAGCTGAGGGTGCCCAGGTGCTGAGGGCTGCTCTCTGCTCAGGGTGTGGAGTTTGAAGATCAAGAGAAGGAGGAAGGAGAAGAGAAAGAGAAACAGACGGCGCGAGAGAAAAAGATCCTGGAGGAGGGAGAGAGAGAGAAGAGGTCCCCAGCCCAGAACATCCTGCAGCTGAACACTCCTCTGATCACCTGTGTCTTCCAGCGTGAGTCACTGGCATGGAGGGGATCACACCTGGCCCCAGAGCCCTAGAAGGAAGGTGGCCCCCCAATCTGTCCCTCTATCCACTGGTTTCAGGGCCCCTGCGATCACTGGCTCCTCCTGGGCCCCTCTCCATGGACAGAGGGACTGAAGCCTCTGCAGCTGGGCCCTGGATGGTGGCAGGAATGGGGGGACACCACAGGGCACCTCTGCGTAACAGGTGAGAAGGAGTGTGGGTGAGACCTGTGAACTCTTCATATTCCAGAGCCCAATTACTACCAGCTACACTGCTACATCTACCAAGCCAGGGACCTGACACCAAGCGATGGCAGGAGCTCCTCCGGTAGGTGACATGAGGCAAACCCCACCACCCTCAGCACATGCCTCTTCAGACCTTCCCTGCTCAACCCCACCCATCTCCTGGCACCCCCAGATCATAACGCCTGGGGACCTAACACAAATATTCTTGGTGCGACCCCTGGTATAACCCTCCAAGGCTGGATGTTGGGCATGGGAGCTCTGAATGGCCTACGCTGTCAGGGCCGGTTCCAGGCACCAGCTGAGCAAGCTTGTGCTTGGGGCGGCAGATTCTACAGGGCGGCTTCCGCCCAATCCTAGGGCGGCACGGCTACTTTTTTTTTTTTTGTTCGCTGCTCTGGCCGCCCTGTAGGGGGCGGAGGAGGGGAGCACCCTGCAGAAAACTCGGCAGGGCAGCCCGCGTCCTTCCCTTCCCGCCGACCGGAGTGGAGCGGAGCCCTCCCGGCAGGCAGCGCGGCGATCGGGGCCGCGGGGTGAGTGCCTCGCTGAAGCGCTGGCCGCCCTGCTTCTGTCTCTCCCCCCCACTCCCTCCCCTTCCCCCCCATTAGACCGGGCGCGCACTCTGCAGCACAGGGAGTCCTCTGGCTCCGGTTGCCCTGTACGGTTTTTTGTTTTGTTTTTCCCCTGCTTTGCCGGCTGCACCGTTGTTACTCCCCCTGCCCCCCCCCCCCGCTTTGCCGCACCAGCTGCATCGTTTTTGTGTTGTTCCCCACCCACCCACCCCGCTTTGCCGCTCCAGCCGCGCTGTTTTTTTCCCCCTGTTTTGTTGCTCCGTTGGCCCCGCCGCCCCCCCGCCTTTTTTTTTGCTTGGGGCGGCAAAAAAGCCAGAGCCGGCCCTGTACGCTGTACAAACAGTGGCCCTACAGGTTCCCCGCTGCTGAGCGCACACTGTCCAGTGGGCTGCACGGTGCCCCTCAGATAGGTCAGTTCTACATCTCTCCCACGTCGCTATGTCCAGACAGGAACACTGAGACACTGCCCGCTCTGACGGATTCTTACAGGACTGGAGTGGACGTGTTATTCCTTGACTTTAGCAAAGCTTTTGATACGGTCTCCCACAGTATTCTTGACAGCAAGTTAAAGAAGTATGGGCTGGATGAATGGACTATAAGGTGGATAGAAAGCTGGCTAGATCGTCGGTCTCAACGAGTACTGATCAATGGCTCCATGTTGAGTTGGCAGCCGGTTTCAAGCGGAGTGCCCCAAGGGTCGGTCCTGGGGCTGGTTTTGTTCAATATCTTCATTAATGATCTGGAGGATGGCATGTACTGCACCCTCAGCAAGTTTGCAGATGACACTAAACTGGGAGGAGTAGATACGCTGGAGGAGAAGTAGATACGCAGGAGGGTAGGGATAGGATACAGAGGGACGTAGACAAATTAGAGGACTGGGCCAAAAGAAACCTGATGAGGTTCAACAAGGACAAGTGCAGAGTCCCACACTTAGGATGGAAGAATCCCATGCACTGCTACAGACTAGGGACCGAGTGGCTAGACAGCAGTTCTGCAGAAAAGGACCTAGGGGTTACAGTTGTCGAGAAGCTGGATATGAGTCAGCAGTGTGCCCTTGTTGCCAAGAAGGCTAACGGCATTTTGGGCTGTATAGGTATGAGCACTGCCAGCAGATTGAGGGATGAGATCATTCCCCTCTATTCAACATTGGTGAGGCCTCATCTGGAGCACTGTGTCCAGTTTTGGGCCCCACACTACAAGAAGGATATGGAAAAATTGGAGAGTCCAGCGGAGGGCAACAAAAATGATCAGGGGGCTGGAGCACATGATTTATGAGGAGAAGCTGAGGGAACTGGGATTGTTTAGTCTGCAGAAGAGAAGAGTGAGGGGGGATTTGATAGCTGCTTTCAACTACCTGAAGGGGGGTTCCCGAAGAGGATGGATCTAGACTGTTCTCATTGGTAGCAGGTGACAGAACAAGGAGCAATGGTCTCAAGTTGCAGTGGGGGAGGTCTAAGTTGGATATTACGCAAAACTTTTTCACTAGGAGGCTGGTGAAGCACTGGAATGGGTTACCTAGGGAGGTGGTGGAATCTCCTTCCTTAGAGGTTTTAAGGTCAGGCTTAAAGCCCTGGCTGGGATGATTTAGATGGGGATTGGTCCTGCTTTGAGCAGGGGGTTGGACTAGATGACCTCCTGAGGTCCCTTCCAACCCTGATATTCTATCACTCTATGAGTGAACAGCCCATCTCTCCCGTCTCCTTCCTCCAGATCCCTATGCCCACGTGTCCTTCCTGCACAGGAGTCAGCGCACGCAGACCTTGACTGCCACCCTGAGCCCCAGCTGGGACCAAACCCTCGTCTTCGACCATGTGCTGATTTACGGAGACCCCCAGGCCATCCGGCAGGACCCGCCACTGGTGGTTTTGGAGCTGTTTGGCCAGGACATCATTGTAAGTGCGAGATCCCAGGGAAGGGGGTAAAGGAGGAGCAGGTGAAGGGGATCTGCAGCCCCATGACTCACATGGTCTGATCACGTCTCCTCTTTATATTAGGACAAGGATGACTTCCTGGGGAGGAGCATGTGTTCCCCACTGGTATGTCTGGATCTCGGATCCCGACACCTCCCCTGCCTCCAGTGGTATCCAATCACAAAGCAGCAGAAGGAAGCGGGCGAGCTCTTAGCTGCCTTTGAGCTCCTATTGGATCCCAAGGTAAAAGGGGGGTGTGTTTTATTGGAGGGGGGAAGGTGTTTGCACAAGCAGAGGGGAGGGGTAACAAGCACTTTGGAGGACAGGACTAGAATTCAAAATGACCTTGACAAATTGGAGAGCTGGTCTGAAATCAACAAGACAAAATTCAATAGAGACAAGGGCAAAATTCTGCGCGTAGAAAGGAAAACTCAAATGCACAAATACAAATGGGGAACAACTGGTTAGGTGGTAATACTGGCTAGGTGAAAAGGATCTGGGGGTTATAGTAGATTAAGCCCATTACTTCTTGTCCTGCCTTCAGTGGACCTGGCGAACAATTGGTCACCGTCCTCTTTATTACTGAAACCTGGTGGGATGATTCCCATGACTGGAATGTTAAAATCAATGGTTATAACCTATTTAGGAAGGAGCAAGTGGGCAAAAGATGTATGTCAGAAATGGCATTATCTGCTTCTGAGTCGCTGATTATTTGGAAGAGAACATTCTTGAATGCTTATGGATCAATGTTTTAATGGCTAAAGCACAAGATGAGGTATTAGTTGGTGTCTGCAACCAACTACCAAATCCCACAAACAAACAGGATAACTGCTTCCTTACGCACCTATCTACAAAGTGTAGGGGGAAAACTATATTATCGTGGGGGACTTCCATCTGAATGGCACATGCTGAAGGTCTCATGCTGCCAGAACTAGAACATCCTTGGAATTTCTAAACATTAGAGATGACAATTTCCTAACTCAAAAAGTGCTGCATCCAAGACAGAGAATTCTGTATTAGACCTGGTCTTGACAGATAAAGAAGAACTGATCACAGAACTAAATATTAATGGTAACTTATGATCATGATTTGATCACATTTATAATGTGCAAACAGAATGAAGTCCAGACCAGTGAGATATATACTTGGTAATGTAAAATGGCCAAATTCACAAAACTGAAAACAATTATTACCCAATCATCTGCAATTATTTCATCAGAAAAATGTGGATGGTAATTGGGAATTATTTAAGAACACATTACTAGATGCCCAAAAAGGCACAATCCCACAATTGAAGAAGAAGGCCATACTGGTTTTAAAAAATGACCTGGTTTAGAGGGGAAATGAAGGCAGCTATAAAAAATAAAAATAAATAAACGGAAGAAAGGAGAAGTTGATAAGTTAATATAAATCAGAAGCTGTAAATTGTAGAAAATTGATAAGGGAAACAAAAGGGACAGAAGGAAACATCTATGACCAGCAGAGTTAAGGACAATAAGAAGGAGCTTTTTAAGTATTTTAGGAACAAAAAGTATCCTGACAATTGTATTGGTCCCTTACTAGATGGAAATGGTACAACCATCAATAATAATGCAGAAAAGGCAGAAATGTTCAATAACTATCTCTGTTCTCTATTTGGGAAAAAAACAGATGTAGTGTCATCATGTGAGAACACTCTGTCCATTCCACTAGTATCTCAGGAGGGTGTTAAACAGCAGCTGCTAAAGTTAAACATTTTAAAATCAGTAAGTCCAGATAACTTTCTGTGACAGTTCTCAGGGTACCCAGGATTGTGAGTCACCTTGTGGGCCCCCCCGTCTTCAGTGAGAAGGAGTCTTGCTTTTGCTTCACTGGGTGTCATCTCTCGATACCACCAGCCTGTTAGCATTCTCCTCTGGGCTAAGCCAGGCCTTACAGTTTAATAATCCCAGACCCCAATGCCCTGTGAAGCATTCCCCGGCCGTGCCTATAGCCCCATCCCCTGAACACTCACAGAAATACCAGGGAAAGACCAGTGTACACACCAGCCTGTCTGATTCAGCTCAGACTCAGCACCTTGCTTAATATCACAGCACTGAGATAGATTAATAGTGACAACAAGAATAAGTTTATCATCAAAGATTCAAGGTTCAAGTGATAGTACGAATATTGGAAACAAAAGGTTACATATAAAACTAAATCAGAACATGCCTTCTAGAGACTAAACTTAACTAACAAATTAACCACCTGTCTAAAGAAGTTGATCTCACCCCAAAGTGCTTTGCAGCTTTTCAGCCAAGGTTGGCTGAGATCCCAGTTTCACAAATGCAGACGCACTGTCCATTTACTTCCTAGGTGAAGGGTAAGGGGGTGTCTTCTTTGCCTTCTACTTATAATCCCCAAAATTCATTGCCTGTGCTCAGAGACAGGATAACCACCCCTGGTTTATTTTTCCATGCATGCTTCCCTGTTGACTTCATAGGTAAGTGGGCTAGAGTACAGTGTGTTAGCATACAATGCTTCGTTTCCATCCCGGCAGAGAGACAGGTGAATAAACACCTCTTGTCTGACACAAAACCTGCTTTTTTCACCTCTGCCGGTGTCTCGGACCTTGATACAGACTCTAAGAACATATCTTCAATCTATGTACATAACTCCTTATGGACATACATTTCATAATGACCAATATGACACTGGCTTTCATTTGAGACCTCACAAGACATTCTGTGGTGAACCAGAATGTATATAACAGAATCAGGACATTCCTGTAACCCCCTTGCCTGTTGTCATTAAGGGGTTTGGGGGTCACATTTGCATCCAAGAGTTTTAAAAGAACTGGCTGAGGAGCTCGCTTGACTTTTAATGTTGATTTTCAATAACTCTTGGAATACCAGGCATGTTTCAGGAGACTGGAAGAAAGCTAAAGTTGTGCCAATATTTAAAAAGGGTAAACGGGATGACCCAGGTAATTGTAGGCCTATCAGTCTGGCACCAATCCCAGGCAAGATAATGGAGCTGTTGATATGAGACTCGATTAATAAAGAATTAAAGGACTTAATGCCTTAATACCAATCAACATGGGTTTATGGAAAATAGATATTGTCTAACTTGATATATTTTTCTGATGAGATTATAAATTTGGTTGCTAAAGGTAATAGTGTTGATATAATAGACTTCTGTAAATCATTGACTTGGTACTGCATAACATTTTGATTAAAAAACTAGAACAATATAAAATTAACATGGCACTCAATAAATGGATTAAAAACTGACTAACTAATAGGTCTCGAAATGTAATTGTAAATGGGGAATCATCATTGACTGGGTGTATTTCTAGTGTGGTCCTGCAGGGATCAGTTCTTGGCCATACACTATTTAACATTTTTTGAATGACCTGAAAGAAAACATAAAATCATCCCTGATAAAGTTTGCAGATGACACACAAACTGGGGGAGTAGTAAATCACAAAAAGGACAGGTCATTGATATAGAGCAACCTGGATCACTTGTAAACTGGACACAAACAAACAATATGTGTTTTAATACAGCTAAATGTAAACATCTGGGAACGAAGAACGTAGGCCATACTTACAGGCTGGGGGACTCTGTCCTGGGAAGCAGGGACTCTGAAAAAGATTTGGGGGTCATGGTGGATAATCAGTGGAACATGAGCTCCCAGTGTGATGCTGTGGCCAAAAGGGCTAATACGCTCCTTGGATGGATAAACGGGGGAATCTCAAGTAGGAGCAGAGAGGTTATTTTCCCTCTGTATTTGGCACTGGTGCAACCACTGCTGGGATCCTGTGTCCAGTTCTGAAGCCCACAATTCAAGCAGGATGTTGGTAAATTGGAGAGGGTGCAGAGAACAGCCATGAAAATTATTAAAGGGTTAGAAAACCTGCCTTATAGTGATAGACTCAAGGAGCTCAATCTTTTTAGCTTGAGAAAAAGAAGATGACTTAATTGCAGTCTAAAAGTACTTACATGAGGAACAAATGTTTAATAAGTGAGCTCCTCATTCTAGCAGAGGAAGGTCTAACACCATCCAATGGCTGGAAGTTGAAGCTAGACAAATTCAGACTGCAAAGAAGTGGAAGCTTGGACAGATGACTAGGGAGGAGTATAAAAATATTGCTCGCATGCAGGGGTGTAATCAGGAAGGCCAAAGCACAACTGGAGTTGCAGCTAGCAAGGGTTGTGAAAGGTAACAAGAAGGGTTTCTACAGGTATGTTAGCAACAAGAAGATGGTCAGGGAAAGTGTGGGACCCTTACTGAATGAGGGAGGCAACCTAGTGACAGATGATATGGAAAAAGCTGAAATACTCAATGCTTTTTTCGCTTCGGTCTTCAGACAAGGTCAGCTCCCAGACTGCTGCACTAGGCAGAAGAGTATAGGGAGGAGGTGAGCAGCCCTCAGTGGAGAAAGAACAGGTTAAGGACTATTTAGGAAAGCTGGACATGCCCAAATCCATGGGGCCGGCTGCAATGCATCTGAGGGTGCTGAGGGAGTTGGCTGATGTGATTGCATTATCCATTATCTTTGAAAATTAGTGGCACTCAGGGGAGGTCCTGGATGACCGGAAAAAGGCAAATGTAGTGCCCATCTTTAAAAAAGGGAAGAAGGAGAATCTGGAGAACTACAGACTCATCTCAGTCCCTGGAAAAATCATGGAGCAGGTCCTCAAGGAATCCATTTTTAAGCACTTGGGGGAGAGGAAGGTGATCATGGATTCACCAAGGGCAAGTCATGCCTGACCAACCTGACTGCCTTCTATGATGAGATAACAGGCTCTGTGGATATGGGGAAAGTAGTGGACGTGATATACCTTGACTTTTGATATGGTCTCCCACAGTATTCTTGCCGGCAAGTTAAAGAAGTGTGGATTGGATGAATAGACTAGAAGGTGGATAGAAAGCTGGCTAGATTGTTGGGCTCAACAGATAGTGATCAATGGCTCCATGTCTAGTTGGCAGCCGGTATCAAGCAGAGTGCCCCAGGGGTTGGTCCTGGGGCCAGTTTTGTTCAACATCTTCATTAATGATCTGGATGATAGGATGGATTGCACCCTCAGCAAGTTTGCAGGTGACACTAAACTGGGAGGAGTGGTAGATATGCTGGAGGGTAAGGATAGGATCCAGAGTGACCTAGACAAATTGGAAGATTGGGCCAAAAGAAATCTGATGAGGTTCAACAAGGACAAGTGCAGAGTCCTGCACTTATGAAGGAAGAATCCCATGCACTGCTACAGGCTGGGGACTGACTGGCTAAGTGGCAGTTCTGCAGAAAAGGACCTGAGGATTTCAGTGGATGAGAAGCTGGATATGAGTCGACAGTGTGCCCTTGTTGCCAAGAAGGCTAATGGCATATTGGGCTGCATTAGTAGGAGCAATGCCAGCAGATTGAGGGACGTGATCATTCCCCTCTATTCGGCATTGGTGAGGCCACATCTGGAGTAATGTGTCCAGTTTTGGGCCCCCCACTACAGAAAGGATGTGGACAAATTGGAGGGAGTCCAGTGGAGGGCGATGAAAATTATTAGGGGGCTGGGAGACACGACTTATAAGGAGAGGCTGAGGGAACTGGGCTTGTTTAGTCTGCAGAAGAGAAGAGTGAGGGGGGATTTGATAGCAGCCTTCAACTACCTGAAGTGGGGTTCCAAAGAGGATGGAGCTCGGCTGTTCTCAATGGTGGCAGATGACAGAACAAAGAGCAATGGTCTCAAGTTGCAGTGTGGGAGGTTTAGATTGGATATTAGGAAACACTATTTCACTAGGAGGGTGGTGAAGCACTGGAATGGGTTACTGTAAGCGTGCGGACTCACCCCTGCAGCGCTTCCTGCTGGTCTCTCAGGGAATTAGCTCGATTTCCTGCCCAGAGCGCCCTCTGCAGGCCAGTGATCCACCTTACCGCTTGGTGGGTCCAAGAATAAATATTTTAGTATAAAAGTCAACATGAAATATTTTGAAACCATCAAGTCAAAATGAAACATCTTTATCTTATTGACACAAAATGTTTTAACATTCTCAACATGAAAGAAGAAAAGTGATCCACCTTACCCACTGGGTCCACCTTGGACCCAGTGCCCCTTTTACCTGGGGTGCTGCCCCCTGGCAGTAACCCCTTTCTTTCAGGGTCTCCCCCTCCCAGGGGAACCCCCACCCTCTATCCTCACCTCACCTCAGTATCAGGCTACTGCCAGTCATTGTCTAGCCCCACGCCCTGGAACAGACTGCAGTATCAGCCTACTCATCACTGGCAAGGTTGGGTTTGGACCTGCTGCCTTGGCCTACCCCTGGGCTGCCTCTGCAACCCCCAGTACCTGTTGGCCTTGTACTAGGCCGCAGCCTGGGGCTTTCCAGGCTGGAGCGCCCCAGCTCCTCTGCCTTTCCCCAGCCCTGCTCTACTCAGGTTCCCTGTCTCTAGCCCCCTGCAGCCAAGCCCTTCTCCCTCTACAGGCTGAGGGAGACTGTTTGGGCTCCTGGCTCACAGCCTTTTTATACAGGCCAGCTGTGGCCTGATTGGGGCTTGGCCCAGCTGCAGCTGCTTCCCCAATCAGCCCAGCTTTTAGAGCTGCAGCCCTCTCCAGGGCTGCTTTTAAACCTCTCAGGGCAGGAGCGGGTAACCTAGGGAGGTGGTGGAATCTCCATCCTTAGAGGTTATAAGGCCCGGCTTGACAAAGCCCTGGTTGGGATGATTTAGGTGGGGTTGGTCCTGCTTTGAGCAGGGGGTTGGACTAGATACCTCCTGAGGTCTCTTCCAACCCTAATCTTTTATGATTCTACGAAATAAGGTGTAAATTTTTAACAGTGAGAGCAATTAACCATTGGAACAAATTACCGAGGGTTGTGGTGGATTCTCCATCACTGACCATTTTAAAATCAAGAGTGGATGTTTGCTAACAGACCTGCTCTAAGAATGACTGTGGCGCAGGTCTCTGGCCTGTGCGAAACAGGAGTTCAGACAAGATGATCACAATGGTCCCTTCTGGCCTTGGAATCCATGAATCTTTCTAACAGCCCTTAACATGCTTGAAGACCGTTATCCGGTCCCCCCTCAATCTGCTTTTCTCAGTGCTAAATGTGCCCATTTTCTTTAACCTTTCCTCCTAGATCAGGTTTTCTAAATCTTGTATCATTTTTGTTGCTCTCCTCCGGATGCTCTCCAATTTGTCCACATCTTTCCTTAAGTGTGGCACCCAGAACTGGATAGTTCTCCAGACCTGATAACAGTCTTTAAATATTTAAAAAGTTGTTATAAGGAAGATGGTGACTGTCTTCCATTAGAGAGACAAGGTTGGGGGGGTAATAACTTTTATTGGACCAACTTCTGTTGGCGAGAGAGCCAAGCTGTTGAGCCGCACAGAGCTCATCCCCGGGCATGGGAAAGGCACCCCGAGTGTCCCAGCTAAACACAGGATTGAATAGATAGCTCAGCGTAAGCAGTTAGCACACGTTCGAATGGACCATTCAAGGTGAAGTGGCCTAACACCCCTGAAGCCACAGGACAAATAGGGGGATCAGTGGGTTACAGGTTGTTGTAATAAACTATAAATCCAGTGTCTTTATTAAGACTTAATAAAATGCTGGATTAATAGTTTATTGGGGGTTACACTAGATGACCCTTGAGATCCCTTCTAACTCTACAATTCTGTAACCCACTTACCCCCTTTTTGTCCTGTGACTACAGGGATCCCTTAGAATATGTGCTATTTATGCTAAACTACCTGTTCAATCTTGTCTTTAGCTGTGACACTCAGAGAACCTTTCCCAGTGCTGAAGCCCTGGGCTTGAAAGCTTCTCTTTCATCAACAGGAATGGGTACAATACAAGATATGACCTTTCCCACCTTGTCTCTCTAATATCCTGGGACCAGCACAGCTGCAACAACACTGTATACAGCTATTCTTCTTCGAGTGCTTGCTCATATCGATTCCAATTAGGTGTGTGCGCACCGCGTGCACGTTCGTTGGAAGATTTTTACCCTAGCAATACTCAGTGGGTCGGCTGGGTCGCCCCCTGGAGTGGCGCCGTTATGGCGCTGAATATATACCCCTGCCAACCCAAGTTCCTTCTTACCACCCGTGTTGGTCGTTGGAACAGTGGAGCACGGCTTAGCTGATCTCCACTTCCCTAGCTTACTCGTAGTTCTTTACTGATAGTTGTGTATATAGTTCACGGACAACACAACGGCCGTGTTTTACATAAACAAGCAGGGCGGAGCATGCCCCTCCCTCCTTTGTCAGGAGGCCATGCAGCTCTGGGACTTTTGCATAGCCCACTCAATCGATCTGGTAGCGTCCTTTCTCCCAGGAGTTCAGAACATCCTGGCATATCGCCTCAGCAGATCCTTCCTGGCTTACGAGTGGTCGATTTGTCCAGACGTCCTCCATTCTGTTTTCCGGAAGTGGGGGTTTCCCCAGATAGACCTCTTCTCCTCTCGCAAGAATCGGAAGTGCCATGTGTTCTGCTCCTTCCAGGGTCGCTCCCCGGGCTCCCTCTCAGACGCATTCCTGATATCGTGGACGAACCATCTACTCTATGCCTTTCCACCGTTCCCGCTGGTCCACAGGGTCCTGCTCAAGCTCCGCAGAGACAGGGCCTACCTGATCATGATCACTCCAGCGTGGCCGAGGCAGCACTGGTACACCATGTTGTTCGACCTGTCGGTGGCCAACCCAATCCCCCTACCACTTTGGCCGGATCTCATAACTCAGGACTACGGCAGACTTCACCACCCAGACCTACAGTCTCTTCACCTCACAGCATGGTTGCTGCGTGGTTAAGCCAGTCCGACTTACTTTGCTCTGCCTCGGTACAACACGTACTCCTGGGTAGTAGGAAACCTTCCACTAGGTTGACATATCTTGCCAAGTGGAAGCGTTTCTCCTGCTGGTGCGCTCAGCGTAACGCTGTCCCCACCCAGATACCAGTTCCTACTGTCTTGGACTACCTCTGGTCCCTGAAATAACTCGGCCTAGCAGTCTCATCAATAAAGGTGCATTTGGCGGCCATCTCTGCCTTCCACCCAGGGGAGAGTGGCCGTTCGGTCTTCTCTCACCCCATGGTTTTGAGGTTCCTCAAGGGCTTGGAACGTTTGTACCCGCAGGTCCGACGTCCCACCCCAACCTGGGACTTCAGTCTAGTTCTAGCCAAGCTTATGGGTGCTCCCTTTGAGCCGCTAGCCACCTGCTTGCTGCTGTACCTGTCCTGGAAGACAGCATTCCTCGTCGCCATTACATCAGCAAGACGAGTCTCCGAATTTCGGGCCCTCACTGTGGACCCCCCGTATACAGTGTTTCACAAGGACAAGGTACAGCTGCGACCACATCCGGCCTTCCTCCCTAAAGTGGTATCGGCCTTCCATATCAATCAAGACATCTTCCTTCCGGTCTTCTTCCCGAAGCCGCACTCATCGTGCCGGGAACAGCAGCTGCACTCCCTAGACGTCCGTAGGGCTCTTGCCTTTTATATTGAACAAACAAAGCCCTTTCTAAAGATGCCCCAACTCTTCGTTGCGGTGGCAGACCGAATGAAGGGCCTACCTGTCTCCTCCCAGAGGATTTCATCTTGGGTGACGTCGTGCATCCGTACCTGCTATGACTTGGCTCACGTTCCGATGAGCCACCTCACTGCCCATTCTACTAGGGCTCAAGCTTCATCTGCCGCCTTCCTGGCCCATGTACCCATCCAGGAGATATGTCGTGCAGCTACCTGGTCCTCGGTTCACACCTCCGAAGCATGGGGCAGGGGTCGCTTGCTTTGCGTCACATTACGCATTGGTACAACAGTCCAGAGATGACGCGGCATTTGGCTCAGCAGTTCTACATTCTGCGACATCTCACTCCGACCCCACCGCCTAGGTAAGGCTTGGGAGTCACCTAATTGGAATCGATATGAGCAAGCACTCGAAGAAGAAAAGATGGTTACTCACCTTTGTAACTGTTGTTCTTCGAGATGTGTTGCTCATATCCATTCCAAACCCGCCCTCCTTCCCCTCTGTCGGAGTAGCCGGCAAGAAGGAACTGAAGGGCCGTTGGGTCGGTACGGGTATATATTGAGCGCCATAACGGCGCCACTCCAGGGGGCGACCCAGCTGACCCACCGAGTGTTGCTAGGGTAAAAATCTTCGGACGAACGTGCACGCGGCGCGCACACACCTAATTGGAATGGATATGAACAACACATCTCGAAGAACAACAGTTACAAAGGTGAGTAACCATCTTTTTTACATGGCCACCAAGGTTAAGACAAGAAGGAATTGGCTTAGTTTCCAGCAAGCGAGATTTAGGTTAGATATTAGGAAAAACATTCTAACTCTAAGGGAAGTGGAGCTCTGGACCAGGCTTCCAAGGGAGGTTGTGGAATCCCCGTCACTGGCGGTTTTGAAGGGTTTAGTGGGTCCTGCCCTAGTGCGGGGGACGGATGAGATGCCCCGGGACTGGCAGACATCACATCACTCATCCTGATGGAGAATCTCAGGAGAGTTCCAACCGAACAGGTGTCTCCAACACAAAAGCTAAGCTCTCCCTCAATCTTCTTGCTGGCATTCCCAGGAATGGTGAGCAACAGAGACTGAGCCCCCTGGCCTATGTAGCAGGGTCCCTGAGGGCTGGAGGGGTCACTTTAGCATGGGGCATGATGTGGAAGCCAGAGGAATTGCCCTTGGCTGCCAGTCCTGGTCCTTCCCTGGCATAAAAGTCCTCTGTCCATTTTGTACAAAGAAAGAGCCTTAGTGCAGCCAAGCCAGAGCATCACACAACAGCCTTGTCCTTCCCCTCCCAGGATGGTGCACCAGGCCACCTTCCCGCCCCCTCCTGGAAGAACGGGATCTACGTCATCCCTAGCGGCATCCGGCCCACGCTGAGACTGATGGCCATTGAGGTGAGGGTGACAGCCAGGGCCCCTCTGCTCACGTGGCCTCCAGGGCAGAAGCAGCTTGTTTGGTGGGAAGAGGAAACAAGCATCTGCTGCGGAGGGCACGTTGCGATGCCTGTTACTGCCACAGACCCTGCCATGCCATTGGGCGTCAGCCACTATCTACTCCACAGGAAGGCCTAGCCAGCAGGGACTGGGGGACAGCAGGGATGGAGCTGGGAGGCATCCTGCTTGGGGACTGCTGCAGGCAGCACTACGAAGATCAGACCAGCACGTTGGGTAGAGGTCGATGGCCCCCAATGACCTGCAGGTGCTTCCCCTCCTGAGGGGACAGGCTGCTGCTCCTCATCAGCATGGGGATGGAAGTGCCCAGGAAGTCCCGCCCTGCTCATCGCCTGGGGGCCGGGGCAAGGTTGCCCCTCCAGTCTAGTCACCGTGTCACTTCCCTCCACACCCTGCTTCTCCCTTTGGTTAACCCCAGCCCCTCACTCCTGACTGTAACTCTCCTGTCACTCAGAATCATCCCTTCCGCCTGACACCAACACTGGCTGCAGTGTTGCCCTCTTCTCACCCACCACCTTGACTGGCCAGGCAGGACATCGGTGGGAGTTTGTGCTGGGGAGCCACTGTCGCCAGCCCCTCCATCGCCCTCTGGGCCCCAGAGCAGTCCACCCCCTCCATTGCCTTCTGGGCCCCAGAGCAGTCCAGCCCATTCAGCTCCCTGCTGGGTGTCCAATACACTCAGGGGCTGGCCAGGGCACTTGGCCAGTGAGTGTTTCTAGCCCAGCTGGCTTCTAAGCTCTGTTCTGATTCTGAAACAGAGCCACATCGGCAGCTTCACCCTGGTGTCTTTGCCAGTGGGACTGGTGCTGAATCAGCCCAGCCTACCCCTCCTTCATGACATCCATCCATGGTACAACCAAACCATTCACCTCTTCCTCTCCTCCAGATCCTGGCCTGGGGCCTGCGAGGCCTGCAGAGCTACAACCTGTTGAGCGTCATGTCACCGAGCCTGGTGGTGGAGTGTGGAGGAGAGGCCATCCAGACAGCTCCCATCAGAGACCTCCACGAGAACCCCAACTTCCCAATCAATGTCTTCCTCATGAGAGTGGTGAGCAGGGCAGGAGCATGGGGCAGGGCAGTTCCACCCACTGCTTCTCAGCCACTTCCCTTCCTGCCTGCCTACGTGCCTGGGTTAGGAGTCGGAGATGGTTGGAGAGTTCCAGTGACCACTTGATCCCACCGACCCACATCACCTCTAGCCCTATGGCCGGCGTTGTCTGTCTGTCCATACAGGGCTCCATGGCTGAGTGTCTAGGTGCTGGCCCAGTTGCCTGCTCCTTCTGTTGCCTCCCCATGGAGCTCATGGACCTGCTTGCCACCCCACAGCACCTGCCCATGGAAGAAGATTTAATGCCCCCCATCGAGCTGAAGGTCGTGGACAACCGGGAGTTTGGGTATAAGCCAGTGGTGGGCCAGGCCAGCGTGAGATCCCTGCGCCGGTACATGTGCGAGCCGTCCGCAGAGGGGCACCATCCCAGCCTGCCACCCCCAGGTACAGGCCAATCAATGAATCCCACTCACCATACCCCACATCCAGCCCAGCTCCCAGGACCTCTGGGGAACACTGTCTTTCTCCCATTGCTGGCAGGGACCTCGGGATCTGTCACTGCCAGACCCTCTCCTCTGGAACTATTTGGCCAAACCCCACATTTCACTAGAGCCAGCCGTCTGGAACCATTGGCTCTGCCGGGCCAGGCTCCAGTGTGGTGCCCGTGTGCTCTAACACAGAAATGCTGCAGACCCCCCTCCCACATTGCCCCATGGAATCTTTTCACGCTGGGGTGCCAGGACTGCACATCCCCCAACATTAAAACTAAAGAAAGATGTATTCCTAGTGAGAACATAGCTGGGATCCGCAGTCCTGTGCTATTCCAGTCGTGGGGGGCCCACCCACCGCCCCACAGCTCTGCCAGTGGCCCTCGCTCCCAAGCCCCAGCCTCCTGCTAGCCCAGCTCTGAGCTCCCCACACACAGTGGTGCCAATGCCAATCAGTCCTTGCTTTGAACAGCCTGCCTGTGAGAAAACTTGGCTTCCCATGAGCCGTGCCTGTCAGGTGCTAAATGCTGGGTTACTTTTGCAATGTAAAGAAATGCTATCTAGGACCTGGGTTCTGAATAACCACACTGACCCCTCACGGGAGTCCAGTTTGACTCCTGACCTCCAGCGGTGGCAAGGTTACGCAGTGACTAGTGGCTGAGTCTAGTCCCCACAGTAAGCATAAGGAATCCTAGTTTCTGTTCCTCATCTGTGGCATTAAAGGGCTAATTCCTAGACGGTCAGGCCGGATGGGCCCAGTGTGATCATGCAGCCGGTCCGGCCTAGCCAGGCCAGAGAGCCTCCCCTAACCATTCACGCTTTCGGAGCTGAGAGGGAACCTGGGGCTATTTCGATGTTGCCATTAATTTCATGTCTCTTTTCTCCCCCTCCCTTCCCTGCCCTGCGCAGTGGCTCCCAAGGGGAAGTTCGCGAAGGTGAGTGCTACTCTCCAGCAGCCCAGAGCCATCTGCTTGCTGGGTCCCCTCTCTGCAGCGCTCACCTCCTACTCCCTGGTGCCATGGGCATTCCTGCTCCAGCACCACTGACCTCAGTGCAGACACAGCGCGGGGTGACTCGGGCCTCAGCTCTGCTTTAACCCTTTGGGTTCCCCTCACTGCAGTTCTAGCAGGAAGCCCCGTGCTGCATCCCATGATGTCACATCTGCACCTCACTCCAAGGTGCATTCGCTTTGTGCTCGCATAGCCAGCCTTTAACTTATCTGAGGGGCTCTCCCTAAAGGGCCCTATGAGACAGTATCATCTAGGGGTTAGAGCAGGGGGGACAGAGGCCAGGAGAGCTGGGGTCTATACCCAGCTTTGCCATAGACTTGATGTCCAACTTTGGACCAGTGCTGGCCATGCTCTGTGCCTCAGTTTCCCCACCTGTAAAACTACGATACTACTGACCTACCTCATGGGAGGGGGAGGTTTGTGAGGCTTCATGCCTTAATGCTCGTCAAGCACTGTGAGCTGCTTGGACAGAAGGAAGGGTTGTCTGGGTATAGGCTTGACAGAATCGATTGTAATTGAATTGTGAAATTCCAAAAATTAAAGCTTCATAGCCAATAAAACACAAATTGTCAACATCTCCAGTCAAAATACACCATGTCAATCTCCTGAAATCAAACTCAGCATGGTCCCAAGCAGCGTTTCCCTTACTTTGCCTAACTGCACATTTCGATTACTATCCGTGGAAAAAAAAAATCGTCAGTTTGCGTGTGTACAGTGGAAAAGGCGTTTACTGACATTTACCAATAAAAATCCAACCCATGTATGCTAGAGGGGAGGGAGGCTCGGATCAAGGTCAGGTATTTCGCTGATCAAATCAGCAAATTTCACCTGGACTTCAGATGACAGCTGGAAGGGGATGGTCTCCAGACAGCCTCTAGCCAGAGCAGCTGCTCAGATGCCCCTCCTCCAGGAAGCTGAAAATGCAGCCAGCACCAGGACACTCCTGCTTATCCATGCTGGCTCCCTCAGCCATGTGGGCCCCCACTGCAGTGACCTATCTACAGAGCTGTTCTGTACAATAACACCGGACCGTTCATATGAGCATTGCTTAGCCTGGCTCATTAACACAGGTGCTGGTAAAGCCCTGCCAAAGCTAACTATCAAAATGCCAGCTGCAAGAAAAGGTACCCTATACCCATACTCCTCCCTTGGGTTACCACTCCCCACAAGGGCCCTGCAGAACCTCCAGCTGGCCTGCCCAGTCCTCCACTTACTAGAGAGATGTGAGATGGCTCCTAGAATGTCTCCGAAGCCCTCCATGGGACTCGGGGGGTCACGTCCTGAGCCATCAGGAGCCCAGCAGAGGGGCAGCATGTGGTGGGCCAAGCAGGAGCTGATCAGGTGTGTGACGGGTCCCCCCGGGTGCAACCGGGAACTGGGGTGCCACTAAGCCCTCTGTCTGTCCAGCCTGGGCTCCCTCTTGCATTGTGCTGCAGTGACAACTGCAGACTGTTCCGGATCCTACACTCCCATCAGCATTCACACAGGCAGGGACACATCCAGCTGCAATTACGTGCAGGCTTTGGCCGGCCGCTGCATGAACCGACGGTAGAGAGACTGCAGCCCAACTCCGCCCCCTAGCTCTCCAGCCTAGGACCCCAGAGCTGTACCATCCTGCCCTGTTCACATTATGGCCAGTATATGGGTTTAATACCTAGTCCACTCCTCCCTCAATGTGAAGAGAACAATGCACACTTGTGTTAACCAAGCTGAGATTTTCCCCAAGGCACACTGGTTTAGATTAAAACAGAAAACAAGTTTATTAGCTACTAAAAGATAGATTTTAAGTCATTATAAGTGATAGCAAACCAATCAAAGTAGATTACCATAAGAACTAAAACAAAAACACAAACTGAGCTGAACATACTAGATAGATTGGATATGAGTTAGCAGTTTCTCACCCTGAGTGATGGTACAAGCAGGCTGGCAGATTCTTAAGGCACAAGCTGTATTTGCTTTGCATCTTGGGTTCCCCAGGTTTTCATACACAGGCTAAAAATCCCTTTAGAAGATAGAAGAAGATAGAATCGTAGGACTGGAAGGGACCTGGAGTGGTCTTCTAATTAAGTCCCCTGCACTCAAGTCAGGACTAAGTCTTATCCAGACCAGCCCTGACAGGTGTTTGTCTAACCTGCTCTTAAAAATCCTCAATGATGGAGATTCCACAACCTCCCAGGGCAATTTATTCCAGGGTTTAACCACCCTGAGAGTTTGGAACTTTTTCCTAATGTCCAACCTAAACCTCCCTTGCTGCAATTTAAGCCCATTGCTTCTTGTCCTGTCCTCAGAGGTTAAGAACAATTTTCTTCCTCCTCCTTGTAACAGCCTTTTATGTACTTGAAAACTGTTATCATGTCCCCTCTCGGTCTTCTCTGCTTCAGACTAAACAAACCCAATTTATTCAATCTTCCCTCATAGCTCATGTTTTCTAGACCTTTAATCATTTTTGTTGATGTTTGGACTCTCTCCAATTTGTCCACTTCTTTCCTGAAATGCTATCCAGCTGAGGCCTAATCAGCACAAAGTGGAGCAGAAGAATTATTTCTCGTGTCTTGCTTACAACACTCCTGCTAATACATCCCAGAATGATGTTTGCTTTTTTGGCACCAGTGTGGCACTTTTGATTCATATTTAGCTTGTGATCCACTCTGACCCCCAGATCCCTTTCCGCGGTACTCCTTCCTAGGCAGTCATTGCCCATTTTGTGCCTGGGTCCAGCACTTCCCCCAGTTCAATATTTGTTCCCAGGGGCAGATCTAAGAATTTGGCCGCCCCAAGCAGGGCGGCATGCCGCAGGGGGCGCGCTGCCGGGCGCCGGTCCCGCGGCTCCAGGGGACCTCTTGCAGGCATGCCTGCGGAGGGGCCGCTGGTCCCGCGGCTCCGGTGGAGCTTCCGCAGGCATGACTGCGGAAGGTCCGCCAGAGCCGCCTGCCGCCCTTCTGGCAAAATGCCGTCCCACGCGCGCACTTGGCGCGCTGGGGTCTAGAGCCAGCCCTGTTTGTTCCTCAGGTGTTTCCAGGAGTCCTCTTGTGTGGGGAGTGAAGAAGAACAGGTGATGTCACTCCCTGCCTTATATAGCTTTAGCATATGGCAGGAACCCTTTGTTTTAAACTTGGTTCCCAGACCAGTTTGTGGAAAAATACAGAGACCCCAAAATGGAGCCCAGAGTCATGTGGTCTGGTCATATGCCCTTGCATACTTTGCTGAGTCACAGCAGCCATTGCTTACAGGCTGTCTGGAACATTTCCAGGAAGGTTAAATTCTTCCAGGGCCCGCTGTCTTTGCTGATGAGCCATCAGCACTGTCTGGCTTCTTCATTGTTGTACGAGAAAGGCTAGTTGTGGGTGTCACCCAGAGACAGCACATTGAAATATAGATGCACAGTCAATATTCATACCTTCAGATACAAAAATGATCCATGCATACAAATAGGGTAATCATATTCAGCAAATCGTAACTTTTATAGTGACACCTCACATGACCCATCTTGTACAAAATGCACCATAATTATGCCATAATCATATCATAATAACATCACTGTGAGGAATATGGGGTGCAGTGTCACAAGGTGTATTAAACTTCTTGGCCATGACACATTTGTCTCCCCTCATCTCTGCAGATGCTGAGCAGGATGGCTGCCGAGTCGTGGCTTCGAACAACACCAAGAGCAGAGAAGGTGGGTTTCACAGAGGGGTCAGGAAGGAACTTGGACCAGCAGCCCCCTGTGCCCAGTGGGATAGCAGCAGGGGCGGCTCTGTTTTTTGCCGCCCCAAGCACGGCAGGCAGGCAGGTTTCGGCGGCGTGCCTGTGAGCGGTCTGCTAGTCACATGGATTGGGCAGCATGCCTGCGGGAGGTCCACTGGTGCCGCGCCATTGGCGTCCCCGCTGCAGAGCTGCGGGACCAGCGGACCTCCCACAGGTGCGCCCAGTGATGAGCTGCTAAAATCTTAACAACCGGTTCTCTATAAAGTTCTGGTTTAAGGGATGTGCCAGAGCATGTATTTTTTGTACCAATAGGGTTACCATATGTCCGTATTTTCCCGGGAGGAATTTTTAAATTTAAAAAATTCCGCCCAGACAGCAATTTAAGAACCGAAAAGTCCAGGAAAATACAGATGTATGTTAACCCTACCTAAAGTTCTTTTTTAAAAAGATGGGCCTGAACTAGAAATGAGCTCCTTTTCACATGTGTGAGTCCCCGCCACTCCCTTGGGGTGTGCTAGGGTGACCAGATGTCCCTATTTTATAGGGACAGTCTCAATTTTTGGGTTTTTTTCTTATATAGGCTCCTATTACCCCTCACCCTCTGTCCTGATTTTTCACACTTGCTGTCTGGTCACCCTAGGATGTGCACATGTGTGGGTCCCAGCTGCTCCCTGCCCCCCCTCATTGAAGCAGGTGTGCAGGGTTACTACCCTGAGAACTGCAGGGCACCAGTGGACATGGGGCTGGCTGCAGACAGGGGCGTGGGGCAGGGCTAGCTGGAGGCAGGGAGTGTGACACGAGCTGGCTGCAACAGGGGCTGGCTGTGGGTAGGTGATGCAGACAGGGGCTAGCAGCGGGTGGCTGTGGACGGCTGCGGGCAGAGGGTGGCTGTGGGTGGCTGTGGCAGGGGCTGGCTGTGGGTGGCTGTGGGCAGAGAGTGGCTGTAGCAGGGGGTGGCTGCGGGCAGCTGTGGGCAGGGGCTAGCTGTGGGCAGAGAGTGACAGTGGATGGCTGTGGGCAGAGAGTGGCTGCGGGCAGAGGGTGGCTGGGGCTGGCTGGAGCAGGGGATGGCTGCGGGCGGCTGTGCCAGGGGGCAGGGGCTGGCTGTGGCAGGGGCTGCGGCTGGCTGCGGGCGGCTGGGGCAGGGGCTGGCTGCGGCTGGCAGGGGCAGGGACAGGGGATGGCTGTGGCAGGGGCAGGGGCAGGGGCTGGCTGTGGGCGGCTGTGGCAGGGGCTGGGGCAGGGGCTGGCTGTGGCTGGTTGGGGCAGGGACAGGGGATGGCTGGGGCAGGGGCAGGAACAGGGGCAGGGGCTGGCTGTGGGTGGCTGCGGGTGGCTGTGCCAGGGGGCAGGGGCTGGCTGTGGCAGGGGCTGCGGCTGGCTGCGGGCGGCTGGGGCAGGGGCTGGGGCAGGGGCTGGCTGCGGCTGGCAGGGGCAGGGACAGGGGATGGCTGTGGCAGGGGCAGGGGCTGGCTGCGGGCGGCTGGGGCAGGGGCTGGCTGTGGCTGGTTGGGGCAGGGACAGGGGATGGCTGGGGCAGGGGCAGGAACAGGGGCAGGGGCTGGCTGTGGGTGGCTGCGGGTGGCTGTGCCAGGGGGCAGGGGCTGGCTGTGGCAGGGGCTGCGGGCGGCTGGGGCAGGGGCTGGGGCAGGGGCTAGCTGCGGCTGGCAGGGGCAGGGGATGGCTGTGGCAGGGGCAGGGGCTGGCTGCGGGCGGCTGTGGCAGGGGCTGGCTGGGGCAGGGGCTGGGGCAGGGACAGGGGATGGCAGGGGCAGGGGCTGTGGGCAGGGGCTGTGGGCAGGAGACGCAGACACTCACACACGGGGAGCGGCTGGGAGCAGCCCCCAGGGGACTCACCAGGCAGCAGCCCCAGGGCCAGAGGTCCAAGGAGCAGCAGCAACCGGGCCAGGAGGCAGCTCACATGGCTCCCGCAGCGCAGCGCAGCGCCCCCCGGCGGCCGGGAGGAGGAATTACACGCTTCCCGGCCAGAACCCATCAAAGCTTCCCTTGCAAGGAAGCCAGTTAACAAGCCGTTCTAAAACCGCTTCTAAATTTAACAACCGGTTCGAGCGAACCGGTGCGAACCAGTTCCAGCTCACCCCTGGGTGCACCGCCGAAAGCCGCCTGCCTGCCGCACTCACAGCAACCAGCAGACCACCCCCCGCGGCTTGCCACCCCAGGCACGCACTTGCTGCGCTGGTGCCTGGAGCCACCCCTGGATAGCAGCTCTCAGCAGCAGTGTGACAGAGACATCTGCATTTCCCACTGGTTAGCAAGGCTCATGCTGCTCTTCCTTCCATTCTTCCCCAGGAGGAGGAGGAGTGTGTCGACTGGTGGAGCAAGTTCTATGCTGCCACGGGGGATCTGGCAAAGAGCGGAGACTACCTGCAGACAGGGCTGGACAGCCTGAAGGTGTGCGCCTGGCTGGCGGTCGCACATGGTCGAACCTGGACTGGGGGTTGCAGAGAGGTGTCTCCCCTCTGTTCTGGGGATGACGACTGCCCTGACCTAGGTGGAATCTACCTTCTGCAGGCCAGAGGGTTCCCCACAGCCAGCCAGGCTGGCCCCGGTCTGGCTCTCAGACAGATTGGCAAGGGGGCTATTTCTCCCCTTGTCCTGGGAGCTCTGTGGGGAATCAGAGCTGGGCTTTTCCTGGCTGGCGGAGGCTCCTGGAGAGGCTGTGATGCTCTCAGCCAGGTAGGCCTTGGCACATAAACAGGATGCCATGTCCTTCCTCATTCCCTGTCCAGAACCTTACATTGCCTTTATACAGCTGCCATGCTCCACCCCAGAAGTGGCTGCATTTCTGTGACGGGTGAAGTGGTTTAGGGACCAGTAATTCCCAGACCAGTAGGTTGGGCTCTATAAGACTGTAAAATATTGCAACAAATACGTGTCCTTGTGACTGTGCTGCTCCGGACTTCTCAGCAGCCTCATGGAGAGAACCCAGACCCCCTGCCTTACAAGCACAGCTAAGAATGGATCTCTCATTAGTGGGATGGGGCGTATGACGCATTCACAGTTGGCCAGTTGGGCACCCCCTGCTAGCCTGGTCAGTCACAGCGGTGACAGTGGAGGACAGTCCAGGCTCCTGCTGCTGGAGAAATCTGCCTCTGGGGGATCCACCCTGAGGGCACATCCTGTTCCTCCCCGGCTCAGTACCAGCCCTCGCTGACCCCATGGCATAGACTCTGCACGACCGAGCTGTTCGTGTCCCTGAGCCTGTGGTTCCTTGGCAGGTCTATAACTGTGAGCTGGAGGCTGTGCCGGAGTTCCAGGGCCTGCAGGATTTCTGCCAGACCTTCAGGCTGTACCGTGGGTTGGTGCAGGAGAAGGCCAATGAAGACCCCCTGGTGGTCGGGGAATTCAAGGTGAGAACCAGGTGTTTGGCCTTTTGTGGGTTTCATTGCGAAGTTCCCAGGGTGTATCAACAAGGTCCTATGCCCAGCAGCTCCCCCTCAGCAGCCCAGTGTCTCTGCGCCCAGCCGTCAGAGGAGCTGGACACGGGGGAGCAAAGGGGCTGGTCAGCTGAGGTCTAGTGACAAATGCTCAGCCTTCACCCAGCATTGTGTGTGCCATCTACAGAGTACAATGCTCCCAGACCCTGCCATGGCATTACACCCCCATATTCTTCACAGAGAGATTGTTATGATAAGCTTATGGCATAACTATGATGTATTTTATACAAAATAAGTCCTGTGAGAGATCATTGGAAAGGTGGTGATTTACTGAATATGATTATCCTATTTGTGTGCATCTATCATTGCTGTATCTGAAGTTAGGAATATTGTCTGGGCATCTATTACAAGTGTGTTTACACCTGGGGAACGCCCACCAGACAGAATGCAATCAGTCTAGATGGCTGGCTGTGAGGAAGAGCCATTAGAGAGAACAATAGGTCTTAGAAGATGCTAATCTCCCACGGGGGGGCGGCTTCCTGAGGAACAACCAGCCTCTGCCTCATGGTTGCTATGGCCCTAAGAGACATGTGGCCAAGTCACCTGGTACTGGAATCCATCTTGGAACACCAGTGTTTTTCCACTGTCTGGCATGGGAACAAAGGTTCCTGCCATGTGCAAAAGCTATTTCTGGCAGGGGAGTGACATCATCTTGGTTCCGTCTTCACTACCCCTCCCCCCAATGGAAGAAGGCTGCTGGAAACACCTGAGAAATAAAGAGACAGGGGGCGGGGGAGGGGGGAGACTGGTGTCTGGCCTGTGAAAGGAATATCTGGAGTTTTAAGCTGCAAGCAAGTCTCTGCAATCTGCGTAAAACAACATTTAGGGTGAGAATGTGCTGCTTATAACCAGTTTCTATAGTATATTAAGCTTAGATTGTGTGTTGGCTTTATTTGCTAGGTAATCTGCTTTGATCTGTTTGCTGTCCCTTAGAATCACTTACAATCTCTCTTTTGTAGTTAATAAATTTGATTTTGTTTTGTCGAAAGCCCAGTGTGTGGAATTCCTAACTGGGGAGTAAAAAGCTGTTGCATCTCTCTCTCCACATTGAGGGAGGGGGTGAATTTCCTGAGCTTACGCTGTACAGTTCTCTGTGCAGCGTCAGACGGTACAATTTGGGGTTTGCCCTCCAGAGGGGGGTGGGCACTTGAGTACTGGGCAGCTCCTTAGCTGAGCTGTGTGTGAAGCTGCAGTTGGGTGTATGTGTACTGGAGGGGGCTTGAGGGCTTGTCTCAACAGTACAGTGTGAAAGGAAGCCTGGGCTGGTGGGTCAGGCGGGCTCAGTGGTATGCCAGTTCCAAGTGGCACCCCAGAGGAAACCCGTCACACTTGCCACCCAGGGCCAGGCATGCCAGCCGGAACCGTGACCCTCCCCCATCAGCCCTGGTCTCTGAGCACAGCCGCTGGCACCGTACCCAGCCCCTGTCTTCTCTGGTCTCTGAGCACAACAATATGAGTAGTGCTGTTCCCAAAAGGGAATGGGCCCCAGATGCTCGGGGGACAAGACTCCATCAATCCAGTATCTGAGCAGCTAAGAGTCATGTGGATTGGTTTGTTTGCAGGGACTTTTCCAGATCTACCCACTGCCGGAGGACCCCAGCTCCCCACTACCGCCGCGCCAGTTCCAGGAGCTGCCCGAAAGCCAACCCCAGAAGTGTCTGCTCCGGGTTTACATCGTCCGGGCCTTTAACCTCCCACCAAAGGATAGGAATGGCCTGGTAATTGCCCAATTCTCACCCGCTTTGCACACTGCTTCCTCCCCACCCAGCACCCACTCCCTGTGGCACCGGGACAAAGCTCCCTAGTCTGGCGCGCTGCCCTGGAAGAGTATCGACAGTGCCCTAATAAAGCCACGTCCAAGATTTTCAGATCCGGGGTCACTACAGTGCTAACAGTAGCTGCAGGGATGCTGGAACTAGGGGTGCTGGGGGTCCAGAAGCACCCCCTGGCTTGAAGTAGTAATAACAGCCAAACACATGGTTCTTCTTCGAGTGATTGCTCATATCCATTCCATGTAGGTGTGCGCGTGCCGCGTGCACGTTTGTCGGAAGACTTTTACCCTAGCAACCCCAGTGGGTCGGCTGGGCGCCCCCTGGAGTGGCGCCACCATGACCCCGGATATATACCCCAGCCGACCCACCCACTCCTCAGTTCCTTCTTACCGCCCGTGTCGGTCGTTGGAACAGTGGAGTGCAGCTTAGCTGACCTCCACCTCCCTAGCATTCTCGTAGTTTTCTTTGTGTATATAGTTGTAGATTAGTTGGAATTTAGATATGTGTAGTTAATTCTTAATTGTTAAGTTAGTCTTTAGTGAGTTTAGTCGGGTTCAGTGCTTAGGCCCTCCCCGCACCGGGGCCGGAGCACATGCCCGGCTCCCCAGGATTCAAGCCATGCTCGGCTTGTCATCGGCCAATGCCCACAGGAGATCCGCACGACTCCTGTTTGAAGTGCCTTGGCGAGTCGCACTTATCTGCCAAGTGCTCGATTTGTAAGTCATTTAAGCCTCGCACTATAAAGGAGTGAGACATTAGACTTAAACAGCTCCTTATGGAGGCGACTCTTACCCCTCCATCCTCGGCACCGAGTGCGCCACTATCGGACTCGAGGAGTTCTTCTTCGGCACCGGGCCGCACCGGGGCGCCCACTCCTTCCCGGCACCGGACGTCCCGGCTCCCAAGTCAAGCCAGAGGCGCTCGCTCTCTCCCAGAGCGAAGAAGGCTAAGACCCCTGCCGCTCCGGCACCGCCCGAAGCGCGGCACGAGGGCACGGCTCCGTCGCACCGCCCAGTGCCTGCTGCCACCACGACACCTGCTAAGCCGTTACCGTCAACTCCGGTCCGCCAAGGGCCGTCGAGTCCGGCACATGTCTCCCCAGCACCACGCAGGAGGTCTGTGCAGTGGCGAAGGACCTGATCGCGCTGTCGGACCCGGCACCGCTGCCACCCCCGGCACCGCCGGTGCGGGTAGTCCAGTCAATCGGGAAGCCAGCCCTGATTCGTCCGGCTGTCAGCGCTCCTGACCGGCACCGCTCTCGATTGCGGTCCCGCAGGCGTTCCAGGTCCCGGCACCGTTCCCGCTCTTCACGTCGGTCGCAGTCCCGGCACCGCTCCACGGTGTGGCGCCGATCAGTCTCGCGGCACCGTTCTCCATCCTGGTCGCCGTCTTATTATCCGCGGCACCGCTCACGGTCCCGGCACCGCTCACGGCACCGCTCTCCCAGGAGCCGCTCCCGACACCGCTGCTCCAGGTCCCGGTCGACCTCCCGGTACTGGGCCGGTCGTAGGTCCCGGTCTCGTTCTCGGCACCGGAGTTCTTCGCGGCACCTATCCCCTGTGCGGAAGAGCACCAGATCGGTGAGAACATTGGCCCAAGGCCTCTCTGCTCCGCCGTGGCCTTCCAGACATCCGTCGGCTTCGTCCCAAGCGGGAAGTTACTACTCCCAGGACCATGAAGTGGATGTGCCGGAGGGCCTGTTTCAGGAAGCCCATTCCCAGGAGCAAAGTGCTCAGCAGTGGCCCTTTTGGACACCATGGGCATACCATCAGGCCCAAGGTGCTCCTCTGGTTCCCTCGCGGGCCACCTCTTCAGAGCATTGTGCCCCTGAGGCTACGGTTAGTCATCCTCCGCCAGCTGGCACGGACATCCAGTTAGCTCAGGCATCCACCTCACCGATGCACCTTGAGCAGGAGCCTCAACAAGACCAGGAGCAGATACAGGATGCCCTCGCCCCCGGCGTCTCGTCCTCCTCTTCGCCGGATGAGGCAGTGGCTGGCTCATCGTCTTCGAGCCCGCCCCCAGTAGACCTTGCGGCACATCAGGACCTCCTCAGGAGAATTGCCCTCAACATAAATCTCCAGGTGGAGGAGGTCCCAGAGGTCGAGGACCCTGTCGTCAGCATCCTGGCGGCTGACGCGCCCACCAGAGTGGCTCTGCCATTTATTAAAACAATCCAAGCTAAGGCAGATACTTTGTGGCAATCGCCGGCGTCTATCCCGCTGACGGCAAAGGGAGTTGAGCATAAATATATGGTGCCATCCCGAGGGTATGAGTACCTGTATATGCATCCTCCTCCTTCCTCCCTGGTGGTCCAGTCCGTCAATGATAAGGAGCGCCATGGACAGCCGGCCCCCGCTGCAAAATCCAAGGAGGCCAGACGGATGGACCTTCTGGGCCGCAAGGTGTATTCGGCGGGCGCCTTGCAGCTGCGCGTAGCGAATCAGCATGCTCTGCTGAGTCGCTATGATTATAACACCTGGGCAGAAATGGCTAAATTCCGGGAATTCCAAAATCGTGGCCCCTCCAAACCGCAACCGGACCCGAAGTCGTCCTTTTGAAGGCGCGCCCAGGGACAGCATACCACTTCCAGTTCAGGATCCTTTCCCTCCTTTCTCCAACCGCCTCTCTTATATTTTCCCTGCGTGGTCCCACCTGACCTCGGACATCTGGGTCCTGCGCACCGTGAAGCAAGGATACCACCTCCAGTTTGCTTCAACCCCGCCTTACCGCCCTCCCTCCCAGTCCCTCTTCAGGGACCCCTCTCACGAGCAATTCCTCTTACAAGAGGTCCAAACGCTTCTCGACATCGGAGCAATAGAGGAGGTGCCAAGGAAGGAATGGGGCAAGGGGTTTTACTCCCGTTACTTCCTGATTCCCAAGTCAAAAGGGGGTCTCAGACCTATCCTAGATCTATGCGGCCTCAACAAATTCCTAATAAAGTTAAAGTTCCGGATGGTCTCCCTAGGGACCATTATCCCGTCCTTGGATCCCGGGGACTGGTATGCTGCCCTCGACATGAAAGACGCTTACTTTCACATAGCCATTTTTCCTCCGCACAGGCCATACCTCCGCTTTGTAGCGGGCCATCGGCATTTTCAGTTTGCGGTCCTTCCCTTCGGCCTCTCCACAGCCCCTCGAGTGTTTACGAAGTGCATGGCGCTGGTGGCCACCCACCTCCGTCGTCAAGAGATCCATGTGTTCCCCTACCTGGACGACTGGCTCCTCAAGGGAGCCTCCCGGGAACAAGTCAGGGAGCATGTGCGAGTGGCAAAGGACCTGTTCACGAGCCTCGGCCTGCTGCTCAACATAGACAAATCCACCCTGGTTCCCACTCAGAGGCTGGACTTTATAGGAGCCACCTTGGATTCCACTCTAGCCAAGGCCTGTCTGCCTCAGCCAAGGTTCCTGGCGCTGGCAACCATCATCCGCAGCCTTCAGGCCTTTCCCACGACCTCGGTCCGCACTTGCCTCGCTCTACTGGGCCACATGGCGGCGTGTACGTACGTCACCAAATTCGCCAGGCTCCGACTCCGCCCTCTTCAGTCGTGGCTCCATTCGGTATACTGTCCAGGCAGGGACACGATGGACACGTTAGTCACCGTTACGCCGAGTGCGCTTCGATCCCTCGACTGGTGGCTGAACCCCTCCATGGTGTGTGCGGGGTTGCCATTCCGTCCACCGCAGCCCACCCTGTCTTTGACGACAGACGCATCATCCCTCGGCTGGGGAGCCCACCTCGGCCGCCTGCGCACCAAAGGCCTGTGGTCGCCAGAGGAACTCTCCCTTCACATAAACGTGCGGGAGCTCAGAGCGGTTCGCCTAGCATGCCATGCATTCCTCAAGCTTCTGTCAGGCCGTTGTGTCTCCGTCTTTACAGACAACACAACGGCCATGTATTACATAAACAATCAGGGAGGGACTTGCTCCTCCCCTCTTTGCCTAGAAGCCATCGAGTTGTGGGAATTCTGCATAGCACATACGATCGACCTGGTGGCATCCTTTCTCCCGGGAGTTTGGAACACTCTTGCGGATCGGCTGAGCAGATCCTTCCTGTGCCACAAGTGGTCCATGAGACCGGACATTATCCATGCGATCTTCCGCAAGTGGGGCTTTCCCCAGGTGGACCTATTCGCGACACGCGCGAACAGGAAGTGCCAAGCATTCTGCTCGTTCCAGGGCCACTCACCAGGATCGATCTCGGACGCATTCCTCATTCCGTGGAAGCATCAACTGCTCTATGCGTTTCCCCCATTCCCACTAGTTCACAGGGTTCTGTTGAAGCTCCGACAGGACAGGGCTCATCTGATCCTGATTGCTCCAGCGTGGCCCAGGCAGCCCTGGTACACCACGCTGCTCAGCCTCTCTGTGTCCCCACCGATCACCCTCCCCCTCTGCCCAGACCTTATAACCCAGGAGCATGGCAATCTCCGCCATCCGGACCTCACGGCTCTCCACCTCACGGCGTGGCTCCTGCGTGGCTAGACACCTCGGAGTTGCGCTGCTCCGCCCCTGTGCAGCACATCCTGCTCAGTAGTAGGAAACCTTCCACTCGGTCCACGTATTTGGCCAAGTGGAAGCGTTTCTCGGTCTGGTGTGCTGCAAGGACTCTTGCGCCCTCGGAGGTCCCCGTTCCAGTCATTCTAGACTACCTCTGGCACCTTAAACAGCAAGGCCTCGCCATATCTTCCCTGAAGGTCCACTTAGCGGCCATATCCGCTTTCCATCCCGGCGAGGGTGGGCACTCTGTGTTCTCTCACCCGGTGGTCGCTAGGTTCTGAAAGAGGCTGGAATGCCTCTACCCTCAAATCCGTCGTCCTGCCCCTACCTGGGACCTCAACCTAGTACTGAACAGGCTTATGGGTCCGCCCTTTGAGCCGCTGGCAACCTGCTCTCTCCTATATCTTTCATGGAAGACAGTTTTTCTAGTGGCCATTACTTCGGCCAGGAGGGTCTCCGAGCTCCGAGCACTCACCGTAGACCCACCCTACACTGTCTTTACCAAGGACAAGGTTCAGTTGCGGCCACATCCCGCTTTTCTCCCTAAAGTAGTTTCGGCCTTCCATACCAATCAGGACATCTTCCTCCCAGTTTTCTTCCCTAAACCTCATTCATCTCTACGGGAGCAGCGGTTGCACTCCCTGGATGTCCGCAGGGCGCTTGCATTTTATATTGACCGCACAAGGCCCTTCCGTAAGTCCCCCCAGCTTTTCGTGGCAGTTGTGGACCATATGAAAGGCCTTCCCATCTCCACTCAACGGATTTCCTTTTGGCTAACAGCATGCATCCGCATGTGCTATGACTTGGCCCATGTCCCAGCGGGCCACCTCACTGCCCATTCTACCAGGGCTCAAGGTTCTTCAGCCGCCTTCCTGGCACACGTACCGGTCCAGGAGATATGCCGTGCAGCGACCTGGTCATCAGTCCACACGTTTGCGTCACACTACGCTCTGGTCCAGCAATCTAGAGACGATGCGGCCTTCGGCTCGGCGGTTTTACGTTCAGCTACGTCTCACTCCGACCCCACCGCCTAGGTAAGGCTTGGGAATCATCTAACTGGAATGGATATGAGCAATCACTCGAAGAAGAAAAGACGGTTACTCACCGTTGTAACTGTTATTCTTCGAGATGTGTTGCTCATATCCGTTCCAAACCCACCCTCCTTCCCCACTGTCGGAGTAGCCGGCAAGAAGGAACTGAGGAGTGGGTGGGTCGGCTGGGGTATATATCCGGGGCCATGGTGGCGCCACTCCAGGGGGCGCCCAGCCGACCCACTGAGTTGCTAGGGTAAAAGTCTTCCTACGAACGTGCACGCGGCGCGCGCACACCTACATGTAATGGATATGAGCAACACATCTCAAAGAACAACAGTTACAACGGTGAGTAACCGTCTTTTTCCGCTTTCAGCACCCCCTGAGTGGCCATGTAGACCTGCCTGCCTGGGTTCTGATACCTGACGAGGCAAAGGGTCTCAGTGCTGTAGCACGAGCCTGTAGACCCAGGCCCTGAAACTTGCTGCAGCGGGGCGGTTTGCCGTGTGGATGTACCCTAAGGAACCTGACAATCCAGAGCCCTGCACCTGGAGGCACTTGGCAGGTTCCAGGGGGTTAATTGCTATCCAAGTAGTCCAGCTCTGACTGATGCCATGGGCGCGGCCAGGTCTATGTGCCAGCCTGCCCTGTTCCAGGCCCTGTCGGGGAGAGATCAGCTTGTGCCCCTCAAGCTTCAGTCTAGTGTCCAGGCCCGGCTGACACAGCCTGGGAGCCCCTTTCCGGCTCTGCTTCCACCCCCAATTCCTGGATGTGACAAGAACAGGGCAAGGCACTAAGGGGACGTTTATTAACTGCCCCTTCCTGGCTGTGTCCCCTGCAGTGCGACCCCTATGTGCAGGTCACCCTGGGCAAGAAGAAGCTGGGGGACAGAGACCAGTATCTGCCCAACACCCTGGAACCTGTCTTCGGCAGGTAAGTCCAGCTGGCAGCTCAGGGTCTGAACCCTGCCCAGCCCTCTCGGAGCTCTGCCCATCACCGAGCAGCCTGGATGGAACAGGCCAGAACAAAGGGAGCATTGCCTGATAGTGGGCCCGAGTGCATTGAGCCAGGCTCTGAGACTCGCTGCCGCTGGGGGGGTTTCACAGTGTAGACATACAATGTGAGCTCAGCTCTTCCCCCAGCCACCTGCCGCCTGTCTCCTGTGTCCTCCAGCTGGGCTTTGCTTCCCTGCCGAGAGGGAGGAATCTCCTTCCTCATGGCAGTGCTCAGTAGGAGTGAATGTCCAGGCCTCCTCTTCTATTCACAGGTGCGGGCCCCAGGCTCTGGCATCTAACCAGTGCAGAGCCGGACAAAGCCCAGAGGGAAACTGAGGGCACATCAACCTATTGCCAACATTCCCATGTTCGGCATCTGCTGTGCCATGTGCGTTTCCCTTGCATGCAGAGGGGGCAAAGGTGGGATGGCTGGACCCATGCCAGCCCCCGCGCTGCAGAGCAGTAAAGCCCCAAGACCATCTCCTGCCAGGGACTCGCTGTGCTGTGTGAGCTTTCCCTGGACTCTGGGTCTCCCCAGACCCCAGGGCTCTGGCCAGGGCAGGTGGAAGGGCTGGAGGGAAGGCGGAGCTGAGGCCAAGAGCCCTCGGGCTGCAGAGCGAGCTGCTTTCCCTTTCTTTGCCCTGCCCGCCAGGGTGTTCGAGCTCCCGTGCACCCTCCCGCTGGAGAAGGACTTGCAGATCTCGCTCTTTGACTACGACCTCATCCTCCCCGACCAGAAGATAGGGGCCACCAGCATCGACCTGGAGAACCGGCTCCTGTCCCGCTTCCGGGCCAGCTGTGGGCTGCCCCAGTCCTACTGCATGTGAGTGGCCAGCACCCCACCCCGCCACCCCGCAGCTGAGCCAGGGCAAGGCCGGAGCCTTTCTCTGCTGGCTGGACTGTGGAGCTGGGGCAGAGCCCCCACCGAGAGGATTTCAGCCTGGGTCGGTGCCCCCACCTCAGGAGCCAACCACCTTGAGATGCCATTGAGAGTGGTGGGAAATGCAGGCTCCTGGGTCTGCCCAGCGGGCGTTGGGCCCAGTATGATCAGGGGCACTGGGGGTAGCCGCATCCTGGCACTTATCTGGCCCTGCTGCAGAAGTGGTGCGGTCCCTTGGCCTCTCCCAGCAGTACTCAGGTCAGCCCGCAGCAGGGCTCTGGACCTCTGTCCACACAAATCTCTCTCCCCGGGGAGCTGCAGGGGCCTGCTGTGCTGGACAAGGGGCCAGAGGTTAGGGATGGGAAGAACGCTGGGGGTCCCAGCATGGGAGTGCAGTAAGAAGGGCCAGGGTGCAGGGGTGAGAACCGGATGAGGAGCATGGAGGGGGGGCAGGGGCAGACCAGTCCCAGCCTTACTTGTACTGGGATCACTGAGTAGCCCCCGCCCATGATTAGAGCACAGGACAACCAGCCAGGAGACAGGATCTGCTCCCAGCAATGTCACTGCCCTGCTGGTCACCCTTGGGTGATCCCTGCCCCACTCCCTGCCTCAGTTTCTCCTCTGGGGACAATACTGCCCAGCCCTGGAATGCCCCCAAAGTGTGTCCTACTCCCGGCACAGCTGGCCCCCTGGGGTCAGAGAGCTGAGCCCAGCCTCCGGGTAGCCGGTTATAGTGCATCCATCTCCATGGTCTCACCCTGATCCCTGCTGCCTCCCTTCCCTCGCCTCCAGTTCTGGCCCCTGTCAGTGGCGAGACCAGCTCCTCCCCACCCAGTTACTGGAGAACTTTGCCAGGATGAGGAGTCTGGCCCTGCCCGAGTTCAGTGCAGACGGAGGCAAAGCCACCTTCATGGGCAGGGCCTTCCTGCTGGGGCAGTTTGGTGAGTGCCCAGAGTCCCCAGGAGAGACAAGTCAGACCCTGTCCCTGGGCGCTGGGGGCCCCTGGGCGGGACGCGGGGTTCCCGGGGTGCTGCGGGCCCCTGGGCAGGAGGCGGGGTTCCTGGGGTGCTGTGGGCCCCTGGGTGGGAGGCGGGGTTCCCGGGGTGCTGCGGGCCCCTGGGCGGGAGGCGGGGTTCTCAGGGCGCTGGGGGCCCCTGGGCGGGACGCGGGGTTCCTGGGGTGCTGCGGGCCCCTGGGCGGGAGGCGGGGTTCTCAGGGCGCTGGGGGCCCCTGGGCGGGACGCGGGGTTCCTGGGGTGCTGCGGGCCCCTGGGTGGGAGGCGGGGTTCTCGGGGCGCTGGGGGCCCCTGGGCGGGACGCGGGGTTCCTGGGGTGCCGCGGGCCCCTGGGTGGGAGGCGGGGTTCTCGGGGCGCTGGGGGCCCCTGGGCGGGACGCGGGGTTCCCGGGGTGCTGCGGGCCCCTGGGCGGGATGCGGGGTTCTCGGGGCGCTGCGGGCCCTGGGCGGGACACGGGGTTCCCAGCGTGCTGTGGGCCCCATGGTTGGATACAGGGTCCCAGGGCTGGGATACAAGGTTCCCAGGGCTCTATGGGCCCCATGGTAAGATACGGGGTCCCCTGGTGGGACGTGGGGTTCCCAAGGCGCTGCGGGCCCCTGGGTGGGACACGGGGTTCTCGGGGTGCTGGGGGCCCCTGGGCGGGATGCGAGGTTCCCGGGGCGCTGGGGACCCCTGGGCGGGACACAGCCCGTGCCCCATGTCCCTCTGCTGTGCTTGGCTTCCCTGTCTCAGAGAACAAGGTCCCTGCGCATGGTCACCTGGGGTCCCCAAGAGAGCGCCTGGCCCTGCACCTGCTCCGCACCTGCGGGCTGGTCCCTGAGCACCTGGAGACCAGGACACTGTACCACAGCATCCAGCCCGGCATTGACCAGGTGGGGCCCCAGAGCGGTGAGCCTAGTCCCCCACCAGCAGCTTCTGCCCCCCCAAGGCCACTGCAACAGGATGTGGGGAAGCAGCTTTACTGGGACAAACCCAGAGAACCGGGTCTGTTACATGGGATGAGGGCCTGGCCGGTGTCCAGCCACCCACTGGCATGGAGCCCGGAGCCAGGGTACAGCCGATGGGGGCAGCCCAGAGACCTGGTGCCACTGCGCCGTGGAACAGCTGCGTGATCCCAGCTGCCCTGGCTCCGTGGCTGCGGGTCTAGGCTGTCCCACTCTGCGGGGTGTGTTCGCACCACGTGCGCACACCCGAAATCTGTGTGCATGTGAGAGAGCAGTACAATGGGACCACATGTGTGTGCACGTGCGCCTGTGTATGTGTGTGTGTGTATGCACACGTGGGGTGTGTGTGTGAGTGGGGGTGTGTGGGTGGGTGTGGGTGGGTGTGCACCTCTCTGTGTGGGTGTGCGTGTGTGTGGGTGTGTGTGTGCACCTCTGTGTGTGTGTGCATGTGGGGGGGGGTGCCTCTGTGTGGGGGTGGGTGGCTGTGGGGGTGGGTGCGTGTGTGTGTGCGTGGGGGTGTGTGTACCTGTGTGTGTATCTGGGGGGGGGTGCGCCTCTGTGTGTATGGGGGGAGTGTGCACATGGGGGGGTGCGTGTGGGAGTGGGTGGATGTGTGTAGGTGGGGGGGTGTGCATGTGTGCACATGGGTGTGTGTGTGTGTGCATGTGGGAGTGGGGGTGTAGATGGGGTGTCTGGGCGTGTGGCAGTGGGGGCATATGGGGTGTGTCTGTGTGTGTGGGAATGGGGGTACATGGGGTGTGTGGGAGTGTGTGCACGTGTGTGTGCGTCTGTGGAGGGGGTGTCTGGGGGGGAGTGAGGGCGCATGGGGGTGTGTGTGTGTGGGAGTGGGGGCACGTGGGGGGTGTGTGCGTGTGGGAGTTGGGGCGCATGGGGAGTCTGTGGGTGTGAGTGGTAGTGGGGGGTGCTTGGGTTTGTCTGTGCGTGTCTGGGAGTTGGGGCGTGTGGGGGTGTGTGCGTGTGGGAGTGGGAGCACATGGGTGAGTGTGTGTGTGCATGTGGGAGGGGGTGTGTGGGGGTGTGTGTGCGCGTCTAGGAGTGGGGGCATGTGGGGATGTGTGAGTGTGCGCATGTGGGAGTGGGGGTGCGTGGGTGTGTGTGTGTGCATGTGGGGTGTGTGTGTGTGTGTGTGTGCGCGTCTAGGAGTGGGGGCATGTGGGGATGTGTGAGTGTGCGCATGTGGGAGTGGGGGTGCGTGGGGGTGTATGTGTGCACATCTGGGAGTGGGGACACGGGGACTGTGTGTGTAGGAGTGGGGGCGCATGGGGGGTGTGTGCGTATGGGAGTGGGGGCGCGTGGGGGTCTGTGTGTGTGGGAGTGGGGGTGCATGGGTGTGTGTGTGTGTGTGCATGTGGGAGGGGTGTGTGTGTCTAGGAGTGGGGGTGTGTGAGTGTGCGCATGTGGGAGTGGGGGCACGTGTGTGTGTGCGTGCGTATGGGAGTGGGGGCACGTGGAGGGGGTGCTCGTGTGGGAGTGGGGGGGTGTAAGGTGTGTGTATGTGTGCCCTTGTGGGAGTGGGGGCACGTGGGTGTGTGTGTGGGAGGGAGTTGGGGGTGTGTGTGGGGGTGCGTGTGTGGGAGTGGGGGGTCCATGGGTGCAGGTTTGTGTGCATGTGCGAGTGGGGGTGTGTGTGCGTGTGTGGGAGTGTGTGTGTGTGTGTGGGAGTGGGGGGCGTGTGTGTGTGGGAGTGGGGGCGCGTGGGGGTTATTTTGGCAGGAGGGATGCGTGGCCCCAGAAACCAGCTGGCTGAGAGCTGTGCAGGGGCTGGTTGGGCCACGGGGGGGAGGACAGGAGGTTCGTGGTTGTTTGAGGAGGCTCCGTCCTCTCCCAGGAGCTGGGCAGGGGGGTGGTCCCCAGGAACGGCAGCTCCTCCTGGCCTGGCTGGGAGCTCAGTCAGGAGCCAGGCCCCAGCGGGGGGCGACACAGCCGGCGAGTCGTGCTCAGGGGTGACCCTGGCAGGGGGCTCGGACGCAGGGCGAGGAGGCAGCCTGGGCCTGGGCTTGTGTCGATAAGTCACCTGCTCCCGTCTGCTCGGCAGGGGAAGCTGCAGATGTGGGTGGACGTTTTCCCAGAGAGCCTTGGCCCCCCAGGCCCTGCCTTCAACATCACCCCACGGAAGCCCAAACGGTGAGTGGGACAAATTCCCCGCTGCCCTGGGCAGCTTCCAGAGCAGGCGAACCCCGGCACAGCACAAACCCGGCACACCCAGGAGAGGGCTGGCAACTCTGGGGCAGTGTGCAGCCCCACAGAGCCTGGCCAGGCGCCACCTCCCCCGGCCGGCCACGGCGAGCTCAGGGGCCAGGCCCCAGCTCTGGCCACGCCCCATCTGCAGCGCCTTCCCTGAAGTGTGAACCCTGCTCTGGGCACACTCTCCCCTTGAGTGCGGCGGGTGGGGAGTTCTCTGAAAGCCAGAGGTCACTGGAGTCTCCTATTGCCTGGGGGCTCCCGTGGCCTCCGTGTTCTCCATGTTCCTGCGGCCCCAGCAAGCCCTCAAGAGCCCAGGCCCGCAGGGCAGGCTGAGCACACCAGCCCCCCTGGGCTGTGAGCAGCCCCTCACCAGCCAGCGCTGCCCCCTCTCTAGGTACGAGCTTCGCTGCATCATCTGGAACACGCGGGATGTGGATCTGCAGGACACCAGCATCACGGGGCAGAGGATGAGCGACATCTACGTGAAAGGGTGAGGGGCTGCAGCCTCGGGCCCCAGGGATCCCAAGCCATGGGCCTTCCAGGGGACCGCCCCCCGGCCCCCGGCCAGGCATGCCTGGGAAGCAGCCAGCACCCGGTGGGGATGAAATGGGGCTGGTGCCAGTGACATGGACGCTGAGAAACGGACAGGCTGAGAGCAGCAGCTCTGTGCTACACTCTTGTCACACAAACCTTGGCTGGTGCCTGGGCCCCTCAATTCCAGCCTGCGGACCCTGGGGCTCCCCACCCCACTTTGCCGGTGCCCCTCAATCCTGACCTGTAGCCCCTTGCTGTCCCAGCCCTGGAGCTACACACACACACCCACACACACCCACACCATCTCTCTGCTGGTGCCCCTCACTCCCGACCTGCTGTCCCAGCCCTAGGCTGCCCAGTCTGCCGGCGTACCCAGTGCTGACCCCCAGTAGCATTGAAGGTAAGTCTCTCTATAGCTCAGTGGGTCTCTGGTGGGTTGATGCTGGCAGGTGTGGGAACTGCTGGCTGCTCAGTATCAATATGGATCTTGGTTCCTTTCTCTGAGACTTTTCTTGTTCTGTGGGTGTTGAATCGGGACGTTAGCTGAGTACTCTGGGGCCCAGCCAGTCTGCTGCTGGGTCCTTCTGCAACCAGCCCCTGGCAGGCAGGCAGTGGCAGAGACGCTATCAAGGGCCCTGAGTCAACAACCACCAGCATAAGAAACGACTTCAGAGCAAGCCCCCAAGGTCTGTGTTGATTGTAGGCAGCTGGCAGTTCCTGGGACAGCCCAGCCACTGGCCACATCCTGCCCAAGGGAGGTGAGGGTTTGGGGGAAGGGGTGGCATGGGAGTGGGGCCTGGTGCAGAGCGTGGGGTCAAGCACCCCTTGGGAATGCCAGAAGTTGGCGCCTGTGGGCGCAGGATGTCTCTGGTTTTCTCCTGAGCTCCAGCCGCTCTGGGCCCCTCCTGAGCAGAGCTGGCCCGTCTATCACAGAGCTAGAAAGAGGGAAAGGCAGGAGGCCCCGAGCTGAGAGGCCTGCTCCAGGAGCGGTGGAGGATTCTGCCTTGTTCCAACCCCCAGCGCCTCCCATCCCCCAGGTCCTGCACATGGCCCTTGCCATGATGCATGGGCTAGCTGGGAAGGGAATGGAGTATGGGCATGTGTGATGGGGTAGTCAGCCCCTTAGAGGCAGTACTGCCTACTGGTCAGTCCACCCCACCCCTGGCATGGCTCTTTCAGAGCCGAAAGGTCTGATTATGGACACAAGGACCTGGGCGGGCGATATGGGGAGACGGGAAGCAGGGAGTAAGTAGGGAGGGAACCTGGTACTGTTTCTTTAAAGGCCTGGGCCCAGGAGCCTTGCAGAGTGGGAGGGGCCAGGCTTCCCTCTCTCCCAGCCAACTGGGGATGAGCTGGGAGGCAGGGCCAGTATAAATGCTGCCTCCTCGGGCAGGGCAGATGTTTGCACCACTGGGCGTGCAGGGAGGCTCTGGCAGGGTCTGCGTTAGCCAGGTGCAGACTCCAGCCAGAGCCACCTGCCAAGCCCTGCGAGCCTGAGGAGTGAGTGCGGCCAGCGCCAGCTGGTGGGTGACAAGCTTTGGGGGCAGGGCTGGGGCTCCTGCCATAAGGAGACCGAGTGAGCCCCCGGAGGGCACTGGCCACCGAGCGGAAAGGGCCGGCGTCAGAGGCACCCTGAGAGCCAGACCCCGTTTTGTTTTGCTGGGATGCTTTGTTCTGGAGCTCAGAGAATGAGCTTTGTCATAAATCAACTTCTGATTTTGTCACAGCTATTTATAGTAACAGTCAGGGACGGGTCACGGGCAATAAACAAACTTCACGGAAGCTGTGACCCATCTGTGACTGTTACTAAATATGGGGAGGGTGATGGGGGGGAGTGACTGAAGCCCACGGGGGGGGGGAGAGACCCCAGCTGGCAGATGGATCCCAATGCTGTGACTGGCAGTTGGAAGCTGTGAGTGTCTAAACAAGCCTCTGTTCATTGGCTGAGCCTTAGTCAGGGGGCGGGGCTATCAGGAAGGCCAGGGCTTTATAAAGCCATGAGCGAGCAACCAGGGGCTGCTAACAGGGAATTGCAAGAGGGAGTTGGGAAGGGGGCGAGGTACACTTGCAATTCTTTAAAACCTTTAAACTAAACTATAATCAAAACTTCTTGATTTAAAAAAAAACCGTCATTAAGCTAGGCAGCTGTGGGAGACAATGCAGGCAGAAGCCCAGCAGCAGAGTGGGGGCTATCCTGTTTATTGCACTGAATGCAGCATGTATGATTTCCTGCCCTGTGGGCGGGTGACGTATGTGTGCATTCGGTGCAAGGAGCTCCTGGCCCTCAGAGACCACCTACGGGCTTTGGAGGCCAGGGTGGCAGAACTGGATGAGCTAAGGGAGGCAGAGAGGTATGTTGATGAGGCTTTCCAGGACACTGTAGAATTGTCCCACCTCCAGTCAGACAGCCCCTGTGCTGTTGAGGAGGATGAAAGGCTCAGGGAAGAATAGCAATCAATGGGAGCAGAGGGAAACCTTCCCATAGTTGGGACCCTCCTTCCAGATGGTGCTGGGGTATCCTCTTGCATTGAGGTTACCTCTCCGGGGGAGGGAACTCCAGTCACTAGGAAATGGCAGGTGTTAATAATGGGAGATTCGATCATTAGAAACAGATAGCTGGGTTTGTGATGACCGGGAGAACCATATGGTGACTTGCCTGCTTGGTGTGAAGGTTGTGGCTCTCTCGAGACATCTGGATAGACTTATGTGTAGTGCTGGGGAGGAGCCGGTGGTTGTGGTACATGTAGGTACCAATGACATAGGGAAGGGTAGGAGAGACGTCCTGGAGGCCAAATTTAGGCTGCTAGGGAAGAGACTGAAATCCAGGACCTCTGTGGTGGCATTCTCAGAAATGCTTCCAATTCCACGCACAGGGCCAGGTAGGCAGGCAGAGCTTCAGAGTCTCAATGTGTGGATGAGACTATGGTGTAGAGAGGAGGGGTTTAGATTTATTAGGAACTGGGGAAACTTTTGGGATAGGGGGAGCCTATACAGGAGAGATGGGCTCCAGCTAAACCAAAGGGGGACCAGACTGCAGGCACTTAACATTAAAAAGGTTGCAGAGCAGTTTTTAAATTAAGAGATGGGGGAAAGCCGATTGCTGCAGAGGAGCATGTGGATCGGACAGAGACTTCCCTTAGAGGAGAGTCTATTGATAGAGATTCTCTAGGTTTTAATCAGGAGGAGAGGATGGAAGAGGATAAAGAATGGGCCAGATCAGATGAGAAACATTCACATAAAAAAGAATCCGACACGTCAGAAAAGGGCAGACAAATAAACAGTGACAAGTTTTTAAAGTGCTTGTACACAAATGCTAGAAGTCTAAATAATAAGATGGGTGAACTAGAGTGCCTCATGATAAAGCAGGATATTGATATAATAGGCATCACAGAAACCTGGTGGTAGAGGACAATCAATGGCACACAATCATTCCAGGGTACAAAATATATCAGAAGGACAGAACAGGTTATGCGTGGGTGGGGGGGGAGTGGCGCTATATGTGAAAGAAAATGTAGAATCAAATGAAGTAAAAATATTAAATGAATCCACATGTTCCATAGAATCTCTATGGATAGTAATTTCAAGCTCTAATAAGAATATAACAGTAGGGATCGATTATTGACCACCTGACCAGGACAATGATAGCGACGATGAAATGCTAAGGGAGATTAGAGAGGCTATCAAAGTTAAGAACTCAATAATAGTGGGGGATTTCAATTATCCCCATATTGACTGGGTACATGTCACCTCAGGATGAAATGCAGAGACAAAATTTCTCGATACGTTAAATGACTGCTTCTTGGAGCAGCTGGTACAGGAATCCACAAGGGAGAGGCAACTCTCAATTTAGTCCTGAGTGGAGCGCAGGAGCTGATCCAAGAGGTAACTATGACAGGACTGCTTGGAAATAGTGACCATAACATAATAACATTTAACATCCCTGCGGTGGGAAGAACACCTCAACAGCCCAACACTGTGGCATTTAATTTCAGAAAGGGGAACTATGCAAAAATGAGGGGGGTTAGTTAAACAGAAATTAAAAGGTACAGTGACTAAAGTGAAATCCCTACAAGCTACATGGATACTTTTCAACGACACCATAATAGAGGCCCAACTTCAGTGTATACCCCAAATTAAAAAACACAGTAAAAGAACTAAAAAAGAGCCACCATGGCTTAACAACCATGTAAAAGAAGCAGTGAGAGATAAAAAGGCATATTTTTAAAAGTGGAAGTCAAATCCTAGTGAGGTAAATAGAAAGGAGCATAAACACTGCCAAATTAAGTATAAAAATGTAATAAGAAAAGCCAAAGAGGCGGTTGAAGAACGGCTAGCCAAAAACTCAAAAGGTAATAACAAAATATTTTTAAGTACATCGGAAGCAGGAAGCTGTCGGGCCCCTGGATGATCGAGATACAAAAGGAGCACTTAAAGATGATAAAGTCATTGCGGAGAAACTAAATGAATTATTTGCTGCAGTCTTCACGGCTGAGGATGTTAGGGAGATTCCCAAACCTGAGCTGTCCTTTGTAGGTGACAAATCTGAAGAGTTGTCACAGATTAAGGTGTTACTAGAGGAGGTTTTTGAATTAATTGATAAACTTAACAGTAACAAGTTGCTGGGACCAGAACAAGAACAAATGGTTATAAACTGGACACTAGGAAGTTTAGACTTGAAATTAGACGAAGGTTTCTAACCATTAGAGGAGTGAAGTTCTGGAACAGCCTTCCAAGGGGAGCAGTGGGGGCAAAAGACATAGCTGGCTTTAAGACTAAGTTTATGGAGGGGATGGTATGATGGGATAGCCTAATTTTGGCAATTAATTTGGCAACTGATCTTTGATTATCAGCAGGTAAGTATGCCCAGTGGTCTGTGATGGGATGTTAGATGGGGTGGGATCTGAGTTACTACAGAGAATTCTTTCCTGGGTGCTGGCTGGTGAGTCTTGCCCACATGCTCAGAGTTTAGCCGATCACCATATTTGGCAACATTGGGGTCGGGGAGGAATTTTCCTCGAGGGCAGATTGGCAGAGGCCCTGGAGGTTTTTCGCCTTCCTCTGCAGCATGGGGCACGGGTCACTTGCTGGAGGATTCTCTGCAGCTTGAGGTCTTTAAACCGCAATTTGAGGACTTCAGTAACTCAGACATAGGTTAGGGGTTTGTTACAGGAGTGGGTGGGTGAGATTCTGTGGCCTGCAGGGTGGAGATGGATGGCAGGAGAGAGATCACTTGATCATTGCCTGTTAGGTTCACTCCCTCTGGGGCACCTGGCATTGGCCACTGTCAGTAGACAGGATACTGGGCTGGATGGACCTTTGGTCTGACCCAGTCTGGCCATTCTTATGTTCTTATGCCCTGCTGTGGGAGGGAGGGGGGTCCAGCACCTGCCACCATTGTGGCTGACAGCTCCAGGGGACCCCCAGCAGTGGTTCAGAGGTCTGAGGTGTCTGCCACCCAGGAGCTCCAGGGCAATCTCCCCACTGCCTGGGAGCTCCAATTCCCCCTCCCCCCAGTACCCAGGAGCTCTGCTTTCCCCCTGCCCCACCCATCCTGGAGCTCCGGTTCCCCTGTCACCCACTTTGCCCAGGAGCTCTGGGGTCCCCCACGGTGGCTTGGAGCTCCAGGGCCCCCTTCGGCTGATGGCTCCACCCTGCTGCCCCAGAGCAGAAGTGGAGAATGTCACACAGGTCTCTGAACTTTGGGGAATCCGTGACCTCCCTGACATAATCGTCTCCTTAGTAACGAACAGTCCCCAAGCAGGGTACTATCCAGTTGAGTGCCAAGAGCGCCTAAAGTGAAGTTCCTGGCTCTGAGCCAGTGGGGCAGGGAGGATTCAGTGTTGCATGGTGAGGCAGGGTGAGTGCAGTGTCGCACGGTGGGGCAGGGTGCAGTGTCACACAGTGAGGCAGGGCGGGTGCAGTGTTGCATGGTGGGCGAGGCAGGGTGCAGTGTCGCACGGTGAGGCAGGGCGGGGTGCAGTGTCGCATGGTGGGGCAGGGTGCGGTGGGACCCGCATGCCCTACAGCCACATCTCCATTCACATCCCAGTCTCGGGCTCCTTGTTGCAGGTGGCTGGATGGCCTGGAGGAGGAGAGGCAGAGAACCGATGTCCACTACAGGTCCCTGGGAGGAGAGGGCAACTTCAACTGGAGGTTCATCTTCCCCTTCGAGTTCCTACCCATGGAGCAGGTCTGCGTCCTGCCCGAGAAGGTGAGTGCTGCTCGCCTTGGGCATCTGCTTCCCTACGGCAGCACTGCCTGCTCTGCCCTGCTCTGGGCCCCATACGCTGACACAGCTGTTCCGAGGAGCAGGTAGGGCCCTGGCTGTGTTTCAGGCTGGCCAGTCCCCCGCAGCAGTTTGAACCTGATTCCTGTCGTGTCCCTGGCCGGAGTCCCAGCATGCTCCGCTACCTGCCCGGGGCACGACATCAGCAGAGGCTTCTGGATTCCCTGCCCCACTGCGGCCAGGTCCTCCAGCCTGTCTCCTGCTCCTGGTCTGTCCTCTCCCCTCCTGGCTGGAGCTGGGACCCAGACCGTCTTTGGGGCCGAGCTGCTGGGCAGAGCACTGGCCATGCCAGGGAAAAGGGGATTGTCAGTGCTGCCACCTGGTGTGGGGGGAGGGCATTGAAGCAGCTGGCCCTACTCCGACAGGCACCTCTGCTTCTGGACTGCCAGCATCACGTGGCCTGATCTGCGCCCTCACATCACGACCTCCCCTGGGCGTCCCTGGGGAGCCCCAGCCTTGCCCCTGCGTTAGGCTGGCAGGCTGCAGCTATCCACTAACGTGTAGGAGTTTCCATCTGCAAACCCATCTCGGAGCCCTGACAGCAGCACCCTGAGCCTCTGCTGGGGCATTAGCCCTTCAAAGTCTGCAGACCTATAAACAGCCATTCATTGGGCTGGCAACTTAGGAAGCAGCCTGGCACTTCCACCCACGCAGCATCCCCTTAGCTGCCCTTTCCCCACCCAGCTGGGTCACTCGGGCCCCAGCTGGAAGGTGCTGGCCATAGACTCCAGCCTCTCAGCAGCTGCCCTGCCCCCGGCCTGAGGGGCCCCATTCAGCTCACGCTCACTCTGCTTACAGCAATCTCTCTGGAGCCTGGATGAGACGGTGCTGAAGGTCCCCCCCAAGCTCGTCCTCCAGGTGTGGGACAATGACAAGTTCTCGGCTGACGATTTTCTCGGTGAGGCTTTTCCCCCAGACGGGCATTTACCCTGCAGCCCAGGGGGCCGCAGAGAGGCACGTTGGTCCTTCCCACCGGTTGCCGTAGGCACATCCCCACCTCGCTAATGATCTTGTATGTTTCTGTCCCCAAGAGCAGCCCAGACGCCGCAGGGCCAATGAAATGCTGCCACTTCTGGGGTGCAAAACCATGCCCCGGTCCCTGCACAAAGGAGCAAGAGCAGCCATGTTGGCAAAGGGCTCTGAATGGCTCCCCTGCTGTGAGGCGCAGCATCCTGGGATCACCCCCATCCCTCTAGGGCAGGCAGAGCTGCTGTAAGGTCCTCCCTGGAGCACCCCTGGGCTGCGTGAAGAGCTCCATTGCCCTCCTGCATGTGCCACCGCTGGCAGCCTAGTCCCCAGGTTGGCCCCGGGGCCCTGCAGTTTTCTTTTGCTGCTTGCAGGGGTTCTGGAAATCAAACTGCTCAGCATGCCCTGCCCAGCCAGGCGCCCCCGGGCCTGCACCCTGAAAATGCTGCAGGATGAGAGCGACTCCCCCGCCCCACCCCGCTGCCCCAGGAGAACCTCCCTCTTCAAGCAAAGGCTCGCCCGAGGCTGGTGGCCGTGCGTGGTGCAGGAGGAGGGCAGGCAGCGGCTGTCGGTAGGAGCAGAGCTGGGGGCTGGCAGCAAGGACACGGGGGTACCCAACGGGGAGGTGGGGGCTTGGAGAATCAGAGGTTTGTGTGCGTTTAGAGGCCCTATCCTCCTCCAGCTTTAGGCAGGTACCAGAGAGCCCCCAGCACCTCGGGCGGGGGGGGGGGGTCTGCCTTCTGCCGCCGTGGCCCAATTCCCGCCTTGCTTCTCAAGGGGAAGATTGAGATGACACTGGAGCTGCTGACGGCCAAGGAGGCGGAAGAGCGGCCTGCTGGGAAGGGAAGGGAAGAGCCAAACATGAACCCCACTCTGCAGCCACCTGTGTAAGTGGGGGAGCCGGCTCAGCGGTGCTAACGGGGAGGCAGAGGCAAACTGAGTGATTTTAAAAATTTAGAACTTTATAAGGGAAAACCCCCAAATTGTGCCAGGAGGATAAATAATACAGAACATTCCCAGCGACTTCCTGCTGCAAACCGACAGCTTCCCACCTCATGCGCCGGTGTGAGCGGGTACCCACGGAGCAGCCAGTGCCAAACCCTTCCCGGCCGCCTTGTGCCTGCGGAGAGGTTGTGACCCAACCCCAGGGCGGCGAACAGCTCTGCTTCCCAGCACCCCCATGCCCAGCCCTCCCACAGGAGCAGGGGTGGATTAGCCACTGGGCCACTAGGCCTGTGCCCAAGGGCCCCAGAAAAAATCTGCCACCGGGCAGTGGAAGGCCGGAGCCCTGGCCTCCGGGCAGGTAGGGGAAGCCCCCCCAGTGGCTCCTGAACCCATCACAAGACTCCAGGTGGGGGAAGCCCCCACACCCAACCCTGGTCCCCCACAGAAGCGTGGGGGAGTGGCAGGGGAAGCCCCCGCACCCAGACCCCTGCTCTAGCCCTGGGATTGGGGGAGCTCTGTCCCCACTGCGGCTCCAGGGCTTGGCACGGGGACAGAGCTTCTCCAGTCTTGGGGCAGCAGTGGGGGAGGTGGGAGGGGAGGGACCCTGGGTTGAAGAGGGGCAGCCCCAGGGAAGGGACAGAAAGAGGCAGGACTGTGGGTGGGGCCACATGACCAAGGGGTAGGATGGGGGCAGGTCCGCAGGCAGACTGGGTGGGGAGGGCCCCCCCCCCCCTTGCTGTGACCCAGGGCCTGCAGGAGTATCCCGGAGCAGTCCCCTCCCCCCTGCTGGGACATAGCACTGGGCTGTCCCCAAGGCCTTGCTGGAGGGGGAGCTGAAAGCCCCAGGAAGAGTCCGCCCCATTGCCTGGTCCCAGGGCAGCCCAGGGGCCCAGCTGGGATACCCCAGGCCATGCTGGGAACGGCTGTCCTGGGACCAGCTCCTCCTTGCAGGCGCCCAGAAGCCTCGTTCCTGTGGTTCACGGCCCCCCTCAAGAGCCTGCGCTACATCCTCTGGCAGCCGCACAAGTGCAAGATCATCCTGGGGCTCGTGCTGCTCCTGCTGCTGCTCCTGTTCGCAGCCTTCATCTACTCCTCCCCGGTGCGTGTGCCCGTGGGGGGCCTGGGAGCCACAGCAGGGGTGGGGGCCCCCCGCCATGAGCCCTGGGTAGGGCTGCAGGCACAGAGGGAGAACCCGAGCCTGCCTGGGGCAGCAGCGCCACCCTGCCCAGGAAGGGCCTCAGCCCAGCCCCACGGCTCTGCTCCCTGGGGCCCAGCGCTGGGGAGAGCGAGGGGAGGGGGGCAGCACAAAGCTGAGTGGAGTCAAGCAGGGGGTGAGCCTGTGCCCCGGCTCCAGCCCCTTAAGGCCAGGCCCAGGTTCACAATGGTGCCAGTGGCACCGTGGAGCCAGGGCCTTGCTTAGAATGAGTCCTGGCCTGCTCTGCTTGCCCTGCGCCCCGAGACCCCACTAGCTCCCCTTGCCAAGCCAAGGGCTCCTCTCTGCCTCCGGCCCCTCCCGCCCCCAGCCCCACCCACCAGCTCCTCTTTGCCCCCTGGCCGGACCCCAGGGCACCTCCGGCTCTGGGCCTCTCTGCTTCCCACCACCTGTGGGGCCCCACCTGTCTCCCCGGAGCTGAGCTGAGCTGAGCTGCCTGGGACTGGTGCAGAAGCCTGGCAGGTCTTACCTGGGCCCCTCCAGGCAGGTGGGTCCTGAGGGAGCCCGGCTGGGACAGGCCCTGGCCTGGCAGATCCCACTGCTCCCGAGGGGCTGGAGCGATTCCCTGCCCTGGGACCAGCCCTGGTGGCTCAGCCTGGCAGATACAGTCACCTCCCAGCGGGCTGGTGAGTGTGGCTGGGAAGCAGGGAGTGGATCTCTGCGGGGGGGGGGTCGCTGGGCTGTGAGGGGGGAAGATCTGTGTGTGCTGGGGCACTAGGGAGTAGGGGGGCTGGGCAGGGGTGGTGGTGTGCAGGGCGCTGGGCATTTTTGGCAGGATCGGGGGGGCACGGGGCATTGGGAATTGGGGCGGGGGGGTGAGGGGAAGGGATACGCTGCCATCACAGGGCCAGGCAGGCCACTGGGCGTCTGACAACTGCCTGTTTGTAACTAGTGCCTTGCACTGGGCTGGGCAGAGTGGGGCTGCCCTGTCCCATTGCCCCCAGCCAGCCCCTCGCTCTGGGGAACCCCCTCCCGCCCTTCTCCATTGCCCCTGGCTGGCCCCTCGCTCCAGGGACCCCGCCCCACCCCATTGCCCCTGGCCAGCCCCTCACTCTGGGGACTGAAGCCCCCCACATGCTCCATTGCTCCCATGGGGGCCCACGAAAGGTTAATCTGGCCCTGCTCCCTGCAGGGCACTGGCCCATGGAGCCAGCTGAAGCAGCAGACCCCAGGCTGGCTAGAGGAGATGCTGCTGCTGCAGGTCCTGACTCCCCCTTTCTCTCCCCAGGGCTACCTGGCCATGAAGCTGATAAATCCCTTCCGCAGTCTCCATTCCTTCGGGAGCCTCAATCCTCTGGCGGGGAGCAGCGGGAGCCCATAGGCCACAGGCCGGCAGCAGCACCCCCAGCCCAGCTCCTGGGATGACAACCAGCTGCAGGCCCTGAAGACAGACAGCACCTGCTGTCCCCTAGCACAGAGGGAGTTGGCCCTGGCCCCCAACCTGGGGAGTTGGGCAGCAGCACCCCTTCCAAATTCACCACCCGCTGCCCTACCAGCACCTGGATCTTCCCTGCCTCCAGACAGCAGCAGCCAGTCTTACCGCTCCCTCCCTGGCCTGCACTCCTGCTGCTCCTCCCCTGGGGGGTTCAAGGGCCACTCACCACAGGCTTGAGGCTGACTAGCTCCTCAGCTAGAAAGCAGCCCTACTCCCAGGGGGGTCGTTCTCTGGGCCAAAAGCCTTCAGGGCCAGTATTCCCCAATAAAGGCATGGAAAAGAGGCCCTTCACCTTGGCTTGAGTGCCAGATTTTCTTTACAGCACCTGACTCAAGGCACCTGGGGTGCCACCCAGGAGCTGCATCCAGAGATGAAACTCTGAGCACCAGCTCCTGGCCAATAAGTATTCCCCACCCAGCCTCCTGGGAAAGCCCTCGGCTTCTCTCCTTGCCTCCTGCAGCATTGCCTGGTCAGACTTCTGGGCTCTTTTTGCCCTCAACAAGAAATCATGTTAGGGCCAGCGCTGCACTGGCTGAGAGAGGCAAGTCCCAGCAGGAGCAAAGCTGCTTCCAGGACCCTTTCGTCTGCCCAAGGAGACAGCTGTATTTCCATGCTGCCACCAGCAGGGATCACTACTCCCCAGAGGGAGGTAGCATGAAATACCAGTGACTGATCGGTCTAGAGCAGGGCTGGGCAAACTTTTTGGGCTGATGGCCATATCTGGGTATGGAAATTATATGGTAGGCTATGAATGCTCACGAAATTGGGGTTGGGGTGTGGAAAGGGGTGATGGTTTCAGCTGGAGGTGTGGGTTCTGGGGTGGACCTAGACATGAAGGGTGCAGGAGGGGACTTTGTGGTGGGGCAGGGGATTGGGGTACAAGGGAGAGGGCTCCAGCTGGGGGTGTGGGCCCTGGGGATGAGGGGTTTGAGATGCAGGAGGGTGCTCCAGGCTGGGACGAAGGGCAGGAGGGGGATCAGGGGGTTGGGACCCAGGGCTGCAGGCTCTGGGTGGTGCTTACCTTAACCGGCTCCCAGAAGCAGCGGCATGTCCCCCCTCTGGCTCCTATGCAGAGGCACAGCCAGGCAGCTCTGCGCACTGCCTTGTCCGCACACACACACACACACACCCCTGCAGTTTCCGGCCAAAGGGAGCTGCGAGGGGTGCACTTGGGGCAGGGACAGCATGCAGAGCCCCAACTGCCCCTACACACAGGAGCCAGAGGAGGGGAACAAGTCACTGCTTCTGGGAGCTGCAGGGAGTGGGGCAAGCCCCCTACCCCACTCCCCAGCTGGAGTGCCAGAATGGGGCAACCCCAGACCCTGCTCCCTGGCAGGAGCTCGAGAGCTGGATTAAGACATCTGGAGGGCTGGATGTGGCCCCCGAGCCATAGTCCGCCCTGAGGGATTGAGTGGCACATACCCAGGCTGCTAGAGCCAGACAACCTACGCCAGCATCCTCAGGCACAGCTCTGCCTGTCGGTCTCTGCTGGGGTATTACCTTTGACTTGTAATGATGAAAACAAGGCCCGTTTGTTCTAGGTTATTTATACTGGATCGGAACTGTAGACTGGAGTCAGGACTCCTGGGTTCTGTTCCCACCTCTGCCACTGATCCCCTCCAGCGCTGTTGGCAAGTCACGTAGGGCTTGGTTTTCAGGAGCACTTGGAGCTTCCAGTTAGTGGGAGGGGTCAGTGCTCGACCTCACTGCGGCAGGCCCCAAGCCTGGCTGCGCACCTGCTGGGCCAGCGGCAGGGGTTTATCTTCACTGTACAGAAGGGCAAAGCAGGAGCATACACCCGCTCGCTCTTGCTGGGGTGGCTTAGAACTGAGCCCAGTGTCCTGCCCAGCACGGGGCTGGCCCTGCTCAGGGGAGCAATTAGACACGGATATAGAGGGATTTCCCACATTTCACACTTAGCCACGTCAGTGACTGAGATAGGATTGTACCTACCAGCCGCAGCAGCAGGGTCAGGAGAGCATCCGAAAGTGCAGCTCTTACTCCCGCGGTCCCCGTGAAACTCCTTCGAGGAGTGAAGATGGACACATACTCACCTGGCGTTGGTCTTTTTAGAACTACAAGGTCAATCAAAACCCCTCCATCCCGGGACAGGCAGAGGAGAGCAGCACCCCAGGATGAAGTGCAGTGCAGACCCGCACTGGTGGGCATGTGTGTGTTTATTTCCAGGACACAAATTACACTTGCAGAACCAGGCACACGTACAGACAGTTCTGTTGATTGGGTAAAATGTTTTAAAAAGAGGCAAGAACAGACCCAGTACTTTCAGGCTGTCCCATTGCTTTGCCACATGTAAAATCTCCCCCTACCCCAGACCCATCCTACCAGACCAAACCCCCCTGCTACAGCAAATGCCAGTTTGCCACCCTCAGAACAGGGGGCTTAGACATGCAGTCACGGGAGCAAACGTATCTTAGCCAGATCCTTTCTGCAGAGGGAGGAAGGCAGCACCTCTCCAAGCCTCATCACTGATTTTCCAAGGCTCTGAACTGTGTTGGGAAGGGAAATAGTGCGGATGGACAAGTCAAAGGCCATGAAGGCTGGAACTCAAAGATACATAAGCAGGGATCTTATTTCAACATGGCCTGGTGTTTCGAACCAGCGTCTAGAGCAGAAGCACCAAGCAGCCACTCCACACTTCAGTAAGGCCACATTATCCTGTCAGCACAGGAGCTGCAGGGTTTACCATACCAGGAGAGCTGGCTTCCCCCTGCCCCATTTCACCCTCACACCTAGTCCGTCAGGTACCAGGGCAAAGAGTGCACAGATTCTCACCCGCACCTCTGCTGATCAGGTCTCATGCTATTCTAACGTCCATCGAATTAAGGCTACAAATTGCAGCATCCATCTGGACACCAGTAGTGGTGGCTCCTGGCAAACAGGGCACACCACCAGCAGAGCTCAGGAACCCTTCGGTTAACAACGCCTCTGCGCTCTGCCGAGCACCAGCTACAATGGCTGCTTTATCTGCGTCCTGTCTGGGACACGTGCCAGCAGCACTGCCCCATGTTAGCACAGCTCCAGGAGCAATCCAACCTGTCCCAGTGCCACTGGCTGGCCAGTTGCAGAGCAGAGCAGGGTTTACCATCACAAGTCCCTTTTGAAAGTCTTGGTCAATAACCATGTTCTTTAATTAGCAGGGCCATGTCCACCCTGGGGTGCGGAGACATCGGGAATCCAGGATCTGCCGCCAGGACAGGAGTTGTACGGGAGAGGACATTCTGAATCTAAACCTTCCTCCCTCAAAGGGCAAGTTCCCCTGAGGAGTCTGGGAATTTCCTCTACCTCAGCCCAGCCCTGGTTACTGCACCCAGAGATGGCCTGACGGGCAGGAGGAGCCAGCAGGGCCTGGTTTTACTGTCACTGTAACAAGGGCATGAGATCCAGTTAGATGTGGGTGGCTAGGACAAGGTGAGAACATGGCTCTGGTGTCTTGCGTCGAATTTAACCAGACATGGGCCAGCCAAGCCTTGTCCACATGGAGCACAGAGCTCCAGGCCTGTTTACACTACAGAATGGAACAGTGTCAGGGACAAAGTGTTGTAACCAGGTCCCCTGGAGATTCTATCTGTACATGTTCCCATATTCTACCACCCCCCACCCCCAGCATCTGTATTATGAGCGACTCAGCAGGACCTACAGAAAGCAAGAACTCATTCAAACAGCAGTCACTGAGGTAGGAAATAACTAACCCTCCCTGAAAGGCAGCACGACGTTTGTAGAGATCAGAGCTCTCATTCCCAAGCATAGCTAAAGTCTCCGCCAGGCCAATAAACCCTTTGACCTTCCTTTGCCAGCATGCTTCCAAACTCCTGCTTCAGCAGCCAGATCTAGGTCCTTCAGAAACACAAAGGGACCATGTACAAATGCTGGCATCAGGTTTCTGGGTGAGGAAGAGAGAACTGACCCTTTTCACATCACACCTACACCACTAACAGGACACGGTGACATGCAAGTAGCCCCTATGCAAAGGCTGGCTCCAGGCCGAGGTACGCAGAAGGGAGGAAGGCAGCACTGCATGCAGACGGTGATCCAGTGGTGGAGGGCCAGGCCCCCCTGACAGCAGCGAGTGGTTATTACAACGGAACCCAGTGTTAAAACAGTCCGTTGCTGGGCAGGTCCATGCATGTGGACAGCAACATGACCACGTGAACCCCACCCCGGCAACGTAACCTGACTTCATGTGAACGAACGGAAAGTGGGTCAGGACTAGCCGTCCCTCGCCCACCACATTCCCAGCAATGAGCGTCATGGAGCCCCTGCACACAGACGTACTGACCCTTGTGCAATGAGCCCAGGATCCGAACGGTTTCTCAGACTGGCTGCAGTGAGACTTTTTAAGTGCATATTTCACCAGCAGCAAAACCCCTCGGCCCTGGATGGAGAGCCCAGTTGTCGGGGAGAAAGAGGAGGTGACCATATGCTAGTAGTGGCAGAGTGGAGGCACTGAATGGAAGCAGCTCAGTCCAATTTCCATCAGAGGCCGAGAAGAGCCAGCTGTATCAAGGCCCATCCGCAGCCTGGAAGAGCAGTGCTTTCCCTGCCATGCCGCTGGCACATCAGGCAGGCTCAGGGCGGCACTGGGAGGCCAGTAGCCAATATTTGTGTTCATGCCCAGACCATGTTGGGGTGACTGTAAAACGAGGGGTTTTCCTTTAAGCACAGCTCCCAGTTCACCCACTTCCTAATGAGGAGCAGCAACGGGACGAGGAGCATTTCATTCACGGTGCAGGATTCAACTGCACTACCGCAAAACCAGGATTAAAATCTTAAAGCTGCCTGGGGCAGATGAGCTTGGCCTTCCAAACCTGCCTAAGGCAGCAAAACCAACTGGATTGCAACAGACAGGCTGCCCGAGTGAGCAGCGGTGGGGCTGGGGGCAGGGCCAGGCTCATGTCTTGCAGGGGCCAGGGAGGGGCCAGCACCACTCTTCTCAGCTAGAAGTGTTTTGTTTGGCCAAGTTTCACCCTTAAGCCAAAGGGACTTTTCTAGGATTTTACAGTCTTTGTGCTCCTAGCGAGGCTGCGGGACATCCCCAGATAGCACACGTAAGGCTCACCAACACGGACACAACACAACATTCAGCTCCACCCGCCCCAAGTGTCCTCTAAACACCTTGCAAAGCAAGAGCTGCTGGGGGACGGCCCATCTGTCACTGCACCAACCTCCAGAGAGTCCGGGGGGGGGGGGAGGGTTAGGTCTCCCTGATGCATTACGTGTCACACGAAGCGTGCTCCCCACGTGATCCAGGACGTCCACTCCCGCTGGGAACCCCAGAGCTCGAAGACATAGCAGCGGTCCCCATGGGGGCCAGCAAAGTAGCAGTCATCTGAAGGGGCTCTGGAGAGTCTGGGCTGAGCAGGCAAGGGCTTCTCTTCAGCTCGCCTCTGGCACCTGTGCCAGCTCGCTCCAGCAGAGCGGCTGGTCTGCCGAGGGAAGGGGCAGGGCAGGAACCAAGGTCAGTAGAAGCGTTTCCGGCTCTGTTCCTGCCACTTGTTGTAGACAATGACTCCGATGACGATGGCAAACACCAGGGCGACCAGTGAGAAGAACACAATTAAGAACAGGGCCAGGCCACTCATGGGTTCCAGTGGGGCCTCCACTGTGGGGCAAAGGCAGAGGGGCACACGCCCGGGTTAGCCACCGAAGAGACCACGCGCTCAGAGACAATGGCAATGGGGGGTGGGGGGGGTGAGAACAAGCTTAGCTGGGTTTTTCTTGCATTGCCCATCTCTGCGGAGGCCAGGGGAGACAGCCATCCAGCCCCCACCTTCCCCAGCACTTCATCCAAGAGGAGGCGCTTGCGTTTATCCTGAGCTATGGGATTTGGGTTCGGTCTCCGGGGAGAAGCGAGAGAGCCTGGCTCAGCGACTGAACGCTACAGGGTCACTAGTCTGCAGAGGATCTCAAAGCACACACAGGGTTTTGGCTACCTCCACCCTGTCTCCAGTGCTTGGAAGCAGAGAGACCCAGGGCATGCTGTGCTGCAGGCACACCTAATCCCCGCTTGAGGCTGTGGGCTGCTCCTCTCTGCAGGGGTATTGGAGAAGCTGACACTGCAGAGAGCACTGGCACAGATGCAGGAACATCAGCGCTCAGCATTTGGTCACACCATCCCCTCCTTCTAGGACCGTTAGCTAATGGAGACATTCAAGCAGAGGGGCTCACAGGCAGGAGCTTCAGCAGATGGTGTGAGGACCCCGCCCGATGAATGGAATAGCCCGCCTGGTGGGGAAAGCAGGTACTTGGTGTTCCCAACCTTGCACCTCACCAACCCGTGTGCTACTCACCTCCGGGCAGTTTCATGTTGTCCACAATGGGCAGAAACACCTCTTTATCCCGCTTCTCCTCCTCTGGGCTCCGCTCAACCGTCAGCTGGTAGAGTTTCAGAGAAATGATGTCGTGGTTATCTAGGGGCACGAGAGAAACATGGTCTTAGACAGCAGGCAGGAAGAGGAATCTTGGCCAGGGATGGCAGAGCTGCTGGAAGAGGGAAACAGTGAACATCTTCTCAAACGGAGCCAAGCACCCATGTACGGAGCAAGCAGAACTCAGCTCTCCAGGGCAGGGCAGTGCCGTGCCCAGCACAACACAACTCAACACAACACACTTCTCCATGAGGGGCCTTTAAGCCACTTAAATTCAGGCTGAGAAATGAGTTGTTCAGCCGGGGAGCACCCCTGATTTAAAGTCCACTCAGCCACCTGAAGGCAGCAAATTAGAATTGCCCTCAGAGGCGTTCATTGCCTTTGTCTTTCTGTCACACATATTAGCAGAACTACTCAACTGTCCCTGCCAGCAGCTCCAATTCCCAGAGCTTCTGCAGAGATTTTGGAAATAAAGGAACTTTGCTTGGAGCAAACAATGAATCCAGGCATTGTGATCAATGTGCTTTTGTAGAGGCTTGATTCAAATCTGTTCTAAACTGGCTTAAAAACTACGGAAGCAGATGGGCCGGTACTTTGGGGTATTATGGCAGAAGCTGAATGGAATTCACACAGACGTTACAGGTGGATACAGGCAAGGTTTTAGTTTTGACAAAAGCCTCAATGGCCAGACAGCTGTGCATCAGCGTCCATGTGACTGGTCCTCCCACCTATACTGGAAGAAGAGCGAATGGGCCAGAAAGCTCAAGAAGTCCCCTGCAAAACTGTGTAAGAGGGATGCTTGCTCTAAACCCCTGAAGTACGGCCCAAGGCCCCTGTCTAAGTGCAGGCTGTGCACACCAGAGGTTCAGCTGCAGGCAGCCACCAGAGCTAGGGAGTGTCCGAGGCAATCAGGGTGAAGGAGTGAGAGTGGGCAGCTTTGTATTTTAAATACTCGGAATGTTGATGCCAACTCAGAGGAGCCCCCCGGCACCTTGCAGAACTTCAGGTGCCCCAAGCCTACAAGTGTGTCACCTGTGAGCTCCTGGGGTTCCACTGAAAACAGAAGGGTGCGGTCACCAGTCTCAGGCTCACGCTCCAGCGCTAAAAGCAGCCGTTCGGCTCCGGCTCTGGAGACCCTGGCTCAGAGACTCGCAGGCCTACCCTTAGCGCCTGTGGAGCATTGGCCAGGTTCACAGCGTGGTACCTGAGAGGTCTCCAGTGACTGAAGAGGTCCCAAAGAAGTATCCCCGTGGCAGGTGGACCCCCGGCATGTCAATACAGTCCCGCCACTCGTGCTTGCCATCAATGTCAATCATGATCTGAAACACACGAGACTTCACTCAACCCAGAGCAACCCAGCCCAGCCCTCCCGACCCGACGCCGCCCTGGGCCTGGAGAGCTCAAGGAGGAGTCACTCACTGTCAGCCTCCTTTTGACATAGCGGATCACGAAGAAGGTGTCGTGGTTCAGGTTGCGCACCATGGCCGTGCAGCCGCCGAGCTCAGTGGGCCGTCCATCCCGGTCATGGTCGTAGGTGAGAGAGCCATTGTTCACCATGGCGGAGATGTAGGGGAACACGCGCTAGGGGAGACAAGGCCGCAGGTTAGTGGTCTCCTCACGCTGCTCTGCGGAGGCCTGGCAAGACAAACCATGGGCAACAGGACAAATGCATGCAGCCAGCAGAGAACATGCACACTGACAGCATGGAGCACGACACCAGGGCCGAGAGACAGACAAGAACCTTGGCCAGCGCTTGAAATTCTCATGCAGCTGGTAGGACCGGGTCTGTAAGGGAGCAAAGTGCTGGCAGGAGGCACTGGACTGACTGATCCCCTCCACCACTGGGCCTCATCCTGACTCCAAGGGACCCAGGTCTAGAGAGGGACACAGGCTCCGTCTCCAAGGGGTGTTCTCTCTACAGAGACTGCCCACAACTGCCCATTGCCACCCCTGGGCTGGTAGTTTGTGTGGCATGAACCCCTGCTCCACCACCCACCTGTCACACAGGCCGGGCAGCGGTAGTGCCACTGTGCTGGGCTGGCTTTGAGACAGTGACATCCAGCTACCACAGCCCAGGCGCCCCAGCCAGAACACTCTTCATGGGATCACACGTCTCCTCTCCCCCTCCAAGTTGGGGGTTTGTTTTAGTAAGATCATTCCACCAAGTCATGTGCATTGTGCATCACACCGGGTCCAGCATTCCCACCCCTCTCGATGGGCAACACTGCCCAGAGGGCCAAGGGCAGAGTCCTTTCTCTGGTCTGCAGTAGCAGACAGGCTAACCACACCACAGCGGAGCCACCGGTGTGTGCAGCTTAATTCATTTCTGATGGACCCTCCTCTAGCTACTAGGCAGTGAGAAGAGGTGAGGCGAGCAGTGCACCCAGGCCAGACCCCCAGCATAATGCTGCGTAGCAGGGAGATGCACAAGGTGTGGAAACAGAGGTGTGTTTATTCCGAAATGAAGCAGGAACAGGGACCCATGAGCACAGACCAGCTCGAGAGCTGCAGCGTCTCCTCCACGTGTGGGAACTGCGCAGCCATGAGGAGAAGCCACAGGAAGAGAGAGGTGCACCTGAGCGAGGGGCTTGGGAAGGCTGCACACACTAGACTTCCTTCTGGTCACAGGAAAGTAATCAGCAGCCCAGTGCACTCTGGCACAAGCACACTGGCCGGGGGATCTGGTGGCAGATGGAGAGACTGGCTCTGAACCAGCCACACTGGCTGCAGCCAGTCAGATAAAGATTTCTGTAACTCTGGCAATGCACTTCCCTCACCCAGCAAGGTCACAAACACTCAGGAAGTGCCAATGACAGAGAAAGGGGAGGGGACTCTGAGGCTGGAAATGAACTAGGAGCAAAGTACCTGATTTCCAGGGGTATACCGCCTCTTCTGAGCCTGAGTCCAGAAGGATTATTGAGAGCAAGAAAGGGTACAGAAGCAAGACAGAGTCACCGACCAGACAGTTTAGTATTAACCTGCAAACTGGGAAGGAAATGTACCCTAGGAAACCACCAGCACTGTCCCCTTGCCAAGACTTGAGGGTACCCTACATTTTGCACCGAACCACTGAACACATGGATTAAAAAAAGGCAGCTGGCCCAAGGATCCCCACACTGTAATCCTGCCCAGTTTATACCCTGTACTTCCCTTCCCCAGCCCACAGCACAAAACCACATTAACTCAGCACTAAGGACCCGAGCATGCACGGCAACAAAGGCCTGCTGGGCTTGAATCACCACCACCACCCCTAACTGTGTCCACCACACACAAACACGTGACAGCAGGGTGCTCCCACAGCACACGCAGGGAATGAAGAGCTGCGTAAGGGAAGAGGGTGCAGCTGTGATTGCAGGCGCTAGTAGAGAGATTTGACGCTGTCTTGTCCAGTGTTTCTGCCCCCTCTTGCCGTAGGAGGGAAGTTCTCACACTTCAGGAAGTGGCTCTTGGCTTCTCTGAGGCAAATGTTGCTGTGCTAGAGACAATCCCAGAGCCACATGGACACCAGTGTCTTGGGGAGCTGGGGCACATGAGCCCCAGGTGCGAACTCCCGTTTTCACATGGGACCGAGTCCTGGACCCATTCCCTGAGGATCCCATGCAGCTCCACAGATATCAATGGAGTTCCACAGTGGCAGAGATCAGAACTGGGCCCAGTCTGAACAGAAATAAAAGCCTCTGTTGTGTTGGACTGTCTGGTTAGGAGTGTAACCAGACGCCAGCACAAATCTGTGGCAGGAGAAAGGCTGCAGATGCTGTCACTTCTCCCTGCGTTGTGACTCAGATTATGATCTTTATCCTCAATTAAACTCCAAGAGCTGGAATACCATGAGTGTGGCTTCTTCAGCTGCCCAGCATTCTCTAGGACCCAACCTAAGGGTACAAAGGCCCTTCACAGAGCAAGGGCAGGCCAATGTTAATGTTTCAACCAAACTTGACACTGATTCAAGAGCTGCAGATCTGTTTAATCAGTTTCAAGGTCAGAAGCCACCTACACAGCTGAGCTGGTCAGGCACTGGAGTCTAAAGGAGAGCCATGGGGTTCGAGTCAAAGGAATTAGCAGGATACTAATTTGGGATCATCTCCACACACCTCAGGGGTGGCCAGAGAACAACCATGTATTTCCCACAACAAGTCTGGAACGAGATGACAAATTCTCAGCTTGTGCAAAATTTGACAAAATTGTGCCAAAAATTTTCACTTCTCCCCACTCAATTTAGAAAAATCCAAACGCCTGAAAAAAAAAAAAAAAAAAAACCTTGGTCAATGTCCTTGGAAATTTTCTGATAAAATGAAAGTGTCTCAAACGTGTTGGCTTCCTTTGCAAAGCAATTCTTCGGTGAAAGCGTGTTTGGGCCCAGCTCTCATACATACACACACACAAGTTTAGTCCACATTTGTTTCAACAACACATAACAGTACGGTCTCGCTGTACAGCTCTAGAACACGGGAGATGTTCTCCAGAACAGCTTTACAGAAGGACTGTGTAGGAAGCCCTAGCCAGCAACTACCGGGGTGATCCTGGCAATTACAGGTCAGTAAGCCTGACTTCAGTACCAGGCAAACTGGGTGAAACCCATAGTAAAGAACAGAATTGTCAGACATAGATGAACGTCTTTTGTTGGGGAAGAGTCAACATGGTTTTCATAAAGGGAAATCTTCCCTCACCAATCTACTAGAATTCCTTGAGGGGGTCAACAAGCATGCAGACAAGGGGAATCCAGTGGATATAGTGTACTTAGATGTTCAGAAAGCCTTTGACAAGGTCCCTCACCAAAGGCTCTTAACCAAAGTAAGATGTAACGGGATAAGAGGGAAGGTCCTCTCATGGATTGGTAATTGGTTAAAAGACAGGAAACAAAGGGTAGGAATAAATGGTCAGTTTTCAGAATGGAGAGAGGTAAATCGTGGTGTTCCCCAGGGGTCTGTACTGGGACCAGTCGTATTCAATATATTCATAAATGATCTGGAAAAGGGGTAAACAGTGAGGTGGCAAAATTTGCAGATGATACAAAACTACTCAAGATAGTTAAGTCCAAAGCAGACTGTGAAGAGCTACAAAAGGATCTCCCCAAACTGGATAACCAGGCAACAAAATGGCAGATGAAATTCAATGTTGATAAATGCAAAGTAATGCACAATAGGAAACATAATCCCAACTATACATATCAAATGATGGGGTCTAAATTAGCTGTTACCACTCAAAGATCTTGGCGTCACTGTGGATAGTTCTCTGAAAATATTCACTCAATGTGCAGCAACAGTCAAAAAAGCGAACAGAACATTGGGAATCATTAAGGGCTAGATAAGACAAAGTATCATATTGCCTCTCTATAAATCCATGATACGCCCACATCTTGAATACTGCGTGCAGATGTGGTCGCCCCATCTCAAAAATGATATATTGAAATTGGAAAAGGTTAAGAAAAGGGAAAGAAAAATGATTAGGGGTATGGAACAGCTTCCATATGAGGAGAGATTAAAGACTGGAACTTTTCAGCTTGGAAAAGAGATGACTGGGAGGGTGGTGAGGGGAATATGATAGAGGTCTATAAAGTCCTGACTGGTGTAGAGAACATAAATCAGGAAGTGTTACTTACTTCTTCTCATAACAAAAGAACTAGGGGCCACCAAATGAAATTGATCGACAGCAGGTTTAAAACAAACAAAAGGAAGAATTTCTTCATACAAGACATAGTCAACCTGTGGAACTCTTTGCCAGAGGATGTTGTGAAGGCCAAGACTATAACAGGGTTCAAAAAAGAACAAGATAAGCTCATGGAGGATAGGTCCATCAATGGCTATTAGCCAGGATGGGCAGGGATGGTGTCCCCAGCCTCTGTTTGCCAGAAGATGGGAATGAGCGACAGGGGATGGATCACTTGATGATGACCTGTTCTGTTCATTCCCTCTGGGGCACCTGCCATTGGCCACTGTGGGAAGACAGGATACTGGGCTGGATGGACCCTTGGTCTGACCCAGTATGGCCGTTCTTATGTTGGCATTTAGGCCACTGCTATGCAGAGGTGAGGATCACCACACTACAGGTCCACACTAGCTAGTGTCCACACATTTCAGACACTTCTGACCCCAGCTTGCTGACAGTCCCCAAATCCCCAAAGGAAATGAGTACAACTGCTTCCCATTTCCCTTTTTCCATTTCCCCCACAAAGCGTTTGCAGCCATTGCTGAAGGCCACTGCTGGCCCACAGCATGTCCTAATTGGTGTTTCCAGCCTGCACACACCGGCCTGGGGCAGCAAGACAATGCCCACCGCCATCAGGACTTGCCCTGCAGAGCAGTGATACTTCATACAGGGAGTCGGCAGTGAGGAGAAGCTAACCAGGAACGCTCAGTCCTTGCAAGTGCTCCTCTACACCAGATGCCATGACACGCAGAAGGGGCTGCAGAGGGAAGCTGCCTGGTCTGGCCTGCAGCCCCCTCCACGTATGAAGAGCTATTTACCTGCTGCTAGTCGCCTGGAGAGGGACAACAAGGAAGACGGCAAGCTCAAAACCAGAAGGGAAGAGAGACAGGAAAGGGGAGAGAGAGCAGCGTCAATAGCAAGTGACCAAAAGCTGCAGCCATGAGGAGCCGGAGAGAATGCTCGTTTAGACGGGTCTGTGACTGGCATTTCTCTAACATACAGCTGCACTGGAGCTAGAAATATGGCCAAAGCCTTTTGAACGAGCTAATACGCCGACTCTGCTCTCAAGCTCTGGCTGCATAGCCACGTAATACAACTTCTCATCCATCTCCCACTTCCCTCCGAACTGCCAAAAGGCCATCTTACCTCCTGCTGCTTCTCCTCATTGGGGTAGGTGTCTACAAACACCCCCAGCCCCAGAAAGTGATCCTTGCTCCCAAACACGGGCCCTAGAACAGATGGCAGATTGTGAACAATGGGCAACACAGCCTGTGTCCTATCGCTCTTTAGTAGAGACAGGGGTGAATGCTTTCCACCCTGCGTGCGGGTAGATTTACTCCCCAAGCCATCGACAGGCCCCACCTTGGAGCAGAACCACAAAAGTAGCTTGAAGAGGCTGCAGTAATATTTGGTAGTGTCAGACAGACATTTACCTCCTTGTAGCCAAGGAGAACCAGTGGAGCAGCCTCCAACTTCATGCAGATGCCCATTTGAAGGAGTTTTCCCCTAAGGATCTATGCCAGAGATGCCTCCAAAGGTAGCTTTGACTTGGCGCCAGTAGCAGCTCATAAGGAATGTTAGCAAGTGGCAGCGGATGAGTCACCCTTTACCCTCTCCCCACAGGGGATTCATTCCTTGATCTGTGCTTAGGGGGCCTGAAGCCCCCTCCACATAGCACCATTTAGCACTTACAGAACAGCAAAGCCCAGCACCCGTGTTACAGGACCAACACCCCGCAGTCCCAAGTTCAATCCCCAGGCCTGTCACTCCCCCTCTGCACCTCTCTTCCTCATCTGTCAAATGTAGACAGCAATACTCTCACCTGATGAATCACTTTGCAATCTACATAGGAGTGCTAGATATCAGAGCTCTTTACAAACAATAACTCATGAGGTAGGGAGGCATCCCCGTTTGACAGATGGGGAAACGGGAGCAGAGTTTTAGAATACAGGTGTTCCAGGCCCATGCTTAGGCCGCACAAGTCTGATTTCCAGAGCTTTGGAGCCACTGCAGCCTCCAGTAGGAATGGGGCTTGCTTTGCACCTCTGAAAATCAGAGCAAGCAGTTTGCTACTGCACAGCCGAATTCATAGCCACGTTGGACTCCTCAGAGCCCCCATCAATGGTCACCCCGAGCTTTTGCAGAGCAATGTCAGTACTAGCTACAGTGGGTTCACAGTCACTCCTGGCTCCCTCCCTGTCGGTGCCTGCAAAAAGAAGCAGGATGGCAACAACTACAGATGCACTCTACATCCACAGCCAAGGGCGACGCTCGCCTGGCCAGCGTGTCTCCGCTGGGGCAGGAGAAGGCCAGCAGCAGAGGCTCTGTGCAGCACTTCCTCTTGCAGACGATGCCTCCGGGAGACCATTTTACCTGGCTGCATGCGATCCTTGGTGTACCAGATGGCAAAGCCGTCCCCATTCAGGTTCTTCTTGCCTTGCCCGTGGATTTTAAAATGGACCTGCATCTCCCAGTCTCTCAGGTAACAAGGCTGCAAAAGAGAAAGGGGGAGAGTGTGAGCAGCAGTCAAGGGGACTTTGACAATAGACTACCCACCCCTTGCAATTCAGAGCCCCTCCGGCTATTGGCCTGCAGGCAGATAATGTTAATAATGGACACCATCTCAGCTGGGATCGCAGACTCATAGATTTTAAGGTCAGAAGGGACCATTATGATCATCTAGTCTGACCTCCTGCACAATGCAGGCCACAGAATCTCACCCACCCACTCCTGTAACAAACGCCTAACCTATGTCTGAGTTACTGAAGTCCTCAAATTGTGGTTTGAAGACCTCAAGCTGCAGAGAATCCTCCAGCAAGTGACCCATGCCCCATGCTGCAGAGGAAGGCCAAAAACCTCCAGGGCCTCTGCCAATCTTCCCTGGAGGAAAATTCCTTCCCGACCCCAAATATGGCGATCAGTTAAACCCTGAGCATGTGGGCAAGACTCACCAGCCAGCACCCAGGAAAGATCTGTTCCGTCTGGATGGGGAGGGACAGCTGCAATTGGCTGCAGTGTCCCCAGCCAGACAGTACAGCTGCTTTTCTGCACAGACAGCAAGCCATGGCACCAACACACCCACCACCTCATGGAAAAGTGCTGGCCTGCCTTAGCACAAATACATCTGCTAAATGGAGCGTGTGGCAGAGATTTCTTCGTCCTTTATTTCCCTTGCCAATAGGCTGCACTGCCTTACTTTGCGTATTTCGGCAAGAGTAATTAACCACAGGGGGCACTGTTAAGATTAGGGAACCATGGATATAAAACCAAAGAGCTTGATTCTGATCTTGCACTGTCCTAAGCCAGGAGTAACCAGTGAAATCAGGAAAAGATATCAGAATTGGGCCCGGAGGGGCCTGGATTTCATCACTATAGATGAACAAATTACGCCCCCTTATGAACAACAGATGAAGCATAGAACCAATCGGGGCAAAGAATGTAAATAGTTTTATAATAGAGTCATCCAGACTGGATACGAGTTAGTGGCTAGACAGGTATTTCGACTCCCGGACTCATACCATATGAGCAGTCAAAAGCCCACTTCAAAGTCACATCTGTTCAATATTATCAGATTACAATATTATCAATACAATATTGCCACAAGACAATAGATTTTAAGAATCCAGTCCATTTGTCACTATATAAGCAGTTCAGTTTCCTGTATTTCATTCAGCTCGAGCAACAAAGCTACACTTGTCAGGGTAATTTTGAGCTGATGTGAACCACAACCACTTCAGGGGAACTACCGATCCAAAACACAAACACACAGTGACATTTTTTAAAAAATGAAAACCATTTTACGACTTCTCAAAAAGCTACATTTGGGTCTTTGACCTCAGCCCTTTTTAAGCATGTTATGTGTACTGAATTTCCATATAAAAGAACAGAAAGATCCACAGTCAGAGACATCTCGCAATAGTGCCCATAGCTGAGGATTGATTGCCAAATGCAGCAGCATCAAGCCCGCCCTGCACCACAGATACGTACCAGAGGTAGGTGGCAACTCACTGTGGAAGGCAGACTCACGATAGACAATTAGAACAGGTTCATGTCAGAGACACGCACTTACATCATACAGACAATTGTACAGAGATGTGGGAGGCCTCCGAGCTCCATGGAGACAATTTACACAGCTCTTTAATATAAGGAGGCAGCTGTCCAACACGCTCTGAAGGCTTAGAGATGTCTGACTTAAAACGGTTTCGTCCCATGGACTAAAAGGATGTGGCTATTAACGGACAGGACTCTGTCCTCCTGAGCAGAGTATCCCTGACACAGTGGGCTGCAAGAAGAGTACTGACCTGGAAAGGCCTGGTACAGCTACAGTGCCTTTGATCTTGGAACAAGCTACCTTTTTCCAACACATGGTCAACCACTCTGGGACTCAAATGACCAGGCAGAATCAGACAGGTACTTGTGTGGAGAGAGCAGAAATCATAGTTCTACAGGAAACTTACTATGGAACTACAGTACGTGAAAGTGCATCACTATCTACCCTATAGTAAATTCCATCCCAAACTGTCATGTCTTTGAGTGGCTCCTACTGTATATCCTGTTATAGGACTTAGGCAAGGCAATTCACTGCCTGCGCAAAATGCAGACAAAAACTGCAACATTAAAAACAACTGCACAGCCAGACATTGTAAGGTGTGATCTGTAGTGCATGAGCTCAACCCGAGCCAGCAGATGCAGGTGTGACGGAGGTGTGACCACTCTGGTCTTTCCATACTACTAAATGGGAGGGGGCTTCCTGCTAGACCTGTGAGAGATGGGAGGGGGTATTAATCTGGAAGAGATTGAGAATCACTGCTCCATTGTTACTCTGCCAAACACTGAAATCCAGCACACGCACTTGTAAGCTACATCACAATCCTGCACCATGTGAATATAGGCACAACAAGATGATGGACACCACATAAGACCCTAAAAAGAAAGCCTCTAACAGCAAGCCCTTCTGTGTCTACATCACGAGCACACTTCCCTATGCCTGGCAATTGCACTCACCAAGAATAGGCATTTTTCAGCTTTGGAAAGAAGTGTGTGATTACCACTATAATCCAGAGAAACATCCTATCAAAGCTTCAATTTTGAGTGATTGGAGCTAGGACATCATATATAATTACTTGTTTTAAAAAGTAGGATCCACTATAGGCACTATAAACATTAAAGAACAACTATAGTGCAGCAAAGTAAGACTATATGAGTTTGTTGGAGGGCCCAAGCAGATATAAGTTGAGAAGGCCTGCACTGAACAGCACAGGAAGATATACTGATCATAAGACACTTTCTGGCTCAAATTCCAGCTTTTCACTTAATAAGCAAATTATATCCACTCCTTAGGCAAGACTTAAGTTAGCTAAACATTCGATGAGAGCTGAATTTGTGACACAAACTGACAGCCACCAAAGAAAGGTAGAGAATCCAGGTACATGTGCTGCTGTGGCCAAGTATTAAAGGTAGATGTGAGGTTAGTCGTTTTCAGATTCTGGTGGAACCTTTGCACATGGGAGCAGGGGAACGTCAAATCAAGTTTACAGGATAAACTCAGTGTGCCCAATTCATGCTGGTATAAGCAGGTACAAGTCCACTGACTTATATGAGTTGCAGTTACTTATACCAGATCTGCCTTTGGTCCAGTGTTCTTGTGTGCATCTACACAGTTCACATTCCCCCAGAACAAAAAGCCTCTTTCATAAGTTATTGTATTCAGGGGACATAGATCTTCGTCTACTCAGGATCTAAAGAATGTGCCCCATACATGGAGCACAACAGAGTGGTGATCCTGAATGGGATTTCTGAGCTATAATCATAGAGGGAGTTAGGATCAAATCCTATAATAGAATTGGCAGGGCTATTGTCCGGGAGCAAGCCATTTAGATGAACTGCCTTTTGGCACTTTTAATCAAAGGAAAAGCTCAGTGGAATGGAATATTGTCACAAGGTTAATGATCTCCTGTAGCTACACCGAAAGCAGAGACACTGCCAAGACTCTGATTTAGCAACAGGCTTGTTTCAGATTAACCGTAGCTGGAGTTTGTTTTGCACAACCATTCCACAAATCTGTCTGGCCAGTAGTTTTCATGAGAGCAATCTGCTCGAGGCCCATGCACCCTTCATTCCGCACTTTGAGCTAAGGATTTTCACCATCAGTGCACCTCTTCCTGTGACCTGCAGCAGCAGATTCCCATGAGAATCTTGACTCAATAAATCAAGTCATCCCAGTTACCTTCTTGTTACCCCTCACCATCTTGAATTCAGACATACTGGCTGCAACCCAAAGATAAAAATCACTTCTGCACGAGATACAAAACCCTGGCGTGCCAGCACTCCTCACAGATTGCTAGAGAACATTATTCTTACCACTCTGTTCCACACGGCCCCCTGTTTGCTCTGCATGTCTGGTGTGAGGCGGACGTACTGAGTCGTGACCATGGCATTGCCCATAAGGTCCCAGAGAGAGGAGCTGGAAGAGCCAACACCTGGGGGTAGAAGGGAAACATTTGCACCGGCCGTACAAGGGTACAGGGTACTATGTCAAGAGCACTGACTGCCCTGTGCTCTGCCTCTTCTCACCCTTCCATCCATCTTCCAACCCCCCCCCCCCACGCTTCCTTCTCTGCGCTGTTTCCCTTCCAGACCTTCCGCCTGGCTACCCTCCTCTTTCCCTCTCCAGACAGGTGCACAAAGCACCACAGACATTTGCTTCCACCCACCCCACCTACATAGCTCATCCCCCAGCCCTTCTCTCTCGGGGTTCCCAATCCACTCTCATTCTGCTTCTTCCCTGCCCCCCAAATACCATCATACTCTAGCCACTACCCACAGCTCCCTTTGCACCCCCACCCTGCCTTTCCCTTCCCCCAACACCAGCTGCCCACTGAACGCACTACCTCCATTTCTTTGCCTGCCCCCTCCCTATTCCCCTTCTCACACCCCTTGACTCATTCCATCCCCCCATCCTCCCTGCCCCAGTTACTGCTTTCGCTTATCCCACGACCCTGCTCCCCAAACATCCCAGCCCCTCCTGCATCCCCTCGCACTCCTGCTGCCTGGCCCCCAGCCTAGCCCCAACGCGCACACACCGCAGGGGTCCCCCCCAGCCTACCCCCACACACACACACCCCCGCAGGGGTCCCCCCCCACACACACACACCCCCACACGGTTCCCCCAGCCTAGCCCCCCCACACACACACCCCGCAGGGGTCCCCCCCAGCCTACCCCCACACACACACACCCCGCAGGGGTCCCCCCCACACACACCCCGCAGGGATCCCCCCCCACACACACACCCCCACACGGTTCCCCCAGCCTAGCCCCAACGCGCACACACCGCAGGGGTCCCCCCCCAGCCTAGCGCCGCCCCGCGGGGCCCCTCACCCTGGTAGGGCTTGGTGAGCGAGTGCTCCCGTTTCAGGTGCTCCTCGGTCTGCTCGGCGCGCGCCCCGCGCAGCAGCAGCACGAGCAGCCCCGCGAGCCCAGCCCGCCACCACCGCGCTACCGCCGCCATCTTCCCCCGGCCCGGCCTGCGGCCCTAGCGCCCGCCCCCGCGCCTCTCATTGGCCGCAGGGAGCCCCCACCCAGCTCCACCATTGGCTCCCTCCAGGCACCGCCTACTGGTGCGAATCGTGTTTCTGGTTGGCTGAGGAGCACATCCGTCACTGGGCCGACCGGGACTAGCCGCGCGAAGGGCTCTGGGAAATGTAGTGCCCTCGCCGCTTCCGGGCACGGGGATCTTAAAGAGACCAGGTCCCCATTTTTCCGGGCAGCGGCTGCGGGTCTGGAGTTCCCAGCGGGACTGTGACACACACGGCCACAGTTGCCTAGCGACATGGGGACAGCAGTGCCATGGTGACGGTGGTCTGGCGACAGGCGCGGTAGTGATGCGGTGACGGGACCGGGCGTGGTGCTGGGGGCCGGAGGGTGTCCCGCCCTGACTGTGCCTCCCTGCCTCAGTTTCCCCATCGAAATGCCACGGTTATTTCCGTGGCACTAGACATTGCCCAGCCCTCTCCCCCTCCCTTCCCCCCACTTCTTGGAGCCTGCGCCCATCTCAGCAGCCACGATGCACTAACAGGCCCTTTTACACTGTCCCAAGCTGGGTCTCCCCCTGAAGCACAGACCCACAGCTCCCTGAGTGCTGGGTCAGTGTCGCTGACCCCATTGTGTGCGGGGAAACTGAGTCACGGGGAGGGGGAAGGGCCTTGCCCTAAGGTCAGTGATGGAGCTAGAGCCAGCTCTCCTGCCCCCTAGTCCTGCTGGAGCACAGGGTGTCTGTGCTGCAAGAGACTCCGCAGCATCAGCAGAGCTGTGGCTCAGGGGGTGGGGAGGGACGGGGAGGCCAAAGAGGAACCAGGCGCCATCACTGTGGTGTTCGTGTCAAGAAGGGGAATAGAAATCAGCTGATGTGGCACTTTCCTCAGGTTTCTCTGAACAGAAGTGCCAGCTGTTTCTTCCTAAGACCAGCTCCGTTGAGAAGCTGAAGGATGCTCCCCTTGGATGTAGCGAGCAACTCTGACAGGGACTGCCAGCCTCGCTCAGCCCCAGCCTGCGCCAGTGCTCAGTGAACAGGCTGTCATAGCCTGGCTGTTGGCATTGTTCAGCCCGGATGGGGAACGGGGCTGGAATATGCTGCTTTACTGTGGCAAGGCACCTTGAATGATGTCACTTGACTCCCCTTTGTCCAGAGCTCACTCAGGGGTTGTGCAAACCACTTTGCTTACACAGCTCTGCCAATGCCTTTCAAGCCTGATCTCCAGCACCACCTACCTGTTCCCGTCCTGGGTTCCCCCTACACACCCTCCTCTGCTGATGCCCTTCAGAATCCTGACCCAGTTACTCTGGTCCTGCATCCTCACGTAGTCTGCCTGTCCACCTCAAGCCTGACTCATGGCATCCCTTCCTGGTCTCACCTTGGCCCAGCCCTAAGCAGAGGTGGAGAACCAGACAGACTGATCTCCACCCAGGAGCAGAGCCAACCAGACTGATCTCCACATGTGACTTAATCCAGGATCCCAGCTCTCCAGCAATGATAGTCAAGGGCTGCATTAGCATCATGCATCTTCTTGCTCTTTCTGCCTGAGCCCAACAGCTCCCTTACAGGGAGTTATCTCTCTGATCCTTGTTGCTATAGAAACACATTCCAGTGGACCATTGATTTCTGATGGTGAATTTGAGGTTACGGTTCCCAAAGGCAATGCATTAATTACCGCTTGCTTTCCACTGGGCAGGAGCAGGAATGAGACCTGGCTCTTTCTGTTGCCTGTGGTTGGGTCACAGTAGTCTGAGACTGGGGAACAGAAGGAGAGGAGCAGTGTCAGGGCATCTGTAGACAGGTCAGAGCTGCCCAGTGAGTGATCTCCTCTTCCTGATGTCATTGGGGGCGAAATCACCAGCGCAAGTTGGAGCGACACCAGCCCAAGCGAGAGGAAAATGAAGCCCAGCTGGTCTAGGATCGTGCACCTGGCGATGCTGGCAGAAGGAGTTCTTTACGTCCGCCTGGAGTGCCTGAAGGAGCTCCTTGCGGCAATGGGTCCAAATATAGCCAGTGCAGAGCCTGTGTTTATAGAAGGCCCTCGCACTAGTCTGTGTGATCATTAAAGTCATGGGGAACTTTTTCTGGCTGGCAGTTAGAGCCGTGTTGGAAACTTTAAACTAGAAATCCATTTCCAGTCTTAAAAAGGGATATTCCTCTGTTGTTAACATGCACTGGGTTGTTCTGATAGAGTTGCAGTGGGTTATTATTGTAAGACACCAGAGCAGTCACTAGGAGGAAGAGGCGGAGACAGCTCTGGTTAAGTGGAGCAAACATAATGCTGGGCATCAGGACTCCTTGGTTCTACACCTGCCTCTGCCTTGTGCCCTTTCTGTGAGTCCATCACTGTTGCAGGGCCCAGAACAAACCCTGGGTGCAGTTTCTGGCAGAAGAGAGGAATCAGAAGTGGTCTCCTTGTCCCCTGGAAAAGCTGCGTGAAACCCCTTGCTGGAGGTGAAGAACTGGGGTTTGATTACAGTGCCTGCCCTGGGGTCATTACATTGTTTGTGAGCCATGCAGGCTGCCCAGCCAGGCCATTCCCACCACCCACTATCCTGTCTTTGAAAGTCTCTGACTCACTAGGTTTCGTTTGGTTGCATCATACACTGACATGACTCTCCTGGAGTGCTGTAACCCCAAGCTCACCTGGTAACTGAGCACTGTCACTCTGGGGTTCGGTGAACCAGCCAACTAATCACTAGTCCCACAGAATTGTCTTCATCCAAACATCTCATTCCCATCGCGTCCCCACACGGGCCTGCTTTGTGCAACTCAACCTTATTCAGCTGGCAGGCTCCAATGGCTGCACAGTGACTGGGCAGAGCCATTAAGGGCCATGGGCTGTTTAAAAATACTGAGGAACTTGTGTCAAGGGCAGGGGCGGCTCCAGGCCCCAGCACGCCAAGCGTGTGCTTGGGGCGGCAAGCCGCGGGGGGTGTTCTGCTGGCGCCACGAGGGCGGCAGGCAGGCTGCCCTCCGCAGCTTGCCTGCGGAGGGTCTGCTGGTCCCACGGCTTCGGCGGACCACCCGCAGGTGTGCCTGCAGAGGGTCCGCTGATCCTGCAGTTTCGGAGGACCTCCCGCAGGCGTGCGTCCGCCGAAGCCGCGGGACCAGCAAACCATCCACAGGCAAGCCGCGGAAGGCAGCCTGCCTGCCCTGCTTAGGGTGGCAAAATTCCTAGAGCCGCCCCTGGTCAAGGGACCAACCAGGTTGTTTCCTCTCTAATCTTTCAGGGTCAGGTTGAGCTGATCTGATGCACCTGGTAGGGCTATTGCCCTTCTCTACCAGCTACCTGGGGCCAGCACTGAAGAGGGACTTTGCTCAACAAGGCAGCATCAAAGCTGTTAAAGGAGAAGTGTGCTCTGTGCTGAGCTGGCTAAACTCTTTATGTATTAAAGTGCTCTGAGCAGAACAAGCTTCCGTCGCTCAATATTCAGTCCGAGATGGGAACTGCCGGTACTTGGGCAAATGATCCAGAAGGTTTGGCTGGGTCTGTCTGAGTGCCTTTGGGCTGTCTGCCGAGATGCTTTTATTAGTGACTTCTTGTACATCTGTCCTGTTCACTGACTACCGACCTATCACCACCCCCCTCTCTGCCTCCTGGGGTGGAGGTATGAGGCATGTTACCTAGCCAGGGCTGTTTGTTCTCCAGGGGTGGAGGTGCAGCCTTCTGGCAGAAATCAGCGTGTCTTAGCCCCGCTCCAAAGTCAGTAATTACATTCCACCTCTTTACAGCTCTCCTGCAGTTTATTTAGGTACAGAATTTCCTTCAACTTCCTTCCTACAGCCTGATTCAAACCAGGCTGACTGTCTTCAAATCCCCTTTAAAGAGAGTTGAGGCTGGTCAGTACTGCACAGACTTGGGCCCCTAAACTGTTCCTAGTGTTACTATGAACTGTTAAACAGCTCAGACATTCCACCCCAGGGGTAGTTGCATTTCAGGCCCAGTAGGAGTGACCACTGTGTGCTTTGTTATAACAGTTTGCAAAGCAGTCTGGGATCCTCCAGGGATGGAGTACAATCTAGAAATGCAAGATATTTATAGACCCCTTCACATGCCAGCATTACCCAGCGGCAGGGCGCCAGGTGCACAATGCAGGTTTTCTCTGATGCTACAATAGGGAGCTCTTTCTGCATGCTGTTTAGAGGACAATTGCCTCTGCTGTAATGTGTCTGTTACAAAACCCACCACAAGGAATGCAAAGAAATGCACCTTGAAAAACAAAATCCCAACTATACATATCAAATGATGGGGTCTAAATTAACTGTTACCACTCAAGAAAGAGCTCTTAGAATAATTGTGGATAGTTCTCTGAAAACATCCACTCAATGTGCAGCGGTAGTCAGAAAAGTGAACAGAATGCTGGGCATCATTAAGATAGTAAGAGAGAAAATATCATAGTGCCTTTATATAAATCCATGGTATGCCCACATCTTGACTAGTGTGTGCAGATGAGGTTGCCCCATCTCAAAAAAAGATATATTGGAATTGGAAAAGGTTCAGAAAAGGGCAACAAAAACGATTAGGGGTATGGAACGGCTTCTGTATGAGGAGAGATTAATAAGACTGGGACTTTTCAGCTTGGAAAAGAGATGACTAAGGGGGGATATGATAGAGATCTATAAAATCATGACTGGTGTGGAGAAAGTAAATAAGGATGTGTTATTTACTCCTTCTCATAACACAAGAGGGATTGAAGGCTGCAGGATGACGCTGGGCAAGCCGCCAGTGTCGGTCCCCTTCCTGTGGTTACTGACTCCTGTGTTTTATGGCAAATTGTAAAAGTCATGAATCAACAAAGGGAAACAAGGGGCAAAGAGAAGAAAATTCCATGTAGTGGGTGGGTCATGATGTGAGCTGGGGGTGGCGGTTAAGGGGCGTGACTCCCCTGCCGCGCCCTAGAGAGTATCATTATGTCCCTCTGTAGGCACCTAGCCCCCATGTTAACTATGGGATAGCATTTTACACCCGGGGCAGAGAGGCCTAGGCACGGCAGGGCTGCCCCAAAGGACACCACCCCATACATCCCTACACCCCCCCTTCCCTACCCTCCCGAGAGTCACCCCTGCCCCATAGCACCCTCTCCCACCACCCGAGAATTGCCCCTTCCCCCGCACGTCACGCCGCCCCATAACACCCCACCGCCCCGAGAATCGCCCCACACATCGCCCCTCCCGCAGCCGCCCACTCCCAGGACAGGACGGGGCGGCGACGCCCCCTTAACGCTCCCCAGCCCGGCGCCTCCTTAAGGCGCGCAGGGGGCGTGGCCAGGGGCGTGGCCGGGCCGAGGGGGCGTGGCCGCGCGGCGGGTGACGTGCGCGCCGCCAGCCCAGCAGCGGGCGGTTGTGACTTGCGAGCGGGCGAGGCGCGGGGCGAGCGGAACATGGCGCCGGGCTGCGGCGGGGGCGCGGCGGCGGCGGCGCTGCGGGCGCTGCTGGGGCTGGCGCTCGCGCTCCCCCTGGCGGCGGGGCCGGGCCCGCCCGGCGGCAGCAGCAGCAGCAGCAGCAGCAGCAGCGTGATCTTGGGCATGCGGCTGGAGCGCACCAGCAAGCCGGCGGCCGCGGCGCCCGACGGGGGCGTCATCCAGGTGACCGAGGGCAGCCAGGTGCAGCTGCGGCTCTTCGGGCTGGACATCGGGCCGCACACCGGGGCCCTGGTGGCCTTTGCCGAGCTGGGTGCCCGGGCCGGTGCCAACGCCAGCGCCCGCGCCGACACCGACACCAACACCAGCTGCCCCGTGCACACCCAGGACCTGGTGGTGCGGCCCCACATGGACGACACGCGCAATACCTCGGGGGTGCTGCATGTGCGGGTGCAGCCCCTGCGCAAGAACGAGCAGGCCAAGATCTACGTGCTGTGCACCAAGCACGGCCCTGGCCAGCCCTGGCTGCGGCACGAGGGCAGGGACGGCCGCCTCATGGTGCTGGAGGAGAAGAAGTCGCTGCTGCCCCTCTGGTTCCAGATCATCCTCATCCTCTGCCTCCTGGTGCTCTCCGGCATGTTCAGCGGCCTCAACCTGGGCCTCATGGCGCTGGACCCCATGGAGCTGCGCATCGTGCAGAACTGCGGCACCGACAAGGAGAAGCGCTACGCCCGCAAGATCGAGCCCATCCGCAGGAAGGGCAACTACCTGCTCTGCTCCCTGCTGCTGGGCAACGTGCTGGTGAACACCACCCTCACCATCCTGCTGGACGACCTGATAGGCTCCGGCTTTGGCGCTGTCATCGCCTCCACCATTGGCATCGTCATCTTCGGCGAGATCGTACCGCAGGCGCTCTGCTCCCGGCACGGCCTGGCCGTAGGCGCCAACACCATCGGCATCACCAAGTTCTTCATGCTGGTGACGTTCCCCCTCTCCTTCCCCATCAGCAAGCTCCTGGACTGCATCTTGGGCCAGGAGATCGGCACCGTCTACAACCGTGAGAAGCTGGTCGAGATGCTGAAGGTGACAGAGCCCTACAACGACCTGGTCAAGGAGGAACTCAACATGATCCAGGGAGCGCTGGAGCTCCGGACTAAGACAGTGGAGGATGTCATGACCCCACTCCACGATTGCTTCATGATCAACAGCGACGCCATCCTGGACTTCAACACAATGTCAGAGATCATGGAGAGCGGCTACACCCGCATCCCCGTCTATGAGGAGGAGCGCTCCAACATCGTGGACATCCTCTACGTCAAGGACCTGGCCTTTGTGGACCCGGACGATTGCACCCCCCTCAAGACAATCACCAAGTTCTACAACCACCCAGTCCATTTTGTCTTCCACGACACCAAGCTAGATGCTATGCTGGAGGAGTTCAAAAAGGGTAAGCCAGCTCAGGCTGGGTGGTTCTTGTTCTGCTATTGTCTTGGGGCGGGGCTGGAGCATTAGGGCAGTGGGTGTGAGGCATTAGTGGGCCGAGGGAGGAATGCCAAGGGGCTGTGACTAGAGAGACAGTGAGAAAGGAAACTCTAGGCTGACCATCACTGGAGGCTCTCCACCACCGGGTTCAGTTACACCAGTGCAAATCCAGAGGCATCTCTGCTAACCTGAGTGGAGTTAGATCGGGGAGCTGACATCTAGTGACATCTGCCAGAGGTGGCTTCTCCCAGTGGGAAGTGCTAGAGTCCCAGGCACTTGGGGTGTTTAAAACTAGACTAGACCAACCATTTGCAAATATGCTGCGAGGACCAATTCTGAGCTGGGCCCAGTGGAGATGAACTAGATGGCCCCTAGTAGGGGCAACATGTCCATCTCCAGCTTCTGTGACATGTACTGGCTGCAGCTCCCAGGGGAAGGGATGCACTCCTTCCCGACTGTTTAGCAGCAAGGATATTTAAAACCGAGCACTGCGGGGGAGGGAGAGACTTCTATTTATATTGCGACAAGGCAAATTCTGTTCAGCGCAAAAATTTAGAAATACTTTGTCTGCAAAAAAGGCTGGTTTATTCTCTGATCAGCATCCCCAGAGACCCATTCATGGGCACTGATGGATTCCTTAGGCCCCAGATGGAGGTTTTGGTCTAAAAAGTTTCCGAAAGCTAATATTTACATAAAATATTATATATGCACACAGCCTTTGTTTGGGGTTTTATTGGTATCTGGAGCTAACCACTTCCCCACGTGTTTGCAACCCAAACATTGCAGGACCCGCTAAAGCAGAGAACCTGAAAGTGAAACTGATGTAGGAGTGCCAATGAAATTGAGGAATCTGTTGTCCCAGTGGAATGAAATGCAGAAAGAAAACAAAGTGTGGGGGCTGGGGAAGTTGTGGCTCCGGGGGGGGGGGGGGGGCAGTTTAGTTTTTTTTATCATTTTGGATGTTGTTAGCCCAGGGAAGGAAAGGTCTTTACTCAAATATGGGGTTTTTAACTTGGTGATGTCTTTTTGATTCAGACTGGGGGTGTTTTTATTATTTGTGTTTGAGCATTCCTGGTGCCGGGTGAGCCAAGTGCATGTCAGAGACTCGGGGTTCAGCCAGGCTGAAAGGGGGGGTCCAGGGCAGAAGTGCTCCCCCTCATGCTGTCATTTAGATGGCACTTCTGTGTAATGTGCTGGGGGGAGGTGTCCCCATGTTCAATCTGCAGCTTGTATTACTGTGTAAACCAGAAAGTCAAAGCAACAAATTGCTTGTACGCCCCCTCCCACTCTCCCCACCCTCCAGCAATGGCAGTGCTCATAGCTTCTAAATGTGGGTCACTGTCTAGCCCCGGTATATGTGGGGCAGGACTTGACCCCAACAGGCGTGCGGTGATTGGAACAGTTAACTAGCTTTGCTCTCCAGCTTAGCGGGAAGAGACGCAAACAAGCCAGGAAGCGCTGCCTGTTGTTATCTGATCTCTTTCCAGTCTAACAGCACTTGCAGGGTGCCCCCGGGCACCAGGGTCACTCTGCTGGCTTCGGTGTTACCTGCTGGACCCAGTGGTTCCGTTCAGCAGACTCAGGGCCCTGGCAGTGGGCTGCAGAGTCGCTTTGGATCCGAATCAGCTCTGGCCCAGAGTCCTGGCAATGCGATGCCTGGTTTGGGGCCTGTGCGCGGTGTGGGGAGGTGTCACACTCCAGTTCCTGATGGACAGGGGTCCAGCCCACCCCACCAGCACCCGGGGACAGTCAGAGCAGCGAGCCCAACATCTGAGCAGGCCATGGAGACAGAAGTCCCCTCTCACCCCAGGCCTTAGCGCTTTGTTTGTATCTCCTGGGAGTAGCTCCAGCAGGGGCATCCCGGTCTGTTTGGGGCTTGATCTATGTTTGTTCTGCGTTGTGGAGGTTTTGTCCCTGCACTGACCCTAGAGCCAGGCTGGCAGGGCTGGGGCAGGCGATGCTGCCAAGCCTGCAGCCCTGCGGGCACTGCACTCCGAGGGTCCCACCCCAGGCAGCCCAGGACGAAACACTGGGACCATGTTTACTGCTTCTGGTTCAGCACCACGGGGCTGTGAGTCTGCAGGGATCACCTGAGCCTGCTGGGGAACCTGGCGGGAACATATTACCTGCATTCCCTCTCCCAGCTGAACAGGAATCCACTCTCCCTGTTACCCCCCTCCCTCCCCAACCACAGGCCCAGATCGCTCACATTGCAGTGAAAGGGACTTTTCCCTTTGGCTTCGAAGGGAGCAGGATTGGGACCCTTGCCAGTCCCCTTCCTCCCCAGCCCAGGCAGGCCAGGCAGCGATGGGGGTGGGGAGAGACTTGTTTGCTAGAATCGTCGCTGGGGCACTGCCCGTTAGCACCTGAAAATCTGGAAGCTGCCACTGTGCCAGAGCCCCGGTGCCCCCCCCCCGTTCACCCCCGCGATGGGCACCATGGACACGTGACGTGGGTCTGGTCTGAGGTTGGGACAGGAGCTCAGGTCACTTTCATCTGATCCCTTGTCCCCGCTGGGGTTGGTTCTGGCTCCATCGCCAGAAATCCAGACGCACCCTCCCGTCTGGGCTTTTCTGCTCAGCTGGTCCAGGCGTGGTTCGCGCTGCACGTTGGACCCAGTGAACCTGGTTCCCGCCCGCCCTGCCTGGCAGTGGCGAGAGGCTGGCAGGAGTTTGCGCAGTGAGAGTACTTGGGGGAACGGTCACATGGGTCTCTGGAGTCCCCATGCCCCAACAAGAGCCCGTGCAGGCGTGTGCCCCTGAAGCACTGCTGTGTGTGTTCTGGGGCCGAGGGCATGGGGCAAGTCACACCCCGGCCACGCTACCCCCGTGACGGCAGGCAAGGCCTCAGTCCAGCCAGCTGAAAACCTCACTGAGCTGCAGCTCTGGCCACAGACTTCCCTGGCGGGGGGGAGAGGGGTTATGAGCCCCCGAATGTCAATACCCCCAATCTCCCCCCCCACACACACACTTAAAAAACCTAAGTCAAGGAATTAATGGCTAAGCTGCAGATTTACTCAGCCCCGCCTGCTGGACAGGACGGTGGCTTGTTAAAGCACAGACCCAGCCTCCTACTGGAGCCTCTTGCTGCTTTTTTTAATTATTTGGGGGATGTAATTGGCCCAGGGTTGAGCCCGTGTGAAGATCAAGCTCCTTTCTTCTCCCTCCAGAAATCAGTCCCACGAGGGTGGGCTGAGGCCCCTGATTGCCATGTGAGGTCCCTGCTGTGCGGTGTGGGGCTAGAACGTACTTACTTTGTAGAGGGCTGTGGAGGCTCTTGCAGGTTTTCTCTCCCTTTACCCCTGGGGCCTTGTGGGGCAGGGGCTCCTCACTCCAGCTGTGGCTGAAGCTCTCTTGCCCCCATGCCCTGCACCTCGAGAGCAGCATAAAGCACTTCCCCCCCCCACCCCTCGGGGCTGCTCCAGGGTGCAGCCAGCCCCTGGTGGGCTGAGGGTCTCAGGAGCCTGGCTCTGCTCTCCCTCGATGCAGCCTGTCACTCTGCCAATTGGCTGCTGGGCTGGCTGGCGTTCTCTGAGCTTGGCCCTCAAGGGGAGATGAAAGGCCTTTAACAAGAAATAGCCTCTTGCCTTTGGGTTTCCCCTCGGGCGCAGAGAGCATGCAGCCTGCAAGCCACCGTATGTGAACCCCGGTTCCTCCTCTCTGCCCCGGCCCTGCTGAAGGAACGGATCTCAGTGGGCAAAAGCTTCTCAGTTCACATTAAGATCCTGCTCCACCATCACATCCGGCACCTTTTTATGTCACCCCACCACTGCCTCCCCTCTTTGTCACCCCCGCATTCTTCTCTGGGCACTGATCCGTACCCCCATTGGATCTCCTTGCCCTGCTTCATCCCCGTATTGATTACATCCCTTGCCATTGGTCTGGGAACATCCTCCCCATCCGCCACTCCTCACCACAATGCTTATCTGGCCCCCATGGTGGTAGCATCCGAGTTTCTCACAATCCTCCCTGCACTGATCTTTGCAGTGCCATGAGGCTGGGCAGTGCTGTTCTCCTGCTTTACAGACACGCAACAGGGGCCCAGAGAGACTAAGTGACTTGCCAAGGTCGCACAGGGAGTCTGTGGCAGAGCAGGGGATTGATCCGGGTCTCCCAAACTCCAGCCAGGCTCCTTGACCTCTAGCCTGTCTAGCCGAAGTCTTGGTTCTTTGCGCATTCAGTTCTCTCTTCTCCAGTCTCTCCTCTGTTCTGTGGAGCCTGCCCTGGCACCGGTGTGCGCTGCTGCCACACCGAAGCCGCTTTAGGTAACCGGTACTGGAGCCTGAGCTCCTCCTGCACTTTGCCCCCCAACTCCCTGCCCTAAGTCTCCTGCCTGTGCCGTTTTCCAATCCAGCCTGTCCTCCCCTTCCCACACCGCTCTGTGTGCTTCAGAAAAGAGATCTGGTGAATTTCGCTTTGCTGCTGGCTCCTGGAGCAGAGCAGGAAAGCCAAGGGTGGGTGCTGGTGTCCTTTTCCGGCTTGTCCTCGACCACTTTCAGCCCTGCCCCGAGGAAGGAGACTTTGTGTCTCTTGCACCTTCAGATGTACCTCAGATCGCTGTGAATCAGCCTTGCAAAATCAGCCGCTGCCCAGGGGCAAAAACCAGCGGGCACTGGTGAATATTTGTATTAACATTGCAAATCACTCCTTACCTGTCCAGTTCCTGGGCCTGGGTCAGGCAGGAAAGTGGAAGCTCACAGAGTATCTGTAAATACTATTTACTCTTCTAATGCCATCCTAAAGTCATGCAGGAGCATTTCTTTTCCCTCATGTTGCAGTGAATTCCACAGGCTGACTCTGCACTGGCATGGGGAAGGGCACAATAGATCACTGTTAAACTTCTTGACTTTCCAGTTCATCAGCTGTCCCCCTGCTCTCCCCTCCTGGGGCTAACAGCACGGTGGCATCTTCCATCCTGTCTCCATAGTCCTAAACCTGCAAGGTTACTGTCAAATCCCCCCCACTCTTCTCTTCTGCAGACTAAACAAGCCCAGTTCCTCTCCTGGTAAGTCATGTGCCCCAGCCCCTTAATAATTTTTGTTGCCTTCCGCTGGACTCCCTCCAATTTGTCCACATCCCTTCTGTAGTGTGAGGCCCAAAACTGGACGCAATACTCCAGATGTGCCCTCACCAGTGCCGAATAAAGGGGAACGATCACATCCCTCGATCTGCTGGCAATGCCCCTACTTATACAGCCCAAAATGCCGTTAGCCTTCTTGGCAACAAGGGCACACGGTCGACTCATATCCAGCTTCTCGTCCACTGTAACCCCTAGGTCCTTTTCTGCAGAACTGCTGCCTAGCCATTCGGTCTCTAGTCTGTAGCAGTGCATGGGATTCTTCCGTCCTAAGTGCAGGACTCTGCACTTGTCCTGGTTGAACCTCGTCAGATTTCTTTTGGCCCAATCCTCTAATTCAGGGGTGGGCAAACTACGGCCTGCGGGCTGGATCCAGCCTCTCAGGGCTTTGGATCTGGCCCGCGGGATTGTCCCCCATGGTGCCGTGGGCCCCGTGCTGCCCTCAGAAGCGTCTGGCACCACATCCCTGCTGCCTCCAGGCGGGGGGGCAGAGGGCTCTGTGCGTTGTCCTTGCCTCCAGGCACCACCCCCCGCAACTCCCTTTGGCCCGGAATGGGAAACCGCGGCCAATGGGAGCTTCAGGGGAGGTACCTGGAGGCGCGGCAAGGGCAGCGCACACGGAGCCCTCTTCCCTCCCTCCGTCTCCCAGGGGCAGCGCTTCCTGGAGCGGCGCGATGCTGGGGACAGGGCAGGCAGGCAGGGAGCCTGCCCTGGCACCGGTGTGCGCTGCTGCCACACCGGAGCTGCTTTAGGTAAGCGGTACCAGAGCCTGAGCTCCTCCTGCACTTTGCCCCCCAACTCCCTGCCCTAAGTCTCCTGCCTGCACCTCGCACCCCTCCTGCACCCCAACCCCCTGCCCTGAGCCCCCTGCCGCACCCCACACCCCTCCTGCACCCCAACCCCCTTCCCTGAGCCCCACATATACCGCGCACCCCTCCTCTGCCCCAATCCCTTGCCCTGAGCCCCCTCCCACAGCCCGCACTCCCTCCCTCACCCCAACCCCCTGTCCCAGCCCTGCATACAATTTCCCCACCCAGATGTGGCCCTCGGACCAAAAAGTTTGCCCACCCCTGCTCTAATTTGTCTAGGTCCCTCTGTATCCTATCGCTACCCTCCAGCGTATCTACCACTCCTCCCAGGTTAGTGTCATCTGCAAACTTGCTGAGAGTGCAGTCCATGCCATCCTCCAGATCATTAATAAAGATATTGAACAAAACCAGCCCCAGGACCGACCCTTGGGGCACTCCGCTTGATACCAGCTGCCAACTAGACATGGAGCCGTTGATCACTACCCGTTGAGCCCGACGATCTAGCCAGTTTTCTGTCCACCTTATAGTCCATTCATCCAGCCCATACTTCTTTAATTTGCTGGCAAGAATACTGTGGGAGACCGTATCAAAAGCTTTGCTAACGTCAAGGAATAACACGTCCACTGCTTTCCCCTCATCCACAGAGCCAGTTATCTCATCATAGAAGGCAATTAGAAGAAAGAGAGAGTGAAAAAAACAACTGGACCTGCTAGAGAAGCAGAACCAGAACCCACCAGCCCTAGCGATTCACATCATGCCCAAAATCCACAATTGGGACCATTTATGTCCTGCATAAAATGAGGCAGATGATATTGCTGAATATCTGACCACCTTTGAAAGGCTGTGTGCAGTGCATGAGATCCCTGAGGCCAAGGGAGTTCCTACCTTGATTGCAACATTAACTGGTAAAGCTCTGAATATATTCAATGAAATGTCCATTGAGGATGCTTTAGACTATTGTAAATTTAAAAACACTCTTTTGCAACGGTTCCAGATTATCCCTGAAATGTATAGAGTTAAATTTAGGAATCTGAAGAAGGATATTGGGATGAGTAATGGGGAATATGTGAACAAAATGAAAGATTTGATGGGAAAATGGGTTAGCTGCAAAGGTGTTACAAGTTTTGAGGGAATGTTGGATCTTGTTGCTCAAGAGCATTTCCTAGGCATGTGTAAGGCGGATGTGAAGCAGTGTCTATGGGACAGAGATGTAAGGTCTGTGGATGAGATGGCATCTCTTGCTGATGCCTTTCAACAGACCCAGGCATCTAATGAAAACAAACCACTGAAAGAGGTGTTTAAAGCTGGTGGGAAGAGGAGATTCCTAGGAAGAGGGTGGGAGACTGGGTACTCACCTCCCCAAAACATTCCTCTAACTCTTATCCCAAATCTCCTGTAAAAGCAGAAGAGCCCAGAAGGTGCTATCAGTGTAATTCCACTGATCACCTGAGGAATAAATGCCCTGTGCTAGGAGGAAGCAGGCAACCAATAGCTCATGTTAGTTCTGCTGTCCTCACCACAGAACTCCCCCCCGGCAATAGAAATGATCATGTTGGTTCTGTGAGATTAGCCTCTGCAGAACCAGACATGGAGCATGTTTCGGCTGTCCAAACTGATGGCAGGGAGTACTTGGGGGCAGAGGGATACAGGGGCCCAGATCTCTCCGGTTAAGCAGTGTGGGGTCCCAAAGGCCAGTATGTTATCTGGCCAAATGGCAGAGATTGTGGGGGTGGGCGAAAGCAGATTCCTCGTACCACTAGCTGAAATCCATGTGGTGTGGGAAGGTTTGGAAAGTGTTCTGACTGTGGGGGTGATGGAACACCTCGTAGTCGGCCTGCTCCTTGGTAATGATTTTTTCCACGTAGCTCAGGTTAAAGTATTTGCCTGCAGCAGGAGGGAGTGTTCCTTCCATCAGCGCTTCTCTGGTGCAGACGTGACCACAGAGACATTAGAACAGGGGCTTTATAGCAAGTCTCCTCGCGCTCAGGGACCTTGCTGGGTAGCGTCATCCAGCAGCCTGCTATGGTCACTGACTCATCTCTTGGAGCGAACAACTCCTCCATCCATACAAACCAGCTCTGCACCCCGCTGGGCCAGGCCGTGAGCAGCCCTAGGTGTCCATGAGAAGCCAAGGAAGATCACTTTTCTCTAGTGATAAACGAGGCCTCAGGGTTCGGGACCCCAAGTGGGTCACGATCCCATTTTGTATGGGGTCACCAGGGCTGGTGTTAGACTTGCGGGGGCCCAGGGCTGAAGCCCGAGGGTGTTGGGACTCAGGTTACAGACCCCTGCCCTGGGGCCGGGCAGCAATGGTTGTCAGAAGAGGGTCATGGTGCAGTGAAGTTCGAGAACCCCACGGGGCCGTAGGCGATTGTATCGAATGGTGTCGCTTGAGCTACTGTTGCTCTCGGCTCTAGGCAGAGAGCTTAGAAAGTAGAAGGAAAAGGCAAAGGAGGAAGTTCCTCCCCATTGGAGTGAGGGTTTGCGTTTGACTGGCTGCTGCCGGGACCCAGCCTCTGTACCTTCCTGGGCTGCTGTTTGACGCAGGCCTGAGTTTGGGAGGAGTCTGGCCTGGGCCGAGGTGTCTGTGACCCCATTGTTGTTAATAGGCTCCCCTCCCCCCCATGTTCTGTACCGCTCGGGCTGCTGTCTGGCCTGGCCTAGCCCTCCAGCAAAGGGGTTAATGTCTCAGGGAACAGCAGGCTGGGAGCAAGCCATGCTCCGTCGGCCTTGGGAGTGATGGGGCTGGCGGCTCAGGGGGACAAGGCTGTTAGAACGGGGCGGTTTGGTGCTCCGAGGATGAGCATCGCCCCTGGATGTAGAGAGGAGCTACTGACCCAGGGGGCCCTGGAGAACTGTGGTTCCTCCAGTGCTGAAATACAAAGGGACCCCCCAGACCCCACGCCCCGTCGTACCATTCCAGCTGGACAGCTACAGCCCTTTGCTGCTCTCCCATCTGCCCCCTCTTGGAAGCTGGCTGCCCTCCGCACCTCGGCCCAGGCCCTGGGGTGCCCCTCTCTGAAAAGGCATGTCCGCATCTCACCCCAAGCCCCCGGCTCCTTGCATCCTTCCTGGCCACGGGCAGCTCTACCCTGCTGCAGGCTCAGTGCCCGCCCGTCTCGGAGGGGCATTAAGGGCGGGGGAGTGGGAGGCTGGGTTATGGGTGCTCTGGGGAATGGGGGGGTGGAACTCCACCAGGGACGGATTTGGCCCATGGCCTGCCTGTGGAGGGCAGGGCCGTGTCTGGGGTGAGGGCAGTCGGGGGCTAAGGACGCTAGATCTGAATGCGTCTATGGGCTGGCTGAGTGTGAACGCTGCGCATTGTGGGGGTATCTAGAGGAACCCAAGGGGACGGCAGGATGGAGGTTCCAGTGGACAGGGCACTGGGCTGAGCCTCAGGAGATCCAGGTTCGAGTCTCGACTCTCCCGCTGGCTCCCTGCGTGTGCTCGGCCAAGTCGCTGTTCCTGCCCCCTGCCCCCGGGGATGTGCCCTGCGGGGGAGCGAGGCTGAAACCCAGCGAGGAGGGGGATGTGCCCTGCGGGTGCAGAGAGCTCAGCAGGTGCAGGGGGGAGACTGAGCGGAGGAGAGTTGGGGCAGAGTTGCCAGGCAGGGGAGCCACCCAGCTGATGGGCACGCGGAGGTGGGGCAAGGCTGTTTAGTCAAGTCCAGAAGGGACCATTGTGATCATCTAGTCTGACCCCCCGTAGAGCACAGGCCAGAGACCTGCCCACAATAACCCCTAGCACAGATCCGTTAGACAAACAGCCCGTCTTCATTTACAGTTACATTTAGCCATATTAAAACACGTCTTGTTTGCCAGCACCCAGCTCCCCAAGTGAGCGATCACTCTGGATCAGTGTCTGTCCTCCTCATTATTTACCTCTCCCGCAGTGTCCGTGTTTCTTCAGGCATGACTTTGTTTTCTTCCAGGTTATTGATAAAAATGCTAAATAGCGTAGGGCCAAGAACCAATCCCTGCAGGGCCCCACTGGACACAGATCTGCTCAGTGAGAAGTCCCCATTTATGTTTTGAGACCTCTCAGTTAGCCAGATTTTAATCCATTTCCTGTGTGCCATGTTCATTTTATATCCGTCTAGTTTTTTTAATCAAAATGTCATAAAGTTCCAGGTCAAACACCTTACAGAAGTGTAAGTACATGACATCAGCACTGTTACCTTTATCAACCAGACCTGTAATCTCATCCCAAGGGATATCAGGTTAGTTTGGCAGGATCTGTTTTCCACAAACCCGTGTTGATTGGCATTGATTATTATTCATACTACCCTCCTTTAGTTCTTTATTAAGCGAGTCCCATGTCAGCTGCTCTATCTTGCCCAGGATCAATATCAGATTGACAGGCCTGTAATTACTCAGGGCATCTCGGTTACACTTTTTGAATAGTGGCACGACATGAGCTTTCTTCTGGAACCTCCCTGTTGTTCCAATACTTATTGAAAAGCAACATTAATGTTCTAATGAGCTCCTCAGCCAGCTCTTTTAAAACTCTTGGATGCAAGTTATTTGGACCTGCCAATTTAAAAATGTCGAACTTTAGTAGCTTCTGTTTAACATCATGCGAAGATACTAGTGAAATGGAAAGAGTTTGATCACACACTATAACTGCATCATCTGTTTTTTTCAAAATACAGAAAAGAAATATTTATTGAACACTTCTGCCTTTTCTGCATTATTGTAATGGCAGCAGGACCCCTCTCTTCCCGAACAGTTCCTGGCTCTGGCCCAAGCCCTCGTCGTTACGCCCACAGACTGTTTACTCATGGATTTCCTTCTCTCCCAGAGCCATAATCCTGGCTTTACGAGGCACAGACAAGGGGTGGCAGGGAGGGGTGCAGCACCCTGGCTGGGGTGCTAATGGCAGCAGCTCCTGCACTCTGCCCTTGGAGGGGTGGGTGGGGGCCCCCCCGGCTGGTTTCTGGCATGGGCTGTGCAAATGCTGCTCACTGCCTCTCTGCGCTCCCCTGACACTTCCACGCTGGGTGGCCCCAGGTTGTGCCAAGCAGCTTCCTTCCCCCCCCCCCCATACACTGTTCTTTCCTTCCCCGCCCAGCCCTGCACCTCCCTTTCCCAGCAGGTGCCGTGGCTGGCCCTTGAGCAGAAGGAGCCCCCCCGCCCCGCCCCTCCCTGTTGGTAACAGGGAAGGGAAAGGTGAACGGGCTACTTCCTTTCTGGCCTGCCTGCTCCTTGCTGTTCTTGGGCTGCTAACACCAGCATCCTGCTGAGCTCCCAGGCCGGGCCCTGCCGGTCCGCCTCCCTCAATTCTCCAGTGGCCCAGCTGCCTCGGCTCTTCCCAGAGGTGGCTGCATGGCAGTGGTGGATGGTGGGGGCAGCTCAGATTTCCCAGGGATTCGGGGCTGGAAGCCAGGCTAGGTCCAGAGCAGCATGTCCCCAGCAGGCTGACGGGGCCCGTAGTAAGTGCTAACCGTGTGTGTGTGAGGGAGGGGGAGCAGCCAGCCTACATGTAGCCTGGGCTAATGTCATTTCTGTGGCGGGAGGCGTAATACCATCGTCCTCTTCAGTTACAGCCCAGGAGGTGCTGCTCAGATTTTGACTTTGGTTTCTGTCCCCGAGGCCCGCTTGGGCGGGGGGCGGGGGGGTTGGGAAGGGGAGCAAGGGCGAGGGGGGGGGGCCTCAGGCGCTACCCTGCACGCCCAGGCACAGGCTCCAAAACCCCTTGCCCGGTGCAGGGAGCCAGGAGGAGGCTGGCAGTGAAGGGAACCCCCCCCCCACACACACATTCCCTGGGCCCGCACGTCCCAGGAGCCACCCTCAAGTGCTGGATAAGACCCTCCCCATGCCCCGCAGGCGGGATGAACCTGCAGGTCACTTTGCCTTGGCCTGTGGCTGAGTCCACCCCAGCTGTCCCCGCAGGGGCTGCAGGCTGAGGGGAAAAGCCGGTTCTCCCCGTTGCGAAAGGCATTGACGCCAGTCTCTGGCCTCGTGTTTCAGGCTGGGCAGCGAGGCTGCGGGCAGTGGGGAGGGCGTGGATGGACAGTGCATTAGTGCCCACACTGTGCCCGGCTCCGGGAGATGAGAGGGTCTCTCTTTCCTCGCCCCAGTCCCATGTGCCCCCCATATGGATGCAGCTTGTGGGAGGGCCAGACCGTGGCTTAAAGGGCCTGCCCGTCCGGTGCCATAGGGCCTTTGAGTGGGCAGCCCTGGGCACATGGTCGCGGGTGAGGGCGGAGGATCCGGGGTGGGGGGCAGCTGGGAACAGGCAGCATGGGGGGGTCCATTAGGCATGTTTCCCAGCGTCTGGCTAGCACATGACTGTGTGCCCGCTGAGTGGTGCCCACTGGCCTGAGAGCAGGGTGAGCAGGGGCTGCCCAGCGTTCATGTTCCCTGCGGCTGGCATCTCCCCCTCCTCCGACAGCACCAGCTGCAGCTAGTCCCGCATCCCCTGCCTGGGGGCAGGTGTGGGCACCCTTGTCCCGTCCAGGGTGCTGGGATATCAGCTAGTCAGGGAATGGGCATAGGTGGCCCATGTGCCACTCGAGGGTGCTGAGCTGGCCGAGCAGGTATCCATGTGGGTGATCCAGCCCCAAGACCCCCAGGGAGCTGCCCCCCCTAAATGTCCCAGCTGGGGGAAGGGTTGTGAGGCTGCAAGAACGACAGCGTTTTATGTCAGCTTGACTCAGGGAGAAAATGTTATCTGGGGGGGGCAGGACTCCTGGGTGCTATCCCCCAGTTCCAGCCCTGGTTAGATGGGGAGGGGTGAGAGCCAGGACTCCTGGGTTAGAATCATAGAATCACAGAACATCAATCATAGACTATCAGGGTTGGAAGGGACCTCAGGAGGTATCTAGTCCAACCCCCTGCTCAAAGCAGGACCAATTCCCAACTAAATCATCCCAGCCAGGGCTTTGTCAAGCCTGACCTTAAAAACCTCTAAGGATGGAGATTCCACCAGCTCCCTAGGTAACCCATTCCAGTGCTTCACCATCCTCCTAGTGAAATAGTGTTTCCTGATATCCAGCCTAACCCCCCCCCGCACCCACTGCAACTTGAGACCATTACTCCTTGTTCTGTCATCAGGTATCACCAAGAACAGTCTAGATCCATCCTCTTTGGAACTCCCCTTCAGGTAGTTGAAAGCAGCTATCAAATCCCCCCTCATTCTTCTTTTCTGCAGACTAAATAATCCCAGTTCCCTCAGCCTCTCCTCATAAGTCATGTGCCCCAACCCCCTAATCATTTTTGTTGCCCTCCACTGGACTCTTTCCAATTTCTCCACATCCTTCTTGTAGTGTGGGGCCCAAAACTGGACACAGTACTCCAGATGTTGAATAGAGGGGAATGATCACATCCCTCGATCTGCTGGCAATGCCTCTACTTATACAGCCCAAAATGCCTTCTTGGCAACAAGGGCACACTGTTGACTCATATCCAGCTTCTCGTCCACTGTAACCCCTAGGTCCTTTTCTGCAGAACTGCTGCCTAGCCACTCGGTCCCTAGTCTGTAGCAGTGCATGGAATTGTGAGGGGCTGGGGGGAGATGGGCCACGGGGGTGAGTGGAGGGGTGAGAGGGATGGGGGGAGGGCACGGGCATGGTGAGTCAGGGTTTGACGCTGGCTCGGGGAGCGCGGGGTTCTCGGATCCAGATGTACTCGCTCAAGGCGAGTCAGAGGTCCTGCAAGGGCTGGCGGGCAGCCGGGGCATGGCCCTGCACGGATCCGGCCCTCAGGCAGGGCTGAGAGCACGGGATGGGGTCACAGCCATGGGCAGGCCTGGGCCTGCCGGGAGCCGATCTGCAGCTGCTCTGGGAGCACTGACACAGCAAGCTGGGGCCTTGCCGCTGGCACGGCCGGTGCCTGCTGGAGCTCAGGGGGCTGCACCAGCGTCAGGTGCAACTGGGATTTGTGCATCTGATCCGTCTGGTCCCTACGTAGCCGCAGGCTTCCCCGGGGTTCTCGCAGTGCGGCTGGCTGCTGTGGCGTGCTGTTCGCAGGCTCTGGCCGACTCTGGCTCCTGGCCTGGCCCAGCGGGGTCTGGATCTGGGGTTTTCGTTGCTCCCATGGTGCTCTGGGGGGTGGAACGGCAGCATGGGGGCCAGGCAGCAGCCATGCCCAGCGTGTGCCGTGCGACCGGGAGCAGGCTGGCTGGGGCCCGTCACTCCCCTGCACTCTGCCCGCAGCCCAGGGTGACGGTGTCTGTGTCCCCAGGCAAATCGCACCTGGCCATCGTGCAGAAGGTGAACAGCGAGGGAGAAGGTGACCCCTTCTACGAGGTGCTGGGGCTGGTGACGCTGGAGGACGTCATCGAGGAGATCATCAAGTCGGAGATCCTGGACGAGTCGGACATGTACAGTTAGGTGCCCCCCCCCCTCCCCCGAGTGCAGCGCCGCTGGCCTGGCCCTGGCCCCCCTCCCACTCCGCCGCAGGGCCGGCCTGAGGAAAAGGGGCGGCCGGGCAGCAGGTGTCATGCTGGGTGGGCGGAGAGGGGACGCGCTGAGCACCCGGCTCTCACCTCCCAGCCCCCGTTATCCCCTCCCCCGCCTCCCGGGGGGGGGGGGGCGGCCCTTCTGCAGCCTCTTGGCCATGGCGGCCCCCGGCCTTGGCTGAGGCAGCGGGCGCTGGTTGGGCACGGGGGAGCCCAACTGGGACTTGTCCCCCTTGACACCTGCTCTCCCTCCAGCTGACAACCGTACCCGGAAGCGTGTGGCCAACCAGAAGAACAAGAGGGATTTCTCTGCCTTCAAGGACTCCGACAGCGAGCTCAAGGTGAAGGTCTCGCCCCAGCTGCTCCTGGCCGCGCATCGCTTCCTTGCCACGGGTGAGCCTCCGGGCCGGGACCGGCCAGCCCCGGGGCGGGTCATGGGGAGGGCGATGGGGGTCACCGGGGGGAGGGGTGGGGTGCATTGGTCATGGGAAGGCAAGGGGGGTCGTGGGATGGAGGTTAGGAAGGACAAGGGGCTGTGGGAGGACCAGGGGGTCAGGTTGACGGGGTGATCCTGGCTGAACGCTGTCCGAGCCCTGGCTGGCAGAAGGGGGGCGCCGGGGGAGCAGGGGGAGCAGGGGGAGCAGGGGTTGAGAGCGGGTGCTGCTGGGGTGCTGCTGGGGCTCTGCATGTCTGGCAGCTCCCAGGGCCCATCCAGTGCCAGAGGTGAGGGGCCTGGCCTCCTGACACTGCCCTGAGACGCTCCGGGAGGTGGCGGCGCCAGGCCCTTGGCCGTGTTGCGGTGCAGCACAGTGAGGGCTACGGGTGGGGTTGTGGGGGAAGCACAGGGCACCTGCTGGGTCCTGGTGCCCAGGGATCCTCCCATGGCCTCTCCAGGGCGTGCTCCTTTGGGGCTGTTGGTGGGTGCGCCCGGCGTGACTGGGCCGGGCCCTTAACGGGGGTAGGACGGGTCAGCCCCTAGCACACCCCTTGTGTTCATGTCTTTGGCACATACGTGCCCTGTGCCAGCTAAGCAGCAGACACTGGTACAGCCCCCCAGGGGGATGGAGACCCCTACCTGCACGCAGCCCAGCTGAGCAGGGACGGGAACACATGTGCACACCCACCCACCCCTACCTACCTAACAGCAGGTACCGTGGGGCTCGGTGCACCGTCTCGGACACGCATACACAGACACACACACACGTACCTACCTAGCAGCAGGTACTGTGGGGCTCAGTGCGCCGTCTCCCGGCGTGTAAAACCTGCGGCTCTGATCCCTGCCTGATGGGGTTGTAGAAGCAATGCCGGCCATAAGGAAGGGTTCCGTCGACTCTCTCATTCCAAAATCCCGGGGTTTGTGTCTCGTTAGCAGCCCCTTGTTATCCCGTCTCTGCGGCGTAGGGCTCCCCAGCGGGGGACTGGGCCCTGGGTCGGTTTCTTGCGGTCGAACCAAGGAGCAGCCTGGCAGTGGTGGCTGAGCCCAGGGAAAGGAACTGGGGGCGGGTGGGGGCTGGACTCACGCCCACAGTCCCAGGAGGTGACATGCTCTGGCAGTGTGGGGCATGGTGCCCACCCTGCCACGTGGGGAGATGCAGTCCCCGTAGGCAAACGGCAGCCGGGTTTGAAAACAAATCCGCTGCAGCCCAGGGATTAACTCTCCTCACCCCCCACCGAGAGACAGAGCAGTTTATGGAGGGGGAAACCGAGGCACGATGCCCTATCCAAGGGGATCCGGCAAGCTAGTGTCAGAGCCAGGTCTCCAATGCCTAGTCCTGGCCCTAATCACTAGGCCCCGCTTCCCTTGTGCGGTCGGGGGTCCCGGCTGCCAGCTGGCCCGTCTCGTCACTGCGTTGTGGTTCTAGGCTGTGGTTGGGAGTCACGACTCCTGGGCTCTGTGCCCGGCTCTGCCACTGACTTTGGGCAAGTCACCTCTGGACCAATGGGCCACAGTACAGACCCACTTCACGCTGTCAGCGTCTGTCGCGGTGCCAGGCGAGTGGGCAGGGCAGCGGGCTCCCCGGCCAGGCATCCTGCTGGCAAAGGGGCGGGAGCCCCGGCCCGGGCGTGGCAGGAAGGCTGCCCATGGGGGGTGGTTAGCTGGCGCAGGGCCTTTCCGTCCTGGGGAGCCAGCGGAACCCACCGGGCCCGTCCATTAGTTCCACGCTGCAGCGCCTCTTCCAGGCAGGCCCGCGGCTCCTTTTCCCCCGCCCTGGTGCTCATCCCATGGGGCATGGCTCATGCGTGCCAAGGCTGCCAGCGTTCCCCTCCCTCTTCCCCGGCCAGGCGCTCCACACCAGAGGTGGCTGCGTGGAGCTAGCTTGGGATCGGCTGCAAGGGGCTTGGCTCAGTCCTCTGGGGGCACCTGGTTCTGTGGAAGCTCCTGGGGCAGGGGGTTTGTGCCACGCCCAGGGGCAAGGACGTGGCCCCCGGGGGGCATCTGACCCATCCGCCCTCCCCCCACAGAGGTGACGCTCTTCATGCCGACCCTCATCTCGGAGAAGATCCTGCTGCGGCTTCTCAGACACCCCGACGTCATCCACGAGCTCAAGTTCGACGAGGAGAACAAGAAATCACCCCGGCATTTCCTGTACCACAGGAACAAGCCGGCCGACTACTTCATCCTCATCCTGCAGGTGTGCTGGGCGGGACAGGGCGGGGCCGGCCTGTCACCTGCCGCGGGAGGGGCAGGGCATTCGGGGGAGCCCAGCGTGTCCACCTGCTGCAGGGGGGGCGGCTGGATGCAGCCATGGGAGAGGAGGGGGGCTGGGCAGCTGTGGGGGAGTGGGGAGCAGGGGGGGTCTGGGTGCAGGCTGGGAGGGGAGGGGTGCAACCTGTGGTGGGGGCAGCTGTGGAGGGTAGTGTGGGGGGGGCTAGGCGGGACTGCGTGGGGGGGACTGGGTGCAGCCGGTGTGTGTGTGTGGGGGGGCAGGACTGCATGGGGGGACGGGGGCACTGGGAGCAGCCCACGGGCCGGCCTGGGGCCTGACAGTGTCTGTGCCCTGCAGGGGAAGGTGGAGGTGGAGGCTGGCAAGGAGAACATGAAGTTTGAGACAGGAGCCTTCTCCTATTACGGTGTGATGGCGCTGAGCCTGCCCCCCGCGCAGGGTAAGTTTACCCCCCCCCGCCCCCGCCTGTGGGGCCAGAACCACTCCCACACTCGCGGGTGGCCCCGGCCAGGTCACTGGCAGGATGGACTGGGCCAGGGTCTGGGCGCCGTCACCTGTCGCTGGGCCCAGAGCCCGGTTGGGAAGGTTGAAAATCTGTATCTCCAGGGAGCTGGAGTTCCTGCCACAGGGAGCGACCCCACAGGACCCCCCACCCACCCTGGGCACGGCCAGGGGCTTGCAGAGGTGATACGGCTCGTGGCATCAGCTAGGGATAGGTAGACATGCCAGCTCCCCCCCGGCTCGGCCGGTGCCCCTCACTCCCGACCTGCAGCCCCTGCAAGCCCAGCCCTGCTCCCCCGCAGTTCTGCTGACACCCCTCAGTCCTGATATGCACCCTCCTCCCCTCCCTGCTGTCCCAGCCCAGGGCCTTTTCTCAGCGTGCTGGGCCACACAGGTCCCAGTATGGGGCAGGACATCTGATTGTCGTGCAACTGGCTCCGTCTAGTGGTTACATTTGGGTATCGCAGCCTGTCACAAATGGTTCAATATCATTTAATACGACAAATATCTATTAATAGCGACATTCTGGGAGTAGTGCCTGCGGGTGCTGCACTCGAGGTGCGTTAGCGCCGCCTGCAGCGTTGATCAGCGATTTCTCCTGGCAGTGCCTGTTCTGCCCACCCCTGCCTGCTAGCGCTGTGAGGGCAAACTCCCTCCGTTCCTTCTCAGCCGCCTCGGCTGACTTGCCCCGTGGAGATTTCCCCAGCTCTGTCCTCGTTTCGGACTCTGATCGCCGGCTGTGGGAGCTCTCAGCGCCTGGAGCAGCAGTTTGAGCTTCCTAGTTTTTAATTTTTTTAAAACAAAAATTTAAAAAAAGCCGTCTTTAGTGTCTATCAGAATAGAAGTGAGTTCTTTTTCACTGGGAGGCTGTGCCTGGTTCCAAACCTTGTCTGTTGTGCCAGGAGACGCTCCCGGTCACTCCGGGCACTCCCACTGCATCCACTGCCTTGGGGAATCGCCCATTACCCACGAGAGCAACTTCTGTCTGGCACCAAAACCAAGAACCAGAGAACTAAGGAGGTGAAGCTGCGGCTCCTGATGGAGAGTGTCTGAGCCAGGCCAAGGCCCCTCCCAGGCACTGGGCGAGCAAATCCGCTACCTCCACATTACCACAGCCCCACTCCTCCCAGGCCTCAGAGAAGACACAAGCCTCCTCTCCTAAGTCCTCCAAGGACGTGTCCCAGGCTTGCCAGGCAGATAATCTATCTCTGAAAAGCCGAGGTTGTTGGTGTCTTCCGCCCTCCAGTCGGGTGGCCATGAGCCGGCTGGTTCCTCAGGTCCCCATGGCATGGCCTGACCGAATGACGGCAAAGCCTCAGGCCTGGAGAGCTCATCGGTACCGTCAGCGGACCGAGGCGGCAAGAAGAGATTGTTCCTCTGTTTCCTTGGTACTGAAGCCCCCATGGGCTCCGACCGCGCTTCCCTCGGAGCACCCGAACTGCATGGCACTGTCAGCACCTGTCCCACCATCACCTTGGTGTGGAGCACGGACTTGGCGCTGGTCACACGCTCGCTGCTGGGATGTTTCCCCAGGACCTGGCTCTATCTGAAGTGCCCAGTTCTCCCACCTACTTTCAGGACTGAGAATGTCAGGATGGCCTGAAGTTTGCCCGGTACAGATGGTTTCACCGCAGAGCTCTCCAGGCCTGGCACCGTTCCAGAGTGAGCTTCATGGGGAGAAGCCTGAAAACCTTGCCTCAACTTCCCAAATATCAATTCAGGGTTCTCCCCTCGCCCGTTCCCAGAAGCCTCTGGTGAGGCAAAGATTGCAACCAATGTTTGGCTGGTATGAGCACCCATGGGTGCCTCCCCATCCTGTGCCTTATGCACCTCCTCCCTGGCCTTGCTGGGCCACTTGCACGGCCTATTGGCAGCAGTTCTCCAGGGCTTCGATAACCACCCATTGCAGAGAGACAACCTGCATCACCTGCTCGCCCAGGGACCTGCCCCTCGAGGAACCATTCGCCGAGCGGGACACTAGACCTGGTGAAGAGGTGTCTCCTCCCCATCTGCAGGTGATGCTGTCACCCCCCAGCCCTGGCAGACGATTTTAAGCTCTCCCGGGATCTGGTCACGAGCATTGCAGATTCCTCGCAAGGAGGTGGACGAGCCTCCTGAGGAGCCACTTGCTACCCTGCACTCTCCCTCACCGGCGGCGCCCTGCCTGTCAGCGAGCCCCTTCTGGGCCCGGTGATAAGCGTCTGCACACGCCCACCACCGCCGCGTGGGAGAGCACCCGGCCCGGCCTCCCCCAGTTCTGCCTCCGTGCAGGAGAGTGCCCGGCCCGGCCACCAGCTCTGCCTGCGTGCGGGAGAGCACCCGGCACTGCACAGCCACCAGCTCCGCCTCTGCACAGGGGAGCATCCGGCATGACCCCCCCCAGCTCCACCTCCGCGTGGGGGAGAGCACCTGGCAGGGCCCGGCTCCAGCTCCGCCTCTGCATGGGAGAGCACCCAGCAGGGCCCCCCAGCTCTGCCTCCATGCAGGAGAGCACCTGGCACAGCACGGCACAGCCACCAGCTCCGCCTCTGCGTGGGAGAGCATCCAGCACGGCCCCCCTAGCTCCGCCTCCGTGCGGGAGAGCATCCGGCATGGCCCCGCCTCCACGCGGGAGAGTGCCTGGCACCCCCCCCCGCTACCCTCCGTGCAGGAGAGTACCTGGCATGCCCCCAGCTACCGCTCCGCTTCTGCGCAGAAGAGCATCTGGCACCCCCCCCCACCCCCCCGGGCCACTCCTCCTCATGGGAGAGCACCCAGCATGGCACGGCTAGGTTACCCCTCCGCCTCTGAGCAGGAGAGTGCCTGGCACGGCACGGTCACCGCTCCGCCTCCGCACGGGAGAGCATTCCCCCCCACACACACACACCCACCCACCCACCCCGGATACCCCTCCGCCTATGCGCAGAGCGTCCGGCATCCCCTGGCTACTCCTCCGCTCAGGAGAGCGTCCGGCATGCCCCTGCTTCTGTTGCGTGCAGGAAGGCGGATAAGACCTGTTGTGTCCTAGCAAAGGACTCTGAGTTTTTCTTTTCTCATCCCTCCCCTAACTCCTCGGCCGGCCGTCAGTGCAGTTACTGAATGCGGAAGGCAGCGCCATGCTCAGACCAGCCGTGAGAGAAGCCACAAGCTGGGGAGGGGATCTTAATCCTCAGCCTCCTTACAATTTAGATTCACCAGTTCCCAGGCGCCGATGGCAAAATACAATCCCATGAACTGTGCCAGCCTGAACTCTTGTGCTGCCCACTTACCAGCAGAACTCAGAGCAGTTCCAGGCGGTCGTTGCAGAGGGCCAGCTACTCACCAGCACATCTCTGCAATCCTCCCTCAACATCACAGATGCTGCCGCCCAGTTGGTCGCTACAGGGACGTTATGAGATGGGCCTTATGGCTCCAGTGCGCCGGATCTCCAGAAGACTCCAGCAGACGGTGGAGGACCTTCCTTTCCATGGGTCTCCGTTGTTCACAGCCAGCACGGACTAATCTAGAGACCTTTGACATTCGCAGAGAGCCACCTGCTGTTCTCTTTGTATTCATACACCCACCCACAAGCGAGAGCCCAGCAAGTCCCAGACTGCTCAGAGATCCCACCCTGCCCGATTCAGCCCCTCTCAGGAGTCATATGAACTGCAGCAAAAGAGACCAAGCTTCCAGAGAAGGAAACCAGCCAGTGCTCAGCTTCCCACCTTGCGCCCGTCCTCCCCCACGCAAGAGTTTGAAGGGCCTCGTTGAGGGCCTGAATTCCCATCCTGCCTTGCTCCCTTCAGCGACTGCCTTTACCACCACAGGTGGGCTGGGGATTCGATCCCTACAGACAGGTGGGTTTTGGAGATCATCTCCCCAGGATACACCCTCCACTTCCTCTGGCAAAGCCCCTTCCCTGTCCCTCTGCAGGGCCCCTTGCCCGAGTGTGCTTCGTGGAGAAGCAGATGCTCTCACGCTCGGGAGTGCTAGAACCAGCCCCCTGCAGCACAGAGCGAAGGGGTTTTAGTCTAGGTACTTCCCGGTCTCAGCCCACCCAGTGCCAGCACGATTCCCCCGGGATCTTGGAAACCTCTGTCTGCCGGTCATCCACCCTGCTCCCACCCTGTTTGGGATCTTGGCCTGGTCCTTTTGTGCTGCACAAGGCCACCCTTGGAACTCTCTGCTCCATGATGACAGCATCCCTCAGCCATGGCAGCCGCGCGCTGGGTTGGGGAACTCGGGGCCCTGGTGGCCGCCCCCCTTTCACAGTACTTGTTAAGGACAAAGTAATGCTGCCACCGCCCCCCACCACACACAAACTTTTACCTAAAGTTTCTTCTGAGTTTGAAATTAACCAACCATTCGCCTGCCTGTCTCCCCCCGACCCGCCACCAGCTAGATCACCAGGGGCACAGCTGCCCACCCTCGCCGGCAGGGGAGCCCAGCTGGGATGAAGCCTTTCAGAAAGACCCCAGAGTTTTGTCTCGCTAGGGGTCTGAGGTCTGGAATCAGACCTCCCCAGGAGCTACCAGGCTGCATTCGTTCTCGCTGCCAGTCGTGCAATATTCCAATACCTGTGCACATATGGGCTCGTTCTCCTGGGTCCCGTTCCACCCTACGGCCTCCCTGGCCATTATCGAGATGCACAAAGCCGCTCTGTGTCCGTTCGCCGAACACTGCGCTCTGCTGCCGGCTCTGCGTTCGGCTCGCTGGCCCCGACTCCAAACCTCTCCCGGCACAGAGGGAACCGCTCGGCAGTGCCCTAGAGTGCAGCACCCGGCGGGACGTGGCTGGAGGGAGCAGGACCGGTTACGCACCGTGTGCAGTAACTGCTGGTTTTGGAGATGGCTCCTCCCCCTGTTTCGGAGCTGTTTGCGGTGGAGCTCGGCGGGAGGGAAGGGCCTGACGGCGGTCTGCATGGTGCTATATAACGGGCAGGAGGCTGACTGGCATGTGAGCCGGCCGGCCGCTGCTATGAGCCATCTCCAATCAAAGGCGCAGGGAACATGGCTCACCACCCTCGCTGCCCAGGGCAAGTAACCTCTCCTCGCGCCTCTCCTCCGAGGGTCTCAAACCGCCTCATGCCGGTGGGTCGGTGTCATTTTCCTCATTTTACAGCTGGGGAAACTGAGGCCCAAACGGGGGAGAGACTTGCGCGGAGTCTGTAGCAGAGCTGGGACGAGAACCCAGGAGTCCTGGTTCCGAGGTGGTTACATGGGCATCTTTATCTGCTGCTCTGCGTTGGTCTGATCTCACCTTCGTGTCCGTTTCTTCTCCCCGTTGCAGACGCACCAGCAGAGCACTTGCTCACAAGCCGAAAGCTGGGATTAGCCCCTGTAATAAGGCATCCCCACCTTGGATGCCCTCTTGTGGAAGGTCATGACATGGCAGGCATGCCTGCCTCAGTTTCCCCGTTCAGATACCCTCAGAGACAGCAGGCCAGGCTCTCTTCCCCTTGTGGCTTCTTTGTCTTTGATTCTGTCCATCCGCGCAGCAGCCCCAGTGGGGCCAAACGAAGTCTTCCCACCACTCTCTGCCTTGCACTTGCTTCGTTCATCTTTAAACCTTCCTCTTCTGTGCCGTCCTGCAGGGGGGCTGGAACAGTGTGTGCAGTGGGGGAGCTGGGAGCCATTGAACCAAACTAAACCCTGGGTACAATGGAAACCACTTGCAGCCAGGGGGTGAGGCCCCTTAGTTCCAGCCCCTGTGTATCAGCACATCCTCGGCCTTCCTCCGTTCCTAGTCCTGTGGATCGTGCACCGGGAGCAATCCGGGACCCAGCCCCTGCTGTAACCGCATGATTTCCTGGCTTAGCCATTTTCTTACTGCTTTATTTTCATCTTCGCAATTCCCTCTCCTCGATGGGCCTCCCTGGAACACACGTGTCTCCTCCACTTGCCATAATCTGTGTCTTTTCGGCACTGGCCTTCACGCCCAGTTTTCTGCTTTCCTGACCTACGTTGTTGGTTATTCCCTGTGAATCCTGATGCTGTGAGGTCAGGATCGGCCGCCAGGTTCGAGCGGCTCCCTGTGCGCTCTCCGCACGCTCCTCGCCGTGCTGGGGGGGTTCCGCCCCTTTGAGTGATATCTCGGGGATGCCCGTGCTGCCAAGAACAGAGAACGGACCTATTGTACCTGGTCCTGCTCTGGAGCCAGCCACTCCTAGGGGTTCGTGTGTTACAAAAGCACTGGGCAAATAGTCCGAAGTGTCGTCCATGTATCGCCCCTCTACAGTCCTGCATCATCTCACCTGCTCCGCCACGCCCGCGCTGTCCGTCTCCTTGGTCCCTGGGCCAGGCCAACCCGCTCAGCCCTCCCAGCCGGCAGAAAACCCGCCCTCCCCAGCTGGGATCCCTGGCGCCTCTATGCTGGGAGCGCGTTCTCGCTGCCTGACTCTCTCACTCTGCTTCCTGGGCCCAGCTCGCTGGCCTGAGCTGTCAATGAGCACAGCCCCTCCGCTGCCCCCCGCCTCCAGCCCTGGCTCCTGGCCACTGCCCCACCCCCCTCCTTCTGCCCCCCTCCTCCAGCCCTGGCTCCCGGCCACGCCCCCCCGCTGCCTCCCAGCCATGCTCCCACCCCCCCCCCCCCCCCGCTGCCCCCCGGCCTACAGCCCTGGCTCCTGGGCACAGCCCCCCCCCCCCCCACTGCTCTCCTGGCTTCAGCCCTCTGGCCTGGGGCCACCAGCCAACCCCCTCTCACTGCTCCCCTCTGCTCCCAGGCAGCCCTGGCTCTTGGGCTCTCGCCCCTGAGGGCCCACAGTAGGAGTGACCCGCTGAGGTGTGCTGGTCTTGTCCCCTCTTAAGGGGCCAGCGTCATCCCGTGATGCTGCCAGCTCCAGCCCAGTCCCCCTCCCCCCGCCGTGGGGGCCAGTGACAAGGGCTCTGCGTCCGGCCGCGGAGCTTCCGGGGGCTGGTGAGGTGCCTCCGCGGCCAGCTGCAGAGCCCTTGTCGCTGGCTCCCACAGTCGGGGGAAGGGGACTGGGCTGGAGCTCTGCTTGAGTCTTGGGCTCGGGCAGCTGATCAGAGAGCCCTGAAGGGCCCTGGCCCATGCCTCCGTCCTGAGGGTAACACAGGCATGGGAGCCGCGCCCAGCCTGTGTGACTGGAGTTCCTGGCAGCAGGGCTCTGCCCTCCACAGCAGCATCACGGCCCCTCCCCGGAGAGCTGTGAGCCACACGGGCCGGGCTGAGAGCCGCAGGGAGGGGACAGCCTAGGTCTGTGGGGGGAGCGTGCCCCCGGCTTGGGTCCAGCCACCGGTTTCCTCCTGCGGCCGTTTGTTTCCCCTGTTGCTTGGTCGTCTGGCCACATGTGGGCCCTGCTGGGGGGTTGGAGACCCAGGCGATTTCCTGCCCTGCACCACGGTGCCTACCTGCTCCCCATTCCCGCTGCCCCCAGCACTCAGGGTCCCGTGGGCCTAACCTCTGTGTGCCAGGGAGCATGGAACAGGGGCTGCGTTACGATTGCAGAAGCTGCGCACCAGGCGTGTCGGCGCAGAAGCAGCAATTGCAGAGAGAAACTCTCAGTTCCCTCTGTGTCGGCAGGAAGTCCTGCCCCACCGGCCGCACCCAGGACTTGAGATGAGACATGGCAGGGACTCGCCTCAGCCCTGCCAGGGGCCTCGCGCTTCCCTTTTGCAGCCAGGCGCGATCCCTCTCCACTCACAGCCGGACCTGAGCTCTGAACACCCGCGGCAGCCCCCGCTGCCCAGCGTGGCCCTGTCCCACACCACGCCTGGAGCAAGGCCCTACCTTCGCCGGGTTCCTCGCCCGAGTGCCCCCCTCCTCGCATAGCACCAGCTCCCAGGCAGTCGGTCCAGCAGCCGAACGTAGGAGGGGCCAGGCGGGGGCTATTTTGGGGTGTCTGTGGCGAATCCCGTCCCCCTGGAGCTGGCAGAACCGAGCTTTGGTCTCTCTCCTGAGGGTTTCTTATGACGTTCTCCTCCCGCATGTCTCTGTTCTGTCCTGTGTGTGTTTCTGCCTAGCACAGCCACCCGGTCCTAGGGAGAGGGCTGTTGGTTTCCAGGCTGACAGGTAACCGAAGCCAGTGCATGGAGTGCTAGACCCCCCTGTGACGGGATTAACCCAGGCCTGGCCTTCCCGCATTAATCCAGCACTGGGCTCACTGCCCTGCGGGAGGCACAGGGGCGGGCAGGGCAGTACTGGCTTTGCTGCTTTGACTCTGTGTGACGAGCCACCGGCAGATTTGAACCCTAGTCCTGAAAGGGACCTCATCCCGCCTAGCAGCATGTCCGTGGGGAGCAGGGGCCGGGCCGTGCCGCAAGCACCTGGCTCTCCTTCTTTGGCACCAGAGGCCATTTTGGGGAAGCCTGTCCCATCCCTCCCTCTCTAGTCGGGTCTGTGAGCATCTCCAGGAATCCGCTCTGCACTGCCCCCTAGTGTAGACACATGGTCACGTGCAGGCCTGGGGCTGGTGCAATCCCCCGGCTCTCACAGGTCTCGTGGAAGTGAACAGCAGGGACACAACGCAGGAGCCTTCCCTGCCCAGTGCAGCTGCCGCGCCAGCCTCATGATACCTGCGCTGCCGGCTGCAGCTGCTAGAGGGTGATGTGGGGCACAGGTGAGCACCTCTGACGTCCAGCCCACACATTGCAGCCAGCATCTTGGCCTGGTCTGTGCCCCCCATAGCCTCCGCCGATGGCCCGCGTTCCCTCTGTCCTTGCACGTGCTCTGGGAGGGAGTGCAGGGGGGGTGTTAGAGCATCAAGCGGGGGTCAGTCAATTGCACCTACCCCGCCAGCAGGTGAAAGCCTTGCCCTGCAGAAGGGGACCGTGCCCACCCTCTCCCGTTCCTCTAACTGGTGCCAGGGAGACCTCATGCTGCAGGAATGCCGCGTGGTTCTGTCGCTTGTAACCCCCAGCCCCGTCTCGAGCCCCCTGCAGAGAACTGGGTTTGCCCAGGCGCTTGGAACTGTCTTGCAGGCCTGTAACAGCTCAGGGCCCCCAGTGTTTCCAAACTGCTGGCGAGAAAAGCCTCCTATGCCTCCCGCTATGGCCCTCAAGGTCTCAACTCTGCACTTCAGGGCTTTGACTTCCTGCCTGGAAGCTTTCATTGTTGGCTGCCTGCACAATGCTCACTCGGAGAAGTGGTGTCATGGGTGGAAAGGGATAGGTGCTTCTCCCAACCCCAGCTCTGTAAGGCTGTGATTCCACCCACACGCCGGCAGAGTGACATACCATGCATGTCGGAGCCCCCAGTAGAGCTGCAGCCTTGGAAGGGTGGCTCAGCCAGAAAACATTGTGCCTTGTAACAAGAACAAACCATTTTCGAGAGCCTATTATTTTGTACCCGGCACTGCACGTTGTGTAGAGCAGTACAGATCCTCCTTTCCATAGAGCGCTCTTGGAGCACAGTGTGAATGTGTTCCAGGGTTGAACGGGCAAGAGAAAGAGGGTGGGACTCTGCAAGCTCCACCCCCAACCAATCTCCACTCCCATCGGATGCCATAATGGAGCTCCATGCTCAGATGATGGCACCGATGTTCTGGCTGTGACCGTGTATGTTCTCTGGGCTGGACAGGATTCAGATATGCTGCTGGGCTCTTCCGCTGGGCTCTCCCTTGGGGTGCCCATGCTTTGCTGAGCAGCTTGGGCTTCATTGCCTCTTGGCTGGCAATACATATAAGCAATTAAGAACAGCCATACTGTGAACTGCTGGCTCGGGGAGGGAAGGGGTTAAACCGTTGGCTCAGGAGCCTTTTCCATGTCAGCCAGTAGAGGGCACTGTGGAGTGTCACAGGCTCCCCCTGCTGGCCAGTGCTGGGAGTGCTGGGGCCAGGGCGGCTTCTGGTCCCTCCATATGGGACTCTCCCCAGGCAGAGCCCTTTGAGCCCTTCACGGCCCCTGCCCGCCAGCTGTGGGATGGAGGGGCTGGAGCTCTCCTCCGCAGCTGGCTGGCACTGCCTCCCCTGCAGTGCTTCCACCCCTGGACCGGCTCCTGGGCCATTCTCCAGCCAGCCCACTGAATGGGGAGACCTGCCAGGCCCGGGCACATTCCCCACAACTGCTGCCAGGGCTGGCTCCAGAGCCCAGCGGGGCAAGCACCCGCCTGGGGCGGCCCTTTCGCAGGGGGGCGGCAGGCTGGGCCGGCAGACCTGCCTCAGTCATGCCTGCGGGAGGTCCACCGGAGCCCCGGGAGCAGCGGACCTGCCGCTGGCATGACTGCGGAGGGGACGCTCGGCCGGCGGCTCCAGTGGACCTCCCGCAGGCATGACTGCGGACGGTTCGCTGGTCCCGCGGCTCGGCTGGACCTCCCGCAGGCATGCCTGCGGCAGCTCAACCGGAGCCGACGGACCAGCGAACCGCCCGCAGCTGCGGGAGGTCCAGCCGAGCCGCGCGACCAGCGAACCGTCCACAGTCATGCCTGCGGGAGGTCCGCTGCTCCTGCGGCTCGGGGGCGCCTCCCGGGCATGACTGCTTGGGGCGGCCAAATTTGTAGAGCCGCCCCTGACTGCTGCTGTAGCCCCACTTCGACTCTGACTCTGCCGGGCTCTCTGGGGACTGAAAGGGGGCAAGTGTGTGGGGGCGGGGAGGTGCTGGAGCATCTGCCAGCTTGGGCCCAATCAGTGACTGTCTCCCAGGCCCCCCAAAGTCCTGTCTGGGCCTGGCTTGGGGACACACGTTCCACCCCAGTCTGTGGATGGTGCCCACACCCTGTTCCCCTCAGGGCTGGAGGGTGAGGAAGCTGGTTCTGCCTGGGCGCTGGTAAGCGCGATGCCCTCGAACCTTCCCCCGGCGCACAGCTGAGTGCTGCTGCCAAGCGCAGTATGGGCTTGGTGGGTCTCTAGTACCCAGCCCTGTCTGGGGCCACCCAAAAGAGAATGTGAGTTGGGGACTGGCACGTCACCATGCTCCCCTCCCCTCCCTTGGGGTCCCTGAGAGAAGCAGATACCTTACAGCCTTCCCACACCAGGGATTCCCTCCCCGTGATCCCACAGCACCCGCAGCCAGGGCCCCCCGCCTCGGGCAATGGGGAGGGGGAGGCTGGGGCTCCAGCAGAGGCTGGTTCCCAAAGAGTGGGATGGGGGCAGGGCTGGAGGGAGCTGGAGAGGGGGGGCCTGAAGCTTTCACCCTCTTGGGCCCTGACTCCTCGCCCCGCTGGGGGAGCGAGTGCAGGGGCCAGGAGGGCGTCTGTCCAAGGTGGCCGGACCCCGGGTCAGATTTGTGCTTGAGTTCCAGGGGGTTCCAGTGTCTGGGGCAGTGGGGGATGTTTTGATCAGAGCCTCGGTCACATGCCTGGGGCTCTGCTGGCCCCAATCCTGGCTTCCAGTGGTCCATGTGCAGCGAGCTGGGGGGTCTCAGCCCCATTCCCAGTGGAGGTCTGAGTGAGAGCAGGGTGGCACTGACCCCACCCAGCAGGGCATCCGTGGGCCAGGGACTGAGTGGTGGGGGGCCCTTTGGGACTACCCAGGGCTGGCTCACCTCACTGGATGGTGGGTGCTGGCCAGGAATCAGCACATGGCCCTGGAGCAAAGGGGCTTAGAGCCGGGCCCAGGGCGGGTGAGGGAGGTGAGCCTGATGGGAGCGGGCAGGGTGAGGCAGGAGAGGGGTCCCCAGCTAACCCTGCCCGTGTCTCTGCAGAGCTGCGCTCCCCGTCCCACATGAGCAGCCTGAACCGCTCAGCGTCACTCAGCAACCCCGAGCGCTCGGACTCCATCTCCTCCCCCATCAGCGGCAGCAGCAACCAGCTCAACGTGTGCACCAGCCCCCAGTACATCTCCGACTTCAGCGTCCGTGCCCTCATGGACCTGCAGTTCGTCAAGGTGAGGCCGGCTGTGCTGAGCAGCAGGGGAGGTGGGGGCTCGGTAGAGAGTGCTGTCCTCAGTGCAGCACTAGGGGGCGCTGTGCTGCTGTCAGATGAGACACAAACCCAAGGCCCTGAGCGTTTGCAGTGGTGCAGATCTCAGGGCATGGCCCAATTCCTGTTTGGCTTTTCTACACTGAGCCTCTTTGAACCCCCCTCTAGCATCTGCTGGATGCTGGATGTAGCATTGCTGTGTGCCGGTTAGCAGCTTCCCAGCCCACCCCAGAGGTGGCTGCAGCCCAGGGCTGGCTTGTGGCCACAGATGAGGTGTTCTGGAAAGCGCTTGGGTCCCCCCGATGAAACGTGTTTTGTACAGGCCAGTTACAATGCACTCCCTTTATAAGAATTACCAATACAAGAACCAACCGCATATAGTGATTAAAAAAAATATGGAACAAGCTCCTTTCTCTAACCATGCTGAAGTACTCCACTTGTAAGACTCAAGCAAACAGCTGATAAGACTCATTCCGGGGCAGACTGACTGCATGTAATCCCATAGTCAAGTGCTACGACGTGTAATAAGCCAGCATAGCTGTTTTGAATTTGATCACATCTCACATTGCTGGGCACGTAGCCTGTGTAAAGGAAAATCCCTGAGTAGAATAAACAAGTCGTGTCGTTTATGTGAGAGTCAACATGGCAGGAAAAAGAAAGATGCTTTCTGCGGATGAAAAATGCCACCTTCCTGAGTCCTACCCTAGTCTTCCCAAGACCGGCCAGAGAGACGCATCTCAGAAATTGGGCATTCCACAACCTACATTGTCTAAGCTTCTCAGACACAGGGAGAGCATCATACAAAACGAAAGAAACAGAAAAAGACTGTGGTCAGGCAAGGCACCTATGGTTGAGGTGGCGCTTATAAAGTGGATCAGAGATGCCAGAGAGAGAAGTGTCCCCCTAGGTGGGCTGTTGGTGATGTAGAAGGCAGAAGAACTGGCGGTGACCCTGGGCGTTACCACCTCGAAGTGTGGCGGGTGTGAGCACTTTAAGAAACGAGAAGGGGTTGGTTTTAGATAGTGCATGGAGAAGTCAAAGCCGCAGACATTAGGTCATGCGAAGAATGGTTAGAAAACAAGTGGATCAAAATGAGATGTGACCTCGTGGAATAAAACATTTGGAAAGCAAATGAAAGTGGGATTGACTTTCGAGCCCTGCCTGGTAGCACTTTCACCTTTAAATCAGACAATAAAAAAGGAGGAAAGTCATCTAAAGACATGATTACTGCTTGGTTCACCTGTTCTGTGGCTGGTAGGGAAAAGGACCTTTTCATCCTTGGGAAAAGTCAAAACCCAGGTGTGAGACGTATTCTAGTCTGCTCCGCTGCCAGTGCTCCTGCCTGGATGATGAGTGAATGGGATCGAAAGTTGGGCCAGGAAAGGAGAAAGATTTTGCTACTTGTGGACATCTGCCCAGTCCAGGTGAGGAAAGATATATAGCACTGAGGAATATCCACTGTGAATTCCTCCCAAGGAACACAACTTCTATCCTTCAGCTATGTGGCCTGGGAAGTATCAGAACTGCCAAGGTGTATCGCAAGCAAATGGCTCGCACGGTGTTGCACCACATTGACGATGAGAACAAGAAAGCTGCTGCTGTGGAAATGGCCAGGAAGCTCAGTCTTTTAGGTGCCATTCTAGTGCTCACAAAGGCCTGGTCTGACATCGATGCTTCAGCAATCCAGAATTGCTGAGAAAAAGGAGGTCTGGTCACAGCACCCATGGCGGAAGTAGTTGTTAACCCCCCGAATTTGAAGAGTGGCTAGCCATCGGTGAGTGTAACGCAGCTGGCTTCTGATGAGGATGTTGCGACTGAGATCAGAGACCGATTGGAAGTGAAATCCGAAAATTATGCAGAGGCGGACTCTGAATGCAACAAAAACGTAGACAAATGACCTGCGGTCCAGGGGCTGCAGTGATTTTAACCTCCTGCGTTGCCTGAAAAGGAGGTTAACAAGGGGGTGGATCGTGCCGTGATCCAGGGAACACGGGACACGTTTGTAATCAAACGGTGATTGTGCCACTACATTGTACATTCCCAGGGCCAGACACTCCACTCTGGTGACGGACGGTAACACCCCGAAATGAATCTGAATGTGAGCCAGTACTGTTAACCAGTCCGTTCGGGTGTTTTACATGGATAGTTGTGTGGTCACACTGCGCTTCCATATGTTAGGGTTGTTGCAGTTTGAGAGATTTTTAAGATGTGTATCTTTGGCTCCGTAAGAGGTGTATAGCTTCTCTAGTTTACACCAGCTGCAGTTGTAACATGCTGCACAGTCGTAATACAGTGATTGCCTTGAACAAAAGCACCAGCTAAATGATTGGGTAATAATGTCTCACTCAGTTAGAAAGTTGGTGTGGTTTTGTTCCACAGTGAATATGTTGAAAGTCTAAAGAATTCAGTGACGGGAAATGAGACATTTCTCAATTGGGGGGAAAAAAAGCCGGTTGTTTAAAACATAATGGCCGATTTTATCCATTCTTTGCAATTCCGCTTGTAAGAGTCAAGTGCTTATAAGAATCAAATTGTCCAGCATGGATGTGATTCTTATGAAGGGAGTGCACTGTGTTATCATGCCTGTGGGGGGGGAGGGGATGGCCAGGGCATGCTGGGATCTGTAGTCTCAGGTGTGAGAGGGTGCAGTGGAACATTGCATGTTGGGGTCTGTAGTCTCAGGTCAGGATGGGAGAGTCAGGATGGAGCATTGCATGCTGGGATCTGTAGTCTCAGGTTGGGGTGGGACAGTCAGGAAGGAGCATTGCATGCTGGGATCTGTAGTCTCAGGTCAAGGTGGGATGGTCAGGATGGAGCATTGCATGCTGGGATCTGTAGTCTCAGGTCAGGGTGGGATGGTCAGAATAGAGCATGGCATGCTGGGATCTGTAGTCTCAGGTCAGGGTGGGACGATCAGAATGGAGCATGGCATGCTGGGATCTGTAGTTGGTGCCGATCTTCTATATTTAAGATGCCCATAGCCACAGGCCACGCTCTGGAGCTCGGCTGGGCCAGCCGGGCTCGTCTCGCTGGCTGACCACATTTGCCCCTCTCCCCCCGCTGCAGATTACGCGCCAGCAGTACCAGAACGGCCTGATGGCCTCGCGCCTGGACAGCTGCCCTCAGTCTCCGGACAGCGGTGCCCCCAAAATGGACACCAGCTTGACGGAAAAGGCGGAGTCCTCGGTGGCCGACGAGACCACCAGCCTCCTGAATGAGAGGAACTGCCTGAACCTCAGGAGCAGCCACAGTCCCCAGGAGAACTCCATCTGAGCCTGGCACCAGGGCAACGCCGGCGCCCCCGCCAGGACACTTTGCACCCTTCGGGGTGGGGAGCCTTCCCCCGCGTCCAAATAGCTCTGTCTAGAGATCCCCCCCTCTATGAGATGCTTTGATCGCCCAGGGCAGCCCCTGCTGCCAGCGTTGGTGAGGATGTGGGTTCGTGGCACTGTGGCCACGCCGGGATGCAAAAGGGAATCCCCTACCCCTTCCCCAAAAATGGGCTCTGGAGCTATTGGATCCCAGGGACCAACTTTACCTCGGCCTGGGCCAGGCGTGGGCTAGGGGCAGGGAGGCTCACTCCGCAGAGGATTTATAAAGGGAGCCCATTGGCTGCTGTTTCTAAACTGGCTTTTATTTAAATGAATAAAGATGGAAACAAAGGGACAAGCTCTCAAACCCCAGGCCGTGCGGGGAGTGCCCCCGCCGAGAACAGCTACGCTCACCCGCTTGGCGCCACAGCATGGCCCCTCGCACTCCCCCCCAGCATGGCCCTGTTCCCACCCTCAGTCCAGCAGCAAAGCAGTCCTGGCCATGCAGCCTGGGGACGGGACAGCAATCAGCCTGGGCAGCAGCTGCCGGATGTGGGAGTCACTGGCCCAGCTCAGGAAGCGTTGGTGTCTCATCGGTTTCTTTTTTTTGTTGCCGGGTGGCTGGAAGTTCGGAGCAGCCAGCACTGAAGCCAGTTACAATCAGGGTGGTTGGAACCCATCCAGCCTGAGCACTGGCCTTGCAGAGCTCTTCGTGTATCCGTGTCATTTGGTGCGTCTCCAAGATGGAGCCCAGCACATGCCCAGGATTCAGCTGGGGGTCAAGGGGCCAGGCTCCAGGGGTACTTCTCACGCCAAGCACTGGATGCAGGCACTGCTGAGCGGAGCGGTGGTGCTGGCTGGGATTCTGCATCTCTTCAGCGGCCATGGTACGGGTAGGGTTTTGAGCACTGGTGTGAAAGGGGCTGGGTGGGAGTGGAGGAGCCAGACCATAGGGGGGTGGGGGGGTCAGTGAAAAGCCCCTTCCGGCTGACATGGCTTGTGAGGGGCCTGCTGGTTTTGTCCCTGCCTGGCCGGATTCTGCTCTCGCCTGTGTGGGGTTTGCTGCATTCGTGGGGTACTCTGCGCACCCGCCTGAGGTCAGCTCGGACCCCTAGAGCGGCCGGCTGCACGCCGTCGGGGCAGACACCTGGGCTTCTCCACCCTCCTGGCCATGAGACTCAGCTCTCATTTGCGCCAGTGTAAATCCAGATTTACTCTGTCGACTCACTAGCTGAGCCTGATTGACACCGAAGTAACAGAGCAGCGGGGCAGCCTGTGTCCTCGTGAGACAGCAGTTTAGCTTGTCCCTTCCCACGGGCTCAGGTAACTCTGGCCCCCACACCTGTCTGTGTCCCCATGGCTGCTGCCTGGGCTAGCCGGGAGCCCTGGCCTGGGGGCACCGCTGCAGAGAGAGGGCTGGGCAGGGAACCTGTTAGGGAGCAAACCAGCTCCGGAGACGCTCCTCGGCAGAGTGAGGCGGTTGCAGGGGGTTGGCTGAGGGGGACCGTGGCGGGGGGGGAGGGACAGTTGGTGGGGGAGGGCTGTGGTGTGTGGGGGGAGGGGCAGTTGAATGGGGGGCTGTGGCGTGGGGGGGCAGCTGGTTGAGGGGGACCGTGGTGTGGGGGAGGGGGAGGCCTGACCTAGCCCTTGTGGCCTCTGGCCTCTCCGGGGTGCAGGGGTTGCGTGGGAGGCTCGCTGTGAGGGAGCTGCTATAGCTGGCTGGTTCGCCCTCCCCATTGACACACCAAGGGGCAGAGTGCACAGCCTCTCAGTGGATCCAGGTCTTCCCACCAGGGCATAACCGCTCCGCTGGGGGGATGGGACGGGATGCCAGAGCCCTGGGTCCCTCTGTCCCTGCCAGCCCGGTGCCAGGACGGCCTTTCGGGCTCAGGGCCTCCTGTTGGGCCACATCCGCTCTCTATTTTCAACCAAAGATCCGGGCAATCCGCCCCGGAGTTCAGGCAGCCCTCGTCGGCAGTGCAGTGAGCAGAGCTGTGCAGAGAGGCTCAGCCCCTGGCTCTGGCTGGCTTACACTGAAAGGGGAAGAGCAGGGTGCTCGGGGGGGCAATCATTACATCTGGGCATCAGCAGAAATTAAATGTAATTGTTAATTTGTAACGATTCTCAGCAGCCTCATGGAGCTGGGAGGGGAGGAAGTTGGACAGATCTGTGTGGTTTTAAGGCAAATTTTAAAGAAACGGTTGGGTTCATTTATTTCCAGTTGCTTAAATTAACCATAAATATTCGGTTATGTAATGATGTATAGTTATAGGATGTAACTAAATCTGCTCTTCCGCTCCTCAAAGTGACTTGGTCTGAGCGGTATTCGATGATTTCTGCTTTGGCTCAGTCTCGTGATCAGATCTGCATTTAGGCCACTCCAGGGCGGACAGCAGAATGAACACCTAGTACATGAGAGCTGGTGCCCTGGTTGTCAGTGCTGCGGTGTTTGATTAAAATAAGCGCTCCAGCCGCTGAGATGTTTATGGAATTGTTCACCTCGCAGGAGGAACTCACCTGACCCGTTTGTCTTTCCCTTACCGAGGCTTTAAACGTACTTTAGAAGTTAGCGCCCACAAGGACCGCTGCTGATAGGCCCCAGAGAACTTTTCTGCTGGTGTCCTTAATGACATGGGTGATGTTGATGTTCTGACACCACCTGCTCAGGGTTAGAAGAATCAGGATTGGTTGCCCCCACCATCAGTGATACAGTATTCCTGCTTCTGAGCTCTTCACAGGGCAAGTGTACCTTACCCCAAAATGTACTGTTGGGAGCCTAGTTGTGTTCGGGAAGCAGCTCTTCATACTGTTGGATTTATTCTGTTTGGAGTTAACGGTGCCCAGAGAACAAATCTTGTACACTGATGTATTGCATACTGATGTTTTAAAAGGGTATTGCAAAGCATATGCTGGCTGGCTGGCTTCCATGGTCAAGTTCGGATCTGGAGCCCTTGTTTGGGATCTGGGAATAGTGCTGGGTATGTTTTGTTCGTGAGGGAAGCTCTTCAGGGTCTAAGCAGAACTAGAGAGTCTGTTCCACAGGAATCATCCTCCTGAGTGAGATGGAGGGATGTCAGAAAAATCCCATTTGCAGATCATCAGAGAAGTCTCTAGAGAGTCATTTGAAATTTTCTGCAAAGTTTCTGAAGTTGTTTTCGCATGGAAAAAATGGCTTTCCTGCTCCTAACCTTTAAAGTTGCAGTCATCCCGACCTGGAAAAAACTCCCCCTTCAGCCCCACCAGAGCCGAGCACTCCCGGGAAGTGTCTAGTCCCCGTTCTGTTCACGTCGAATCTTCCAGCTGGGGGCAGATGAACTCCAGTTTGACTCTCCAATCCCAGGCAGAATCTGCAGCTCTGGCAGGTGGAAAATCTTCCTTTGAATTGTAAACGGAGCCAGCTCAGCTTCCTGGTCCACCTCTTCCAGTTTTCTGGGCTAATTACAGAGAGACCTTTGGTCCCTCAAAGTCTCTCATCCCTATTCATGATAACCACCATCCAAATGTGAAGGAAAGCCATTCAGTACATAGACACAGCTCCAGAGTTCCCCCAACCCCGCCCCCCGTCTTAGGGTGCTCCAGGATGAAGGGTGTTTGGGACAATAAGATGAGCAGCTCTGATAATGGATTGGTGCAGGGAGCTGGTCTTTTGCGGGAAAACAAGCCATTTTGACATAGTCACTCCTCAGGGTAGAAGCACACTGTAAAACAACAGTTCAATTGGTCTTGGTTTCCACTGGTTTCCAAGGCAGCCTGAATTTTCTCAGTCGTGATGCTCTGCCTGCAGCTGGGAGATCGCCTCCTGTGTCATTACGACGGCAGCCCCAAAAGAGACACTGTCTCATTGGTGTCGTCTAGGCTGCTATTAAAATCTGCTTTGCTACAGTATTGCTAGACAGGGAGAGTCTGGTCTTCCCTTGCTGTGCTCCTTGTGTGCCCATATACGCCTGGGATCAAGGGGTGCAGGAAGTCCCCTGCAGCATGAGCGGAGAATTCGGGATTGGTCGCCTTCCGCCCTTTGAGCAGGTGACACCATGAGGTGCAGAGAGGTGAAGGATCAGGCCCAGGCACTGTGCTGTGTGTGGGTTTAACTGCACTCTGGCTGTGCTCATGCTGAGCTGCTCTGTCACTGGCTATCCAGGGGAATTTGCCATCACTCTAGCCCAGGCTGTTGGCAACAGCTGTTGTAATATGTGTCTCCCTTGGGCCCATTGGCTGGGGAGATCCGTAGGCAGTGGAGCATGGTTCTCTTTACCTACTGTACCATCTCGATGCAGTTTTCGTTTGACTCCCTGCAGCCAAGGTGCCAGGCAGCAGTGGGAAGCTGTGTCCTTCCCAAGCATGCTCCGTGGATAGAGTCGCTGAATTCTGCCGCTGACCGATTTGCTGTGGCTCTTCTCAGCACTATATTCCAGGAATGGGACCCCTTGCGTAGAAAAAGGTCCTGCGGCCGTCAGAGTGGCGGCATGTCTGGGGCACAGGACTGGGCCTCGGGAGACGTAGGTGTTAATTCCAGCTCTGCCACTGCCCAGCTGTGTGACCTTGGGCAAGTCCCTTCCCCTTCCTGTGCCTCCGTTTCCCCATCTTTGGAACTGATGAAACTCTCCTAAGTTATATGGGGACGTAGAGCAAAGCGGCACCGGAACATGTAGCCTTTCTTCTCGCTCCAGCACTACACAGCGCTGCAAGATCTGTTGGGTTTTAAAACAGGGCTTTCTCAAACGCTGTCCGGTGCATGCCATTTCTCAGCTGGTTTGGAAGCAGGTGCCAGTGTTTTGATTGCACCCTCCCAAATGGGTTCGTGGACGTGCTCACAGTTTGTGAGCAGAGCTAGTGACCAGAGCCCCCAAGCTGCTCCTCAGATTTCACTGAGAGGCCGGTCCCATTGACTCATACAGAACCACAGGCCTGAGCCCTGTGGGGCGGACTCTATTGCAGATAAATGGGATGGGGGTGGGGAGGGGGGATCCCAGGGGAAATGAATCTGGCCAGGTTAGAGAAGCTGGGAAGGGAACGGATGTTAAGGCATCCTTGTGCAATTGGATCCAGCCAGGGCAGACCCTTGTAAAGTAACAGAGGTGCTGCATGGGCCGAATGAGCCACCTACCTAGACTGGGTTGCAGGATTGGGGCCGACCTAGCGCGCTGCTCAGCATTTTGAAAGGAAAACTCCAGTGATTGGACTTTTTGCCAGGATTTCCCAATTCTCCCATCTGCAGAGTGGGCTTTTACTTCCTTACATTGCAGTTAATTCTAACAGTGTCCTTCCCATTGAAATTCAGGGGCAGATATACACTATGCGTCTCCAGTCACCCTTCCGGAGAAGTCTGGCTCCCTCTTCATAGGAGTCTGAGCCATCCGTTGCCATAGAAATACCAGAGCTTGCACAGGGATTTTTTGAGTGCATCGTTGTCCCTTGGAATTTCTTCCTTGACTGGGTACAAATCTTTCACTTGCCGGCGCTTTTGTCTGGTTTTTAATGTTCTGATTGTGTGGGAGGTTTTTTATTCCAGACAAAAGCGCAGTGGTTTCCAAATGCTGCCCACTGGGGCTGACTTTATGTAATTTATTGTGGGGGGTTATTTTTTAAATTGTTTTTAATATCCGTTCCTATGAGGAGAGACTCGAGAGATTTTAAAAATCCATCGTTTTTTTTAAAGAAGAAATATTTCTTTACAAGGTCTGGTTGGAAAAAAGGTGTTTTCTTCTGAAGCCTCTTTCTCCAATCACTTGTGAATTTGTGTATGGAAACACCCATGTTAATTTCACCTGTCTCTTCTGAGGCCCTATGGGCAGCAGTTCTTTGACCAGGGAGTTATGTGCTGATTAAATGAATGAAAACAGGCGGCTTCTCTTCCGGTACATGTCATTTCCTGTTCTGTTGGAGACCAGGAAGTGACCTCAGAAGGGATGATGCTTCTGCCATGGTCATGTTTCTCATCAGTTTGGCTCCAATCCAGGAAAGCATCCCCTATATTCAGGACAGCACCTAAGCGTGTGCTTAAGCCCCTTTGGAGTCACCAGGAGTAAAGCACATGGTTAACGTTAAGCACGTCTGTCCATGTTTTTCTGAATCGGAGCTGCACGCGTGTCTGTAACTTCAGTGGGTTGATTCGCTTGGTAACTGTTCTCTCCACTGACTTCAGAGGACTGACTCCTAATCTGTGCTGTTGTGAGAGTAGACTCAAGCCCCTTGTGTCCTTGGTTATCAGAGACTAGACCTGTTTCAAGGAGCAAATCGATTCCATTTAAAGGCCCAATTGATGTTCTCTCAGTAGCTTTCATGAGTCCTGTTCAGCTTTTATCCAGGATACTACAGTCTCCATGAAACAATGCCTCCATCTAGCCCAGGGGACTGGGTTCGCAAACTGTGCTGCTGGCACCAGAGTGCAGGACAGAGCGAGGGCATGTGCCGATCCAGATCAGATCTTGTCCCCACTTGGCTCCAATGGCCCTCAAATGTTGTGGCCGTTCCATAGTCCAGGGGCCTGATTCTGCCCTGCCCTGCATACAGGCACAAAGGCATTGCGTTCGGATTTGGGCACGTTTTATACTCTCCAGTGTGAGTGGCTGCACAAGGGTCAGGGCAGGAGAGAATCTCACACACATCCTCTGCAGGGAATTTTAGCTCCTCAGTGCTGGTTGTCTCTCCCCTGAGCTCTCCTGATTCCTTTGGCTTTCCTTCTCCCTAGCCAATCAGCAATAACCCCCACACTGGACTCCCCAGCGTCGCTGGCTTTGCATCGCTGACGGGGCCAAGGTGGGAGATCCATATACTGTAGACGGGCCACGCCAGGTAGCAAATGACTAATATTTATTTTGCACCAGATTTAATTTGTATATGTTTGTGATTATTTTGGGGATCGTCGTTTCTTGTATATTTTTTTTCATTGTTCTGAGTTGTGCCCTTTTGGGAGGGGATTTTGTTTTGTTTCATTTTTGAGTCTGCGTCTCTTGTCACTAAGAAATTATGATATTTGCTAAACAAAATATGGAATTTATTTTTTTGATTGGGTAATAAAATATCTCTCTATATTCCTTTTCTTCTGTGCTTTGTGGCCCCTGAAGGTTCATTCCCAGCCATGTAGGTGGAGGCCAGGAGGCCAAATTTGCGTATGTCTAATTTCATGGGCAGTGGAGTGTCTGTTTCTGTTTAATCGTTTCTCTGTTTATGTGTTTGGTGGGAAGCAAATTACGTAATGTCACAAACGCTGACATTTCGGCTGCATCCTCAGCTGATGCAAGTTGTTGTAGCTCCCTTGAAGTCAGTGGAGTTCTGCTGATTTACACCAAATGAGGCTCTACCCTGTGTTGTTTATCCTATTTTCATTTCTTTATTCAGCTCTAAGGGCCAGGTCGCCAGCTGATGTAAATGAGCACAGCTCCATGGGAGTCAGCGGGCCAGATCCCAGCTGGGGCCAATGGGCCGTCGCTCCGTGGGAGTCAGCGGGCCAGATCCCAGCTGGGGCCAATGGGCCGTCGCTCCGTGGGAGTCAGCGGGCCAGATCCCAGCTGGTGCCAATGGGCCGTTGCTCCGTGGGAGTCAGTGGGCCAGGTCCCAGCTGGGGTAAATCAGCATAGTTCCAGTCATATCAGTGGTCTATGCTGCTTTACACTGTGTGAGGATCTGGCCCTGCGAGTTTAGTAAAGAGATGAAACAGGAACTGGGGCAGCACTGAAAGAAACAGTTTCTTATATTTGCTTCTTCATTTTCCATTCACCAATTCAAAGCTGTTAGTGCTTCCCTGCACCTCCAAAGCTAACCTACCCCCACCCACCAGCACTGCTTTTGACTCCAAGAGCAGCTCAGAATTTAAAGGGACAGGGCAGACTTTGGGTCCTAAACATACTTTAAAACAAAAAAAACCCTCACCGGATATAACACCACAGTATGAGAAAGAGGTTCCAAGACTAGGCCCTTGCTAAGGACCTGAGGCTCTAAATACAGCCAGGCCGCAGCCTGTGGCCAGGGGGAAAGTGGCAGCGTTTCCCTGGGCTGTGACAGATGAAAGATGGGGTCTTTACATTTCCGTGGACATGGGCGATAGTACGGAACCCCCTGAGATTTCCCATCTCCATGCTGCACCTCAGTTAGAACCGTGTCCGAGCTGGGCAGGCTGTTCTGGGCTGAACCAAAGATCAAGAAAACTACAGGATCGAGCATGTGTCCCTGCTCCCCCCTCCATTCGCTCCCCTGCTGTAGCACAGGAGAGCGGACCAGGCGAGGGCTAGGCCCTGAGTCAAGTTTTGCAGCGTATCAGTGGCATCTGAGCCTCCCACAATAACTAAACAAAATGAGCTCACACTTACTAAGAGGCCTAGTGGGTCAGGCATTTCCCCAGAGCTCAGTAGGTCTGGGTTATGTTCCTAGCTCTTCCACCGCCCTGCTGGTGACTTTAGACAAGTCATGGCACCCTCCGAGCCTCAGTTTCCCCTCCCACGCTTGGTTTATTTACACGGTAGGCTCTTAGGGACAGGGCCTGTCTATTGGTGCGCAGGTCCATTACCACTGACTGCTGCCGTGGCCGGTTCGAATCTGATTGCTAAGCCTTGGAATGGCAGAATAGGCAGGGCTGGGGCTAAGCTGGGTTCGTTCATTGGGGAGGACTGGGTGCAGAATTGCTCCCACCCCCATCCCTGGGACCGCCCCCAAGAGCCAGTGCTCCCGCCCTGCTCCTTACAGCACTGTCAGCTGGGGGAGAGGCCAGGACTGTAGTAGCTGGGAGCTCCCCCCACAGGTAGTGCTCCTGGCCCACTCCCTACAGCGCCCCCTGTCAACTGAAGTAGTGGGTGGGTCCCATTGGCAGCACTCCTGTGATGTTCCCTGTGGTGGTGTCAAGTGGAAAGCATGATATTTTGATTAAAAAACTAGAATATAAAATGATCAGCACCTTGGCACACAATGCTGTGATGGGGAGGTGGGGCAAGGCTGTTTAGTCAAGTCCAGAAGGGACCATTGTGATCATTTAGTGTGACACCCACCCCCTGTAGAGCACAGGCCAGAGACCTGCCCACAATAACCCCTAGCACAGATCCGTTAGACAAACAGCCCATCTTCATTTACAGTTACATTTAGCCATATTAAAACACGTCTTGTTTGCCAGCACCCAGCTCCCCAAGTGAGCGATCACTCTGGATCAGTGTCTGTCCTCCTCATTATTTACCTCTCCCGCAGTGTTTGTGTTTCTTCAGGCATGACTTTGTTTTCTTCCAGGTTATTGATAAAAATGCTAAATAGCGTAGGGCAAGAACCGATCCCTGCAGGGCCCCACTGGACACAGATCTGCTCAGTAAGAAGTCCCCATTTACATTTTGAGACCTCTCAGTTAGCCAGATTTTAATCCATTTCCTGTGTGCCAGGTTCATTTTATATCCTTCTAGTTTTTTTAATCAAAATGTCATAAAGTTCCAGGTCAAACACCTTACAGAAGTGTAAGTACATGACATCAGCACTGTTACCTTTATCAACCAGACCTGTAATCTCATCCCAAGGGAAACCAGGTTAGTTTGGCAGGATCTGTTTTCCACAAATCCGTGTTGATTGACATTGATTATTATTCATACTACCCTCCTTTAGTTCTTTATTAAGCGAGTCCCATATCAGCTGCTGTATCTTGCCCGGGATCAATATCAGATTGACAGGCCTGTAGTTACTCAGGGCATCTCGGTTACACTTTCTGAATAATGGCACGACATGAGCTTTCTTCTGGAACTTCCCTGTTGTTCCAATACTTATTGAAAAGCAACATTAATGTTCTAATGAGCTCCTCAGCCAGCTCTTTTAAAACTCTTGGATGCAAGTTATTTGGACCTGCTGATTTAAAAATGTCGAACTTTAGTAGCTTCTGTTTAACATCATGCGAAGATACTAGTGAAATGGAAAGAGTTTGATCACACACTATAACTGCATCATCTGTTTTTTCAAAATACAGAAAAGAAATATTTATTGAACACTTCTGCCTTTTCTGCATTGTCATTGATAATTCTGCCATTTCTGTCTAGTAATGAACCAATACCCTAGTCAGGGTTTTTTTGTTTGTTTATAATATACTTAAAAACCTCCATCTTATTGGCCTTAACTTTTGCTGGCCATAGAGTGAATAAGAACATAACGGCCATACTGGGTCAGACCAATGCTCCATCCAGCCCAGTGTCCTGTCTTCTGACAGTGGCCAATGCCAGGTGCTTCAGAGGGAATGAACAGAACAGGGAAATTGTAAGTGATCCATCCTGTTGTTCAGTCCCATCTTCTGGCAGTCAGAGGCTAGGAAAAAACACCCAGAGCCATTGATGGACCTGTCCTCCAGGAACTTATCTAGTTATTTTTTTGAACCCACTTATACTTCCTTCACAACATCCCCTTCCTTATGTTTGTTTCTTTTAAAACCTGCTGCCTGTTAATTTCATTAGGTGACCCCTGGTTCTTATGTTACATGAAGGAGTAAAGAACACTTCCTAATTCACTTTCTCCACACCAGTCATGATTTAATAGACCTCTATCATATCCCCACTTAGCCATCTCTTTTCCAAGCTGAACAGTCCCAATCTTTGTAATTTCCTCTGATATGGAAGCTGTTCCAGACCCCTAATCTTTTTTGTTGCCCTTCTCTGTACTTTTTCAAATTCGAATAGATCTTTTTTGAGATGAGGCAACCAGAACTGCACCCAGTATTCAAGGTGTGGGTGCACCATGTATGTCTTTTTGTGTCCCTTGGCTTCTCATCAATTTTTGACACTGTCTAGCTTCTGATTTATAGGCATCTCCTTTCTTCCTTCCTTCCTTTTTTTTTTTTTTAATAGCTGCCTTCACTTCCCCTCTAACCCAGGTTGCTATTTTACCCAAGACAGCCTTCTTCCTTGATGGTGGGATTGTGGCTTTCTTGGCATCTAGTAAAGTGTTCTTAACCAGGTCCCAATGATCATTCATGTTTTACTGAGTACATTCTTCCTCCCAGCTGATTTGGCTCATCAGTGTTTTCAGCCCTTGAAAGCACCAAGTGCATATATCACTGGGCTGGCCTTTCTGCTGTTTGCGCAGTCTAACCCTGATTCAGAGAAAAGGAGGTGAAATCCTGCCTCTCTGAGTCCTGTCCCAGTTTGCTCAACCTCTGCCTTGGACAGGGAGAAGTTCCTCCCACACAGGTCTGGGTGTGGGCAAGTCTAAATTAGGGTTTCCAGGCATCTGTTTTTTTACCAGAATGCCCGGTCGAAAAAGGACCCTGGCGGGTCCGGTCAGCACTGGTACCTGCTTCCCTGGGTCTGTGTGTGTGCTCAGTACTCACAGCCCTGTGTGTGTGTGGGTGCTCAGTATCTGCTGCCCTGTGGGGGTGTGTCTGTGCTCAGTACCTGCTGCCCTGTGTGCGTGGGGGGGTGCTCAGTACCCACTGCCCTGTGTGTGGGCGGGCTCAGTACCTGCTGCCCTGTGTGTGTGTGTGGGGGGGCTCAGTACGTGCAGTGCTGCCCTAGCTGGGGGTGCTCAGTACCCGTTGCCCTGTGGGGGGTGCTCAGTACCCATTGCCCTGTGTGGTGGGGTGCTCAGTACCCGTTGCCCTGTGGGGGGTGCTCAGTACCCATTGCCCTGTGTGTGGGGGGGGTGCTCAGTACGTGCGGTGCTGCCCTAGCTGGGGGTGCTCAGTACCCGTTGCCCGTGTCCAGGGGTTCAGGCCTAGGAGCATCCTGGAGGTGCCAGTCAGCCCCCATGACCCCTGCCTCCCTTCTGCAGTAACTCCCCTGTGCACGGGCCCTGCAGATAAATGTCCCGTGGCCATGCGTGGCTCGGGGGGGGGGCACAGATCCGGCCCCCTCCCCAGCTGGGCACCGAGGGGTGCAACCATCCCAGAGCCAGGAAAAGGGGCCTCTGTCCCTTTAAATCCCAGCCCCCTCGCCCCCTCCCTCTGCTTGTTTATATCACGGTGCAGCCTAACTTGCGCTCCCCTTGCTTGGGGCCCTCTCCCGCTGCCCATTGGCCGGAGCCCGGCAGCCGCGCTCTCTGATTGGCCGGCCCGCCGCGGGCAGGCTCAGGTGCGCGGGTGGGGAGTCAGCTGACCCCCCCCGCGCTCCCCACTTGTCGCCATGGCGGGCGGCTGGGGGCTGCGCTGGGCCGTGGCCGCGCTGGGCCTGAGCTGCGCCGCGGGCCGGGGGGGCGGGGCCGGGACCCCCCCGGCCAGCGAGCCCCCCCCCGAGCCCGGCCCCGCCCCCCCGCGGGTGCTGGGCTTCCGGCTGGAGGAGGGGGCCTCGGCCCGCGGGGGCCTGATCCGGGCCGCCCCGGGGGCCAACTTCCGCCTGCGCCTCTACGGCACCGGCCTCAGCAACCGCAGCTGGGCCTGGGTGGCCTTCGCGCCCGCGGGGGGGCCCTGCCCGGCCCGGGGGGGGGGCCCCTCCGCCGCCCCCCCGCCCGCCGACGCGCTGCAGGTGCTGCCCGACGACCGCCCCCGGCGGGAGCAGGCGGTGCTGGTGCGCGTGGCCGTGTCCCCCGCCGGGCCCCGCGGCCGGTACCAGCTCTGCAGCCGCCTGGGGCCCGGGCAGCCCTGGGGCCCGGCCGCCCCGGGCGACGCTGTCATCGTGGACGAGGACGAGGGCGGGGGCGGGCGAGCGGCGGCGGCCGTGGCCCTGCCGCCCCCCTTGGCCCCCTGGCTGCTGGGCACGCTGGTGGCCCTGCTGCTGGCCCTGTCCTCCCTGCTGCGGGTCCTGCAGCTCAGCACCCTGTGGCTGGACCCCGTGGAGCTGTACGTGCTGCGGGACTGCGGCTCGGAGGCGGAGCGCAAGGCCTGCAAAGCCCTGGAGCTGGTGAGGCAGCGGGGCACCTTTGCCCTCTGCTCCCTGCTGCTGCTGAGCTCGCTGGCCAACGCCGCCCTGGCCGTGCTGTTCTACTGGGCCGTGCGCATGGTGGCACCTGCTGTCCTGGCCGTGGCCGGCTTGGTCTTTCTGCTGGCTGAGGTTCTGCCCTTCGCCGTCAGCTCGCGCTGGGGGCTGGCGCTGGCTCCCCGCGGGCTCTGGCTGACCCAGCTCTGTATGCTGCTCACCTTCCCCGTCTCGCTGCCGCTCAGCAAGCTGCTGGAGCTGGCCCTGCAGCACGACGCCAGCACCTGCCTCCTGCGGGAGAAGATCGTGGACATGGTGCGCAACAGCGACCCGTACAACGAGTTCGTGCGCGAGGAGTTCAGCAAGGGCGCCCTGCGCAACAAGACGGTGGAGGACGTGCTGACGCCGCTGGACAAGTGCTTCATGCTCAATGCCAACGCCGTGCTGGACTTCAAGAGCATGTCCATGATCATGCAGAGCGGCTACACCCGCATCCCCGTCTACGAGGAGGAGCGCACCAATCTGGTGGACATGCTCTACGTCAAGGACCTGGCGCTGGTGGACCCGGACGACTGCGTGCCGCTCAGCACCATCAGCAAGTTCTACAACCACCCCCTGCACTTCGTCTTCAACGACACTAAGCTGGACGCCGTCCTGGAGGAGTTTAAACGAGGTAACTGCCTCAGGGTTGGGTGACCCAGGGTTTGTGCCCCGGTGCTCTCCCCTCGCAGCCAGTGCTCCAGCTCTATGCTAGGGGGTGCTGTGCTGCAGGGGGTGGGGCGACGGGGGCTCTGGACAGGGTGCTGTCCCCTTGGTGTTGGTGCTGATCCAATGCTCTGGTGCTGTAGTTCCAGGCTGAGGGGTCCATAGGAGATGCAGTTCCCTCAGTCATTGGGGATATTGCACTGCCTGGAGTGGGTTGTTTAGGGGCGCTTTTCCCTCTGGGTCAGTGCTGCCCCCAGTGCCCTAGCATGGAGCAGGGAGCCTGCCGCTAGAGGCCCTGCACAGTCAGTCGCCAAAGGTGCTGGGGCACCCTGGCTAAACTTCAGCCTCCTGGCTTCAGCTGTACACGGCAGTCTCCTGTCCCTGCCCTAGTGTGGTGGTAACATACGCTGCCACCTCCCGCCCCAGAGATCGGGTGGCATTTCACTTATGAGTGCCACAATCATAGAATCATAGAATATCAGGGTTGGAAGGGCCCTCAGGAGGTATCTAGTCCAATCCCCTGCTCAAAGCAGGACCAATCCCCAACTAAATCATCCCAGCCAGGGCTTTGTCAAGCCTGACCTTAAAAACCTCTAAGGAAGGAGATTCCACCACCTCCCTAGCTAACCCATTCCAGTGCTTCACCACCCTCTTCGTGAAAACGTTTTTCCTAATATCCAACCTAAACCTCCCCCACTGCAACTTGAGACCATTGCTCCTTGTTCGGTCATCTGGCTCCACTGAGAACAGTCTAGATCCATCCTCTTTGGAACCCCCCCTTCAGGTAGTTGAAAGCAGCTATCAAATCCCCCCTCACTCTTCTCTTCTGCAGACTAAACAATCCCAGTTCCCTCAGCCTCTCCTCGCAAGTCATGTGCTCCAGCCACCTAATCATTTTTGTTGCCCTCTTCTGTACTCTTTCCAGTTTTTCCACAGCCTTCTTGTAGTGTGGGGCCCAAAACTGGACACAGTACTCCAGATGTTGAATAGAGGGGAATGATCACATCCCTCGATCTGCTGGCAATGCCTCTACTTATACAGCCCAAAATGCCTTCTTGGCAACAAGGGCACACTGTTGACTCATATCCAGCTTCTCGTCCACTGTAACCCCTAGGTCCTTTTCTGCAGAACTGCTGCCTAGCCATTCGGTCCCCAGTCTGTAACAGTGAATGGGATTCTTCCATCCTAAGTGCAGGACTCTGCACTTGTCCTTGTTGAACCTCATCAGGTTTCTTTTGGCCCAATCCTCTAATTTGTCTAGGTCCCTCTGTATCCTATCCCTACCCTCCAGCATATCTACCACTCCTCCCAGTTTAGTGTTAGTTTAGTGCCCCCACAATCTGGGGGCATAGCCTGTAGACTGGTTTGTACCGTGCGCTATGCAAATCTCCCGTGTAGAGTGGAGTGTTTTGCTATAGTTACTCAGACTCAGCCTGAAATCAACCTGTGTTTTATGGTCCGAGACCTCACGGAGCAAGAGTCATAAACTGGGGAGCCCAGTTGTTCAGTAGGGGGCAGCTCACAGGATGCTGGACTCTTAGGTCACTTTCTGTGAAGTTTCTTCCACCCAACGTGATTCTAGCAGAAATGTTTTCGAGACACCTGCACCGTAGGCCCTCGGAAAGGTTGGACGTGGGCTATAAGTACAAATCTCTAACTCGTGAGCTGAAATCTGCTGCTGAAACTATATGCAGATTGAGGTGAGGCGTGCACTGGTAATCGGACTACTGTGATTTGTAAGTTCCTATGTCTCAAGGCCCCATGGTCTGCGGGGGCTGGACGCATAACTCTGATCTGCCTAGAACAAATGCTTACAGGGCTGGAAACTTCCCCAAGCGCTGGGCCAGCAATCAGAGAATACAGGGGCCTCAGGATGCTGTGACTGCTACTGTGTTCAAAGTAATGGCTCAGGAGAGGTGCCTTCTGAATGAGGGTCTGGGAACAGTGCTGAGGGGCCCCACCGTCCCGGTGCTGGGTCAGGCTCATCGCCGGGTGGGGGAGAGGGGTTGCGATGTCCCAGTGGCCGTTCAGCATAGACCTCAGTTGCTTGTACCTCGTGACCCTGAGCTTAGTCCACTAGACCAGGCTAGAGTGCTTGGTCCCCTGGCTAGTTCTGAGCTGGCCCCTGTGTGCTGCTGAGGCGCTGCCTAAGTTTGCAGCGCTGATTCCATTAGCCAGCCAGCAGGAGGCGCTCTTGGGGCAGAGGAGAGCATGGTGCCAGGCGTGCATGCTGATGCCCCGTGAGTAATACTGCCTCCTGCAGAATGCTGGTGCCTACCATCAGCTTCCCATGGGGAGTAAACCTGTGTATCGTACCTAGGGCCCACGGTCAGCAGAGTGCTGGGGTTGCAGTGGCAGGCTGAGCTTTCCTGTGCCAAGGAGGCCTGAGACACCGGGCTGAGCTGATGCTCTGGGGCCCGTTTCTGCTGTCTGCTCTGGCACAAGAGAGTCCGAAAGCAGCTTTCATTGAAGGCAGCTGGCACTCCCTTCCTCGTAGATCCTTGCAGATAGCCACGTGCCTCCGGGTAAGCAGTGTCTGCGTGAGCCGGACCGTTCCTGGGCAGCGAAGGAAAACGCCCTTAACCTGGCCTCTCCCAGCTCTGGGGCTTGGCTGGCCTCTGACTGCTGGGAGTTAAGGTGCAGCCATCATGGGACAGCTCATTCCTCATCTACTGTGGGGTTTCCTGCACCACCCTCGGAAGCAGCTGGTGCTGGCCCCTGCTGGAGATGGGACACTGGACCAAACGGGCCTGGGCTGTGCTCCAGTGACGCTTTCTCATCGCCTCCCCATGGTAACAAAGCCCTGGGGGGTACCTCCGCGTGCAGGATCTCCAGCCATGCCAGACGCCTTGCGCCAGGGCTGCTGGACCGTCGCTGGGAGCTCCTGGGGGCTGCTGAGCAGCTCATAGTCCCCACCCTTGTGGAAGTTCTGCCCGAGCGATCCCTGCCACCCCCCATCAGCAGGTCTCCCTCAGAGCCCACGCTCAGACAGTAGGGAATTGCAGAAGTTCCTCTGGTACCTGTGGGTGCCTCATGGTCTAGGAGCCTCCATGGGGCCAGCGCCCATACCGCCAACCCCGCTTTGTATGCTGTTAGGACTGGCCTCCTCCCCCCCGCCCCCAACCCCCCTGCTGCAGGGGGAGGCTGGGCTGGGCTGGGCTGTGCAGCAGAGCAGATGGCACCAAAGGGAAGTAAGTGACTGGCTGAGACCCTCACTAGGAGATGGATGCTCGCCTTGCATTGTCAGACTAGCCGAGCCCCAATACACCGATGGGGTGAGCAGGAGTTAACTCTTTCAGTGCTGCTGGGCAGCCAGCTTCCCGTGTTCCCTGGAAAATGACTAGGGATGGCCGTGCTCCAGGTGCAGGCGTGTGCATTGGAGCTAGAGCACCGACGGACTGCAGCCTCCTGTCTCTGGCTGCTCCCAGCTGCGACGTGCAGTGCAGGGCATTGACAGCGATGGCCCTGGGCTGGCTCCTCACGGAGTTCTGGCTGATGCCACGTTTGGCTTGCCACAGCGGACTGAGCGCACTGCCCTGTCCCTGGAGGGGAGTTTGCTCAAAGCTGGGCACAGAGGCTAGAGTTCGGCAGGATTTCCCTGCCCCAGGTATTGTGACTTTTCTAATGCCGAGCCAGAGCCCTGCCCCTCTCTGTGTGGTTATCCCTCTCGCCTGCCCTCTCCCCGCTTGGCACTTCCTGGTGTGTGTCTTTGGAGCACCTGGAGGCGGGTCCCTCTCGGGGAGACAGGCCAGAGTGCTGCTCTGAAAAGTGACTTGCAAAGGGAAATCAGTGGTGCTTAGGCCTCATGCATGCAGCTGTCATGTTCTTTGTTATATTGCTCTGGTATTTTTGCCCTTGGGAACATCAGATAGTCCTGGTTTTGTTTCTCTTGGCCTCCTGGGAGGGCACAGCTGGGCAGTGGAGTGAGCACGCTCAGCCCTTCGCTGAAGAACTGTTAAAGATTTAACAGAGAGAGCTTTGCTCCCAAGTGGTTTGTGGGTGTCGGAGCTGCATGTGGTTAGCAAAAACTAACCAAACCCCACAGCGTTTTAAACAGCCTGATTGCACACCCTGCCCCCTTGTGGTGCTCTCCTTGCCCAGCCGCAGAGCCTGGTGGACAACAACCAGCAGAAAAGCCCTTTTGTGCTGACCTCCTCCAAGGTAGTGCCGATTACAGTACAGTCAGGAAAAGCCCTCCTTCCCCGTGGGTCCTGGGGAAGGTCACCTTCAAAGGCAGGCTCTTCCCTCCCGCAGGGTGGGGGTGGGCCGTACGTCCCCAGGCCTGCTGGGCTCCAGGGCACGGGCAGGCAGAGCTGGCTTTGGTCTCTGTGGGGGGACGAGCCAGGTCCCACTGCTGCCATGGAAACATTTGGCAGGGCCAGCTCATTGCCTGTGTGACCTCGGCGTCACTGCAGGGATCTGGCCGCTCCGTCGCGGTGCAGAACAACTGAGCGCGTGTTGCCTGCTCCAGGCTCAGCGTTCTCCGGGGCCCTCAGAGCAGGCTGCTTCACTCCTGGCTGGAGGCAGGGGATGGGGGGGCGGGAATCTCTGGGTCTGGTGTCGAGCCCAAAGCTCCACCCAACTCCTGCCTCAGCCGTATGGAGGATGCACCTCTCCGTCTGAATGCTGTGCAACTCTCACATGTCAAAGCCAGCACTGGACTAGGGGCCTCCAGCCGGCTCCTGGGCCCCCCCAGCTAAACAGAGGGTGGGGCAGGGAGACCTTGCGCTAATGTCGGGGGCAGGGCGGTGGGTGGCTAGCCTGGTTAAGGCACTGGACTGGGGCTGTAGGAGGCCTGAATTTAAGCCAGGCTCTGCCACTGACCCCCTGTGACCCCGGGCAAGTCCCTTCATTTCCCGGGGCCTGTAAAAGAGAGAACGCTGTTGTCTCTGGTGGGGCGGGCCCGTCTGGAGCAGGGTCTGTGCAGTGCCTGGCACACGGCGGCCCTTGTGGACTGCTGGGATCCAAGTGCAAAGCAGACCGGCTCTGCTTGGCTCCTCACCTCTGTCAGAAGCAGCTCATTGTTGTGCCCCCAGCCCCCGCAGCTTGCGTCATGTCCGGGTCTCAGGACATGTGAGCTCTGCAGTAGCCGCCCACCCACAGCGTCCGTGCAGCATTAATCCAGGGCTGGTCCCTGCGAAGCCTTCCCAGGTGGCCTCCCCAGCAAACGTGCACAGCCGGATACCTGGGAACAGCTGGCCAAGGGGCTACAGATCGGACACAAGGCTGCAGCGGCTCAGAGCCGCTCACCTGAGCCCTGGAGGTGCCGGCAGGGAGGAGAACATCCTGTTTGTTTGCCGAGCTCAGACAGCCCGAGCTGAAACCCAGTGTGCGCGAGAACAGCTCAGGGAGACCCCAGAGCAGAGCACAACCTGTGCCCCGTGTGCACCTGTGCAGCAGGGACACAGATCGGCGCAGGGACCCCTGTGACGCAGCCTTCGGCTGAGACACCCCCATGGGCAAGGGTGGGGGTGATGCCAGGCCTGGTGTGCCCATCGGCCCTCTCCTTTGCTGTAGCACCTCCCTGGGGGAGGGCGTCTGGGTAGCTTCTGCCATGCCGCTTCCAGCGTGCTACTGCCCTTCCCCCATCCTCGGGTATGCCCTGGCTGGCTGGCAGCAGGTGTGAACCAAAAGTGCTCCTGTGCCCAATCCCAACTGATTTCTGCTGATTCCAGAGCACGGGCTGTCACGGAGTCCCCGGGCGATGCTCTGGAACTGCTCCCCACAAAGCCAGTCAGGACTTTGGGGAGCCTCAGGGCAAGAAGCTCACACGGCTTCACCTCCTGGGTCTCTCCTTGGAGCATTCAGCATCCTCTGCCCCTCCGTGCGCTTCCCACAGCGAGTCTGCCCAGGCGGGGTCCTGGGGAAGCCAGAGGGTCCTGCACCCCCCACTTCGCAGTCAGACGTGACTCTCAGCCAGCCAGTAAAACAGAGGTTTATTAGATGAGAGGAACACGGTCTAAAGCAGAGCTTGTAGGTACAGAGAACAGGACCCCTCAGCCGAGTCCATTCTGGGACCCAGCAAGCCAGACACCCCCATCTGCCCTCACTCCTAGTCCCCAGCCAGCTCCAAACAGAAACCCCCTCCATCCCCTCCTTTCTGGCTTTTGTCTCTTTCCCGGGCCAGGAGGTCACCTGATCTCTTTGTTCACCTTTAGCTATTCCCTTGCAGGGGGGAAGGGCCCTGGCCATTTGTTGCCAGGATACAGAGTGTCGGCCATTTATGCACACTGGGGCAGTCAGCACTCCTGGGTTCTGTTGTTAGCTCTGGGAGAGGAGTGGGGGCGGGGGCTGTCAGTCAGGACTCCTGGCTTCTATTCCCAGCTCTGCTACTGACTTACGTCCTGGGGTTGGTCAAGTTACTTCTCCCCTTCTCTGCCTCTGTTCCCCTTCTGTAGAGTGTGGGCAACAATATGCATGTCACTAAGTGCTCTGAGCGCCTTAGAAGTGTGATAGGAACTCAGAGCATTTCTGTTGCGCCATTGTACTGCAATAAAATCAGCCCTCCCAGGCCGGACATGTGGGATCGGCAGCAAGAGACCGACCGACCTCGGCCTACTTGCTAAGGACTCTCTGGCCAGCGCCCGACTCTGCTGCATGTGCGGCCTGGATGGTGTCACCAGCCTGAAGCAGCTGTGATGCCCAGGGGACGCTGCGGAGATGCCTTTGGGGAAGTGGGGTCCAGATAACTTGCATCCAAGAGTTTGAAAAGAGCTGGCCTAGGAGCTCCCTGGACCTTTAACATTGATTTTCATTAACTCTTGGAGCACTGGGGAAGTTCTAGAAGGCTTGAGGAAAGCTAATATTGTGCCAGTATTTAAATAGGGTAAACTGGATGACCCAGGCGATCACGGGCCTGTCCGCCCAACACTAATCCTGTGCAAGGTAATGGAGTGGCTGATCCAAGACTCGATTAATAAAGAATTAAAGGAGGGTGATGTAATTAAGGCCAATTAACATGGGCTTGTGGAAAATCCATCCTGTCAAACTAACCTGATAGCCTTTTGGATGAGAGGACAAGGTTGGTTGATAAAGGTAACAGTGCTTCTGTCGGGCATTTGAATTAGTACAGCACAGCATTGCTGATTAAAAACTGGAAGGACATACAATTAACCTGGCCCATGTTAAATGAATTAAAAGCTGATAGGTCTCAAAATGAGAGAGACAAAGTGGATGAGGTAATCTCTTTCCTGGACCCACTTCTGTGGGGGAGAGAGGAGCTTCCAGCTCCACAGAGCTCTTCAGGGCTTGGAAAGGGCCTCAGGGTGTCCCAGCTACACACCAGGTGAAAGGAGTTGTTATGTGTAATGAGTTACACCTGTCATGTTGGAAGAGACCGTTCAAGGTGAAGTGGGCAGTTAATAGCTCTGCAGTCATGGGACAGCGGAGGGCTAGTACGTTACAGATTGTTGGAATGAGACAGAAACCTAGGATCTCTGCTGAGTCTATGGTTTCTAGTGGCTAGCAAAGTTAGGAATTTATGGGCCCTGGCTTGTCTTTTGATGGTGTTGTGCAGGTTTCCTTTGAGGATGGGGGAATAGCTCAGTGGTTTGAGCATTGGTCTGCTTAAACCCAGGGTGGAGAGTTCAATCCTTGAGGGGGGCATTTAGGGATCTAGGGGCAAAAATCTGTCTGGGGATTGGTCCTGCTTTGAGCAGGGAGTTGGACTAGATACCTCCTGAGTTCCCTTCCAACCCTGATACTCTATGATTCTAAGACAAGGACTGACAGGTGGGATGCAGGCTGATCACTTTGTGAAGAGTGTTCACCCACAGGTGATGGGGTGTTTTTGTCTTTTACCATGTTCCTGGGTGAGTTCATTGGAGAGCGCAGCGATTGTCTGGTTTCACCCACAGTTGTTGGGGCATTTACTGCACTGGCAGAGGTACCCACATGCTGTGACAGGCCTGCGTAGGACCCATGGATCTTGACTGGTGTGTTAAGGGGGGTGTTGATCATTGTAGCAGTGGAGATGTCTGCAGGTTTTGCATCTGTTGTTCTGAGAGGCTCTGGTGCCGCATTGAGTTGGTGGGTGCTGGTCTGTGGGGAGCTTGCTTCTGATGCTGAGCTTGACAAGACTGGGTTGTTTGAAGGCCAGAAGAGGAGGGTTTGGGAAAGATTTATTTCAGGATGAGGTCCCTGTTGAGTATGGGTTGTAATTGTTTGATGATACCCCAGGTGGGTTTCAGTGTGGGGTGTTAGGTGACACCTAGGGGTGTGTGCGGTCAGTGGGGGTCTCAGTGTAACTGTAAACAGGAAAGCCTTATTGGATGGGTGTGTCCCTAGAGGGGCCCTCAGGGATCGGTTCTTGACCCTGTGCTATTTAATATTTGTATCAGTGACCTGGGAGAAAACATAAAATCATCCCTGATCCAGTTTGCAGATGACCCAAAATTGGGAGAGTGGTAAATAGTGAAGAGGATGGGTCACTGATCAAGAGAGACCTGGTTTGCATGGTAAACGGGGTGCAAGCAAACAGAGTGTGTTTGAATACAGCTGGGAGCAATGACTACAGGCCGGGTTTTCAGGATGGGAGACTCTCTTGGGGAAAAGTGACTCTGGAAAAGATATGGGGGTTAATCAGCTAAACACGAGCAGCCTGTGCGACGCTGTGGCCAAAGCGCTAGTGCGATCCTGGGATGTGTAAACGGGGGATTCTCCAGCAGAAAGGAGATTTTTCCTTCTATCCGGCCCTGGTGCGACCACTGCTGGGACCCTGTGTCCAGTTCTGGTGCCCACAATTCAGGAGGGGGTTGATAAATTGGTGGGGGGGAGGTAGAGAAGAGCCACGGGAATGATTGATTAAAGAATTAGAAAACCTTCCTGAGAGCGAGAGACTCAAGGATCTTAATTGATTTAGTTTAACAAAGAGACTTGATCCCAGCCTGTCAGTACCTCCGTGGGGAACAAAGATTTCTTACGGGGCTCTGCAGCCTGGCAGAAGAAGGTCTCACACAATCCAATGGCTGGAAGTTGAAGCTCAACAAATCCTGACTGGAAAGAGGGTGCCCATTTGTAACAGGGAGTGTCATTACCCAGTGGAACAATTCACCCTGGACCGTGACGGATTCTCCATCCCTGACCGTTTTCAAATCAAGCCTCTAAATGCTCGGCTCTAGGACTTACTGTGGGGCAGTTCTCTGGCTGGGGCTGTGCAAAAGACCAGCCAGTTCAGTGATGGGGGCAGTATACGTAGTTGTGTGGCACCTCTGAAGGCAACATACACAACCCAAAAGGTGTCCTCCATGTGATGACCTTGCCCATATGGTGCACACAAAATGGTGCGCAGCCAGACGGAATGGTCCTGAGGGCCAGATCTGGCCTGCAGGTTGCCATTGGACCCCCGCATCCCGTCCGTTGGAATCTGTGAGTCCCGTAGTCGGAGAAGGGAAGGAAACAGGGCTGGGTACCAGCCACCTGAGGGCTCCCCAAACCCCAAGAACAGGTATCCCATGCAGCCCTCTCCGCTCCCTGGAGCGTACCGTGGTGCCTGGCCTGTGCACAGCGAGGCGAGGAAAGGCCCTGCTCCGAATGGGACCCTTGAGGTAAATCTCTCCCTTGGCCGTCTTTGCTGCTGCTGGAGAAGGGGGATACTGCCTAGCCCCTTGCTCTGCCCTCTGCCCCACCCTTCCTCTCTGCTGCTCCATAGTTATTTTTAAAAAGCTGCATCAGGGCTGAGAGGCAGAGTTCTCTAGTGGTCAGAGCATGAGGCTGAGAGCCGGACTCCTGGGTTCTCTTCCTGACTTGCTGGGTAGCCTTGAACCTCTGTCCCCCTCGGAGGCCTCCCTGGTGCCTGTAGCAAGCTGTGTCACCCGCCCCCCCCAGGCAAATCGCACCTGGCCATTGTGCAGAAGGTGAACAACGAGGGAGAGGGTGACCCCTTCTACGAGGCCATCGGGCTGGTGACGTTAGAGGATGTCATCGAGGAGATCATCAGGTCGGAGATCCTGGACGAGTCAGACGACTACAGTGAGTGAGCCCCGCCTGGCGCGCCCTGTGGCTTCACTCGGTCTAGGGGGCCAGCAGAGCCCCTGGGGACAGCTGCGGTAGGCGGGCAGCGCTGCAGGTGCATTGTTCTGTGCAGGCAACTCCGTGCCCGTCTCTCCCAGCCCCTTCCCTCCCCACCCAAGCCAGGCTGGCAGCAGCATGCGAATTCCCCCAGGACCGCTCCCAAACTCTTCCTCAGGAGGGCAGTGCTGTCCGGGGCTGGAACCCTGGGTCACCCGGGGTCCGGTCCCAGCTCTGGGAAAGGAGTGGGCTCTAGCAGTTAGTGGGAGCACTGGCCAGTGCTGTATTCCCAGCTTTGTCGCTGTGTCCTGCGTGACTTGAAGCAAGTCCCTGCCCTGCTCTGTGCCTTGGTTTCCCTGTGTATGGTGGGAGGTGCTGAGGTCCCTTTGCACTGTGCTTTGGGATCACCGGCCTGCAGCTGCTCTGGGGGTTTCTCTGGCCCCAGAGCTCGGGGACTAGGTTTATGGTGCCGGCTGATGTGACTCTGGCTCCGCCTGTCCTGTCCCCTTCTCTCGTGCCCTAGAGGAGAACAAGGTGCGGAAGAGGCCGGCCCCCATGGGCACCCTGCTGGAGCACAGGAAGGAAGATTTCTCCTTGTTCAAGGGCTCTGACAATGAGCACAAGGTGAAGATCTCCCCGCAGCTCTTGCTGGCCACGCAGCGCTTCCTATCCCGAGGTGAGTCGGGGCAGGGAGCCAGCTGCCAGCTGCCCAGCCCTCCCTGTGCCACCCGCCTGGCTCAACAGCCAGCGAGCCCAGCTGAGCATTGGGCTCCCCCTGCCTGTGGGACAGCTCTGGCTTACCTCCCCTGCAGACCGGTCGGTCTGAGCCTGTAACACGCAGTGCAGTCGGTCCCCTGGGCTCGGGGCAGGGGGAGCAGCTGGGGCCCACCCCCCAAGCTCCCTGCAGCGTCCCGTCCCTGGAGCCAGCGGCTCAGGCTGGGTTCTCTGCCCCTCACTCCCCACCAGAGGTGGATCTGTTCAGCCCGGCCCGCATCTCCGAGAAGGTCCTGCTGCACCTGCTGAAGCACCCCAGCGTCAACCAGGAAGTGAAATTCAACGAGAGCGACCGCCTGGCGCCCGAGCACTACCTGTACCAGCGCAACCAGCCCGTCAACTACTTTGTCCTGGTCCTGCAGGTACCGGCCAGCCCCGACCCTGCCCCCCCTCCCGAGATCAGCTAGGCCTGGTGCAGGAGAGGACGCAGCCAGCCGGCAGGGCACTGGGCTAGATCCTGTCCCTGGCTGTATTCTGCAGAGTGACCTCGGGCACGTCCCTGTCCTCTGTGCCCCTTCCCCTCCCGCATGATCTGAGCTCTGCGTTTTCACCGGACCGGGCAGCACCCTGCACAACAGGGCCCTTGTCTGGCTGCTCTGCTGCATGCCTAGAGAGCGGGGAGCCAGGCTGCGGGTTGGATCTTGAGAGGCGGGCTCAGGGGTGGGGCCAGCTTGGCAGCAGGTATTGGCAGGGAGCCAGGAGGGTACCTGGCCTGGCTGCCCCCCCCTTGTGACCAGCGAATGCAGCAGCCGGGGAGTGGGGGGAAGGTCTCTGCCCGCTGGGCTGGGGCTGGGGGAGCAGCCTTGCCGAGCAGCAGGCCAGCTGCTGACCCTGACCCGTGGCCCTCTCCTCCGCAGGGCAGAGTGGAAGTGGAGATCGGGAAGGAGGGGCTGAAATTCGAGAATGGAGCGTTCACGTACTACGGTGTCTCGGCGCTGATGGCGCCCTCCTCGGGTGAGCACCTGCGTCCTGCCACGGGGCCATGGGTGTGAACCGTCCCTGGGAGCCCGTTGCTGTGGGTTCTGCACAGCTCCTGGCCTGGCTGGTCCCAGGCTGGCCCTCGCTGGCTGGCTGGGAGCAGGAGGGGGGATGAGCCTGGCTGTGCGCCCGTGGGCAGGGAGACCTGGAGACCAGGGTCCTTCCCAATTAGCAGTTGGAGTGTTGGGCTCCCAGCTGGCCCCTGATTTCTGCCTCCCAACAGTTCACCAATCGCCAGTGTCCACCCTGCGGCCGAACCGGCGTGAGCAACCGCTAGACTGCAGCGAGAGCACCTCCTATTCCACCTACTGCCCCGACTACACCGTCCGGGCGCTCACCGACCTGCAGTTCATCAAGGTACAACAACTCCACAGCTTCAGCTGGGCTGGGAGCAGCCAGGCCTAACCCCGGGTTTTTATGGGCCCTACAGACACGCCCCACTGTGCTCTCGCTGCCGGGCTCAGAGGGGCAAGGGGCTGCGTGGTGTGAATGGGTGGGGGGCAGCCCCATCCTGCCCTTGGGAAGGAGCAGCCAGCCGGGCAGCGGGGAGGGACTGCTGCCTCCTCCTAGTGTTCCAGCGCTGGCTCTCTCCTGGGACCAGCTGGGTTCAGATTCAGAGCATGCCACAAGTGAAACGACTCTGCTGGTGCTCAGCAGTGCCCTGGGCCTCTGGCCTTGTCCCTGGACCCGAAGGAGAGCCAGGCCCTGGGGTGTCCCTGGCGGCACTGTGCTTTGGGACAGCCTCTGCCCCCTTGTGATTGCGCTCTGCTGCCACCTCCCTGGCTGGGAGACCCCACCTCTGGGGACTCCTAGGGGTGCTTTGCCCCTTCCCTGCTCTGGTCCTCTTCTCAGGGATCACGCGCCCCTCTGGGTCTCACTCGCTTTCCCACGCAGCCACTGCGCCCGTCTATCCTGGCCTTGGGTGGGCACCATCCCTGGGGCTGGAATCCGGGCCCCTGCCAGGAAAAGGGAGCACTCAGGGCTCTGGCTCGCCTCTCCCCAGGTGACCCGGCTGCAGTACTTCAACGCCCTCATGGCTTCCAGGATACAGCCGTCTCCCCAGTCGCCCGACAGCCTGGAGCTGAAGATTGTCCCCAACAGCCAGACGAAGCTCCTGGGCGACAGGAACACCGTGCCAGGTGCTGGGGGCACAGGGGGCGCGGTGCGAACACACTTCCCGAGGCTGCCGTGCCCCACTGGGGGTCCACTCAGCTGGTGTTCGCTGGGGCGGCCCAAAGCAAAGCACAGTTCGCTGGGGCTGCTCGAGCGGGCACACGCCAGGCCTCCATGTGCCCAGCGCGGATGGGCTGGGCAGGCTGTGGCCAGCTCCAGTGCTCCCAGAGGCCATCCCGGCTGCTGCATGAGGACTCGCTGGGATCTGAGCCCAGCTGGTTGGCTCCCCGGGGTTGGGGGCTGCCTGCACCCACCCCTCCATGCTCTCTCCTGCTGCCGCATGCGCACGTCTGTCTTTAACCCCTTTGCTGCTGCCCAGTGGCTGCGCCTGGTGTCTCGGCCAGCTTTCCTCTCACACACTGACCGGCTGTGTTAGAAAGCGAGGCCTGTCAGCTGGGCCCCTCCCCCAGCTACAAACCCTCATGCTGCAGGGCGTGACGGAAGGGGTCAGGAAGGAACTTCCCCGGGGCAGGTGACTCCAGAATTGCCCGCAGGGGGATTCTTGCACTTGCCTGTGAAGCAGCTGGTACCAGACCCCACCAGAGCACTGGCTGGACCCAGGCCTGGTCCAGCGTCCCCTGGAATGGCCCAATGTTGCCCAGCCTCATTTTGCCTCTCCCTGTCCAGCACCCCTGCAGTGACCTGGAGACCCCAGCCTCTCCCAGCCCCCTGAGTGGGCGTTCCCCATCTCTGCTGTTCTCCACAGTAAGCAGCTGAGGGTTGCTTGGCAGCCACTGGGAGCATGCACTGGCAGGCACCCCCCAGCCAGGCCGATCACCCCGCCTGCTTGTCGTGTGTCTTTCACTCTCTCTTCCCTCGTTTTCAGCAGCTGAGTGTCTCTCTTGCGCGCTCTGTCCAGCCACGCACTCTCTCTTGGGCACAGCTGAGCTCTGCAGTTGATAGCGGGTTCTGCGGGATCCATGGGGTTACTGATGGGCAGGAGGTAAATATCTGAGCCTTCGTCCGCTTGGTGCAGCAGGATTCTCAGGGTCTGCGCTCCCTGCTCTGCCCATGGTGCTCAGTGCGGGGAGAGGGGGGCTTTGATCTGTTCTGGGAGCTGTGACCAGTGCAGGGGCCTGGCTGTCTCCATCCTAGTCCTTCTGGGTGCACCCCCCCCCTCCCCCCGTAGCCACGTCTCTTCCCCAAGGCCTTTAGGGAGGCTCTGAAACCTGGTGCCGCCATCACAAGTCACTGGCTGCAGCTCCAGGCTGCTGGGCTCCAGGCCTGCCCAACAGTCACCGTCTCATTTCTGGAGCTTTTGGTCCCCGTGTGCGGCAGCCTGGCAGGACGGGGGGTAGGGTGGAGCTTGGTGCTGCCTTCTCTCAGGAGAGGGGCCGCGGGAGTCTGCCGGTACCACTCCAGCGGCTGGTTGGGAAGAAGGGCCACGGACGACCATGTGGTACAGGTCCGAGGGAGACCAGAGCAGGCTTGGCCTCCCTGGTAAGGAGCCAGACTAGCCTCTGTCGCTGCCCGATGCTCATGCACTGTCCCAGTGGCGCCCCCTGGAGCCAGGGTGCCGAGCAGTTCCCCCAGGCAGTGGGAGGGGCCTTCCCTTTGGCTCAGCCAGTGAGCGGCGGCCCCCAGCACAGGGCTTGTTTCCTACTCGGGCTGGTGAACGGGGCCCCCTCCCTGGGTGATGGGTCAGTGTTCAGAGGGGAATTAGCCCAGGTCACGGCTCTGCAGCAGAGCCCGAGCTCCGGCCGTGGGTGGCCAGAGGTGCCGGTGTGATGGGGACGGAGGGTTGGGCTGGAGCATCTCCCTGGTTCCACTGACTGCTGGCGGGAGCTCCTGGGCCCAGCCTTGCAGCAGGCAGTGTGGCCTGCTGGGCTGAGACCTGGATCTAGCCCCAGCTCTGCCACTGGCCTGGGGGTGACCTTGGGCAAGTCCCTGCCCTTCCCCCTGCCTCAGTTTCTCCATCTGTGCAAGTGCTTTTGGGATCTGTGGGTCGGGTCCTAGAGATGGAAAATGCTGGCTGGGCCATGGCAGGGTTGTGCCCTAGGGCACCATCCTTGGAAGCCCCCCACCCCCCCTCCTGGGGCCGAATGGGCGTGTAACGGCTGTTCTCTCTGCTCTGGTACCAGGAAAAAGCAGCCAGCCCCTTGGGGAAGAGGAGCACACGGGCATCTAACCCCTCCCCCGCGCAGGACCTGCTGACAGCAGCGTGGGACCTGGCATCATCCTCCCGGCTGTCCTAGCTGCCTCGTGGCTGGGAGTCAGGCCCTGGGGACTTTTCTGACAGCAGCAGAAATCTCATGGGGCGGGATGCCCCAGACGCCCTCTGCGCACACACCCCCGTGCTGCCTGAAGGGGCTGCCCCAAAGGATGCCAGCCACTTGGACTCCGCTCCAGAGGATCTCGCTGCATCAGGACCAACTGCCAGGGCAGCCAGAGCTGGATTCCAGTCCACAGGAGAACGACCCGATTCCCCCCTCGGTGGCCAGAGCCCCAGGCAGCATCAGCATCTGTGCTGACAAACCTCCAGGGAGCAGCGCCCAGATCAAACCAGACCCGCTGGCTGCTGGGGGCCCCTGGCGAGCTGGGTGGGGGCTGCAGGAGAGCTCCCCGTGGCGGGGTTGTGGACTGGTTCCTCCCATAGGGTGCCCTCTGCGTGTGCCTGGACTAGGCATTCCTCTCCTTGGTGTGTTCTCGGCCAGGCTGCCCTGGGCTGTCCCTCCTCTGCCAGGGTCAGCCTGGGCCATTCCCCTGCACACGCCAAGCCAGCTCTGCTCCAGGAGCCATGCTGGGATGCCTCAGCCTGCCCTAGGGCAGAGCTGTGTGGCCAGTTACCTGTCTAGGCTTCCCTTCCCATGGGGCGCTGGGTGTCACCCCATCCCTGCCCTCCTAAGCCAGGGCCCATCACCACCAGCTCCTTCCAGCGGCTGCCAGCAGAGAGCCCATATGGCAGGCTGGGCTCTGCCCCTGCGCCCCTGGCTATCTCTTCCCAAGGCACTGGGGGCGCTGCCCTTCCCTGGGCTCTGCAACCTGAGCCAGTCTTCACAAGTGGGCCCGGTGGGGCTGCCATCAGTTAGCAGGGTTGAGTGCTGGGGGGCACAGTCCTTGCAGCCCTGTCCTCCCCTTCCCCCCAAGGAGGAGAGATCACAGGGGCCCCAGGCACGCGGTGCCGCGATTGCAGACTGCATTGAGCAGCCCAATGGACGGAGATCCCCACCCCTCGGACACGTTGCCTGGCTGCAGGCCCTGGGGGGCTAAAGGTCTGACATGGACGCTGGGCAGGACACTTGCCTTGTTTGCTCCTCTCTACTCCTCGGGTTTTCAAAGCGCTAGATGCTAGGCGGGAGAGCGGCGTCTGGCCCCAGAACAGCAGAGCCTGTTGAAAAGCCGGGGGCGTGCAGGTAAAGGAGTTGTAATCTGCCCTGTCGTATCCGCGCCTGTCTGTCCCTATCCCATGGCCTCCGCGCGGCGTGGGGAGGGGCCTGGGATGGATCTTACTGCACGAGGTAGGTGCTGCCATTAAGTGGGGTGGAAATGGGGGGGGGCTGCAAACACCTCCTGGGAGAGCTGTGCCCCTCCCCCCGCGAGCCCCTCAGGCACCAGTACAGGGAGGGAGCAGGCCCTGCCAGCCAGGGGGTTGGGGACAGGCCTGCACACCTGTCGCAGCTTGTCTCGGCCAGAGGAAAAGGTTTTCTGTGAAGGCTCCTGCAGCCTGAGACGGGGCTTCCTGTGAGGGGCACCTCCCTCCCCCCGCTGCCCTGGGTTAACCCACACAAGCTGACCCATCCCCCTTTGGCAAAGGACAGGAAACACCCATCCCAGGTCCCAGGCTAGTTGCTTTCCTTCCCCAGTGCTGGCCCCCTCCCTCTGAAACCTGCACCGCTGCCTGCAGTGAAAGGAGGTGCCTGGGCTGGGCTGCTGGAAAGGGGGCTGCTTGCTGGCACAGTTCCTGCAGTGCTGCCCTGCAGTTATGGGGGAGACAGGTGTGGTGTGTGGAAAAGGGAGGGGCTGTGAGCCTGGTGCCCCTCCCCCTGCTAAACTGCCTTCTTCCAAAAATACCTGGTGTGATCCAACCAAGCTGTGATCCAACCTCCTCCACATAGCACAGCCACAAGGCCAGCGCTCACACCCCTCTGCTGCCCTGGCACGGCACCTGCGTAGCGAGGGCGGGCACAGAACACGGCACTGCCGCTGCTTGGAACGGAGCTTTATTCACTTGCCTGGGGGCCAGGCTGGGCACCCGCAGGCCTGGAGCCTGCTCTGCAGCGAGCTGGGGGCTGCGGCTAGGGCAGATCCCCAGCTGTACCTGCTGCTACCTTGTCACTTGTACCTGCTCTGGCCTGTGCCCATCCCAGCAGTACTGGGGCACAGGTGGGGCCGTTCCGGGCAGTGACTGGCACAGGGAGCTGTAGTCTTAGGCAGCAGCCAGGGCAGGGGTTCAGGGAGCATCTCCTCTAACCTCACCCCCCAGCCTTGGGCACAGGGTTCCTTACCCTCCCAGCAGGGAGCTAGAGCCTCTACCTGCTGGGGGCCCTGCTAAGGGCACTGGAGCCAGGCCAGGGTGGGTGCAAGCTCTGTACCAAGCCCACACTGCTGTCTGCGCTACACCAGCATTGCAGACACCCTCCTAGGCCGGATGCCCCAGAGCATGAGTCCATCCAGCTCCATTAGCACCCGGGTACCAGTTCTGGTGGGGGAGAAGTGCTGCCCGTGCCAGCGTGTGTAAGAGGGGGCACAGGGGCCATGCTCCGGCCACAGCAGCTTCCTGGTGGTCTCAGCCTGACCTGCAGTGCTGAGGGGGCAGCCTGCGGCACCGAGAGCTGCCCAATGAGCTGGGCATGAACCCGGGGTTCCCAGAAGCTGGTTCCATTCATTGTTAGCCTCATTTTACACATAGGGAAACTGAGGCAGGGGCCAGGACTCACCCAAGGCCAGCAGCGGAGAAGCAGGACCATCTCCTGCTCAGCCTGGGCACTTCCCCCCTAGGGCTTGGGGAAGGGCAGACTCGGTGCTGCTGGTGGGTACTGGCTGGCTCCAGGCTAACTGGCTGGAGGGTCCCGTGTTCCTTGGGCTCCAGCCTCCATATCCCCCACAGGCATCTCAACGAGTTCGGCTCCTCCCGAGCCAGCAGCGCTCCCGGGAGCTGGGGGAACAGAGGGAGCCGTGCCTATCCTGTGCCAGGCTGTGAGGGAGATGGTCCAGGCTCTCCCCCCTCCCCCCAGCTGTTAGCCACTGTGTGGAGCCTGAGCCCAGGGGACGCATGTGGCTGGGGGCTCGCACAGCCAGGCTGCTGGGGGCCAAGGGTAAGGCAGGGGCTGCCCTCACAGCTACAGGAGGCTGGGTGCAGCTGCCCCCTTGGCCATGGGCAGAGGCGAGGGGCTGGAGGGAAGCAGCAGCAGGAGCCCCTCAGGCACCAGGCCCTGCCACCCAGGGGGTTGGGGGTCAGGCCTGCACTCCCTTAGGGGGCAGCCATGGCCAGAAGTTGGCCCAGGGCACAGCCTGATTGTGAGATGGCCAAGGCCAGGCCAGGAAAGCCACCTGCCTCCATCAGCCAGGAAGCTGTGCTGGCTTAGGCCCTGCCCTGCTGCCCCGTCTCACTGCACCATGTTCTACCCCCAGGGCTGGCTCAGCCTCTCCCTGCACTCAGGGGCTCACCCTGGGGTGCAGCAGGTGCCTGCCTCTAGGAGAGAGCAGTGTTCCCTCCAGCACGGCCTCAGGAAGGCCGCAGGGCTCGCTTCCCCAGAAGGAGGAGGGGGTCTGCTCAGACCCCGGGGCAGTTCCTCTCCTTGTGGTGCGGGCCATGGAGAGATGGTGCTGGGTGAAATAGCAGGACTCCTGGGTTCATCTCCAGCTCTCCCACTAACCAGCTGTGTGGCCATGGGCAAGTCTTAGCCCCTCATGCCTCAGTTTCCCCAAGGGACAGCAAGGGCCTCACCTGGCCAAGGGGCAGCTCCAGGGAAAGGGAAACATTCCCATACAACCAGGAATAGGTGAGTGTCAGGGTCAAACTTCACCACCCCCAACCCCCACAAGCCTCCCCCAGGACAGGTGGCCCGATCCCCTGGCCGGGTAGGGAAGCCATGTAGGGATGAGCACGGCCTGCAGAGGGCACCAGGGTGGCACCCAGACCTCGCAGTAGTCACTGGTGGGGGAGGGGATTGAACGCTGGTCCTGCTGCGTCAGTGTGGCCGAGGGGGGCGCTGCCGGTCGGCACACGCCTGCAAGGTTTGCCGGATGCCCCTCTGCCAGTCCTTCACCAGGTCCACGGGTCGCAAGGCCTCCTGCTGGGAGCAGACATCATTAGGCTGTCGCTGGGCATGGGCCCCTTCCCTGCCACTAGGCCAGGACAGCTGCTGTGGAGCCAGCGCCCACTCTACACAAGCAGTCCAGGGAGGGGGCAGGGCAGGGCTGTGCAGAGAGCTGGGGGCAGCATGTGGGGAGCTCTCCCCAGGGGCTCCTGCAATCAGCCGAGACTCCAGTAGGAGCAGGAACAACTGGGCTGATGGGACGAGTGTTGTGAGCCCTGCTCAAGCCCCTATCTGAGCATGAGCTCCTGGCCACGGTCCCAGAGCTGGGATAGATCCCAGGAGTCCGGGCCCCAGCCCCCCCTGCTGTGATCGACTAGCCCCCCACTCCCCTCCCAGAGCTGGGATAGAACCCAGGAGTCCGGGCCCCTGGGGTTGGATGTCTTCTACCAGCCCCTGCCCTCCCGAGCTGCCCCTGGGGGAGCCCCACATGGTGCCCACCTGGTTCCGGATGCTGAGGTTGGCACCATACATCAGCAGGGTCTTCACAGCCTTGAAGCGGCCCAGCCGGATGGCATCATGAATGGGCGTGTCCCCCTCCTGCCAGTCAAAGGCACGGGCAGCTCATTGGACAAGGGCCCATACCTGGCACTGCCCCCTCCCCTGCCCATGCACAGCCCTGCTGCAATGCGGCTGGCTCTGGCGACCCATGCAGCACCCAGCCGGCCAGCCCAGGGTACAAGTCTGCCCCCTGTTCCCTGCAGCATCAGCCAGGGCCCCCGCCCATGGCTCCGGACAGCGCCCCCATGGAGTAAGGCTGGGGGCTCAGGCTCTGGGTGCTACCTTGTCCTGTGCGTCAATCTCGGCCCCACAGGCGATCAAGTGCTCGGCGCAGTCATAGTGCCCCGTCCGGACGGCCACGTGCAGCGCCGTGCTCCTCAGCTGCTGGGGAACAAGGGCCCGTTACCATGGCAGCACCCCTGGAAACCACCCCACCGGGAGGTGGTCTCCCCCCATGGGATGCTCAGCTCTCAATCCCCAGCTGCCAGCATCACACCCTCCCTGGGGTCCCCAGCTGCCCACAGCATGTTTGGGCAGGGAGCTCAGACCAGGCCCCAACCAGCGCCAGGAGGGAGGGGCCCAAGCAAAAGAGCCCAGGCCTGGGGCAGGGCAGGAGCCCCTCTCCCTGCTGATCCAGCTCACCTCTACAGCACATCCCAGTTTAGGACAGGAAGTGACGGGAAATAGAGGTGTGTGCATGGAGTGATATAGGGAAGGTGGATGGGCACAGGGTGAGATCCAAGGCTGGCATCAAAACGGGACCCAGAGAGCAGGGAAGGAGCCTGCCCCATTGGTGGGTGAGGGGAAGAGCCCCAGGGAAACCCACCCCCCAGCAGAGTACCCAGAGGGACCCCTCAGCCACACAGCCTGGGGATCAGGAGCTTTCCCGGCCATGGCAGAGGCCCCGGTGCTGCCCCCACTCGGCTGCCAGCCCCAGCCCCTCACCTTGTCCCGCGTGGAGATCTTGGCTCCTCTGTCCAGCAGGCGTTGGAGAACGTCCAGGTGCCCCCCGCGGCAGGCCCAGAGCATGGGCGTGGCCTCCAGCTGGGCAGAGCGAAGGCAGAGTCAGGCGCTGAGCTCCTGGGGACCACAGCAAGGGGCTGCTCAGGGACACGGACTTTGGGCCCCAGGTCACCGTGCCCGGGAGGGTCTCTAGGTTTGCCAGATCTGGGAATGACTCTCAGAGCAGGACCCAGGGGCTCTGACCGCACCGCATGCCCTGGCCATGGGAACCAGCAGGAGGAGGGGGACGGGTCAGTGGGCACCAGACACTCGCTCACTCACCATGTCCCTGGGCTCCAGCCTGGCTCCAGCCGCCAGCAGCTTGTCCACGATCTCTGCATGGCCCCGGAGGCAGGCCCAGTGCAGCGCCGTGCACCTGAACTGCAGCAGAGACCCAGGTTACCCGATAACAGACAACCCCCCCCCCGCTCTCAGCACTAGATCCCTGCTGCCCCCCCTCTGCTAGTCCCCCCCTCCCCGCACTCCAGGTGCTAGATCCACCCCCCCATGCGCGCGCACACACGCACACACTCCAGGCGCTGATCTCCTCCCCCACAGTGGGGAGGGCCAGGCTCTGGTGGCACCGAGCTCTCGCTGTCTCAGGCGTGTGGCCGGCCGGGTCTGGCTCACACCCCAGGTCTCACTGGGGGCCTGTTTCCCACAGGTCAGATGCAGGGACCCTGGGAGCTTATCACCTTCCTCTGCAGCGTGGGGGGTCAGTCCCTTGCCAGGTTGTCTGGGTGTGTCTCACTTCATCATTCCTGTCACTGCGGGGCACCGGGCACCTCAGTTCTGGGGCACATGCCAGCCCAGGCTCCTGAGGGCTGCGGTCTTTGGTTGGTGGGTGTGTGGGTGCTGGTGGCCTGGGATATACAGAGGGTCAGACTGGGTGAGCTGGTCCCATCTGCCCTTAAGCTCTATGACCCCTTCCAGAGGCCCTAGATCCCCCCTGTGATGAAGTGGGGGATTTTCTTATCTTTTCATGGTTTTCCAGTGGGTTGCATGCAGAGGGAGGGGGGCTCAGTGCCCCTGGGTGTTACTGGTTTAACAAGGTGAGAGGAGAAGGAGTTTGTTGTTGCAGAGGACGGGAGAGGGAACTTGGGACCCCAGCCGATGGCCTGGAGTAGGGACACTCCAGCAACTGGTGACCTGACGCCCTACCCTCACTGGAGACCCAGCTCAGGAGTCACAGCCAGTTCTGTCCAGTGGGAGGACAATGGGCTGCGAAGAGAGGACCCCATGACCTAACCAGCGGTTCCAGCCAGAGTGGGGGGCGGAGAGGAGAGGAGGCCCAGGCGACCCTGTTTACCTGGAAAGAAGACAATGGACAGAGGCGGGGTCTGGGGTCGATGATCTCAGATGCCCAGCTGAGAAGCAGGGTGGCTCTGGGCTGGAGAGGGGGAGCAGGCAGAGCCCACCTGGATGCAAGGGAGACTGGGATGTGCTGTGCTGAGGGAGGCCAAGCCTGAGGGTCAGAGGGTTTCCTGTGCTGTGTTAAGTCGCTCAATAAACCCTCCTGTTTTATGCTGGCTGAGAGTCACTCCGGTCTAGACAGCAGGGTTGCATCAACCCCTTCAGGGGGGTGGAGGCCCCGGGGGTCCAAAGTGAGTGGACTCCCTGAGAGGGCCCACGGCGAGAGACAGGTGTGCTAAGGCTCAGAGAGGTGCGGCTCCAGGAGGTGGAGGGGCCTGACCCCGAGGGAGAGTGGAGCCCCGAGAAGGGCTGTCACACTGAAAGGGGTACCTCCCACGGACCGCACGGGGCTACGAGTGGGCACGATCTGTGAGTCCGTGACACCCCCCCACACACACACACACGCTCCAGGTGCTAGATCCCTGGTCCCTACCCGCACCTTGTGGCAGGCTGTGCACACCCTGCCCAAGGTGCGTTCTGCTGGGGGCTCCCAGTCAAAGGCCACAGCTGGGTCCCTCCCAGCCATGGAGAGTCAGCCTGAGCAGCGAACGTCCCAGGTCACCTGGAGCAGCTCAGTGGCAGGCTGGACTTGTGACAATAACCAACTTTGCTGAAAGCAGGTCCTGGGTTAAAGCCCCAGACCCCCGCCCCCACACACACACCTGGTCGTGAACATCGGGGTCCCCACCGTCGGCCAGGTACCTGTCAATCATGGGAACCTGATTCTCCAGCACCGCCTGCAGGAACTGGGCAGCGTCCACAGGCTCGGCCTAGGGCAGACAGGACGGGGTGAGTGCCCAGGCAGTGCCCCCCGCCCCCCCTCGGGGCACTGCCCAACTGGCTCAGAGCATCTTGCCAGCATCCTCCCCATTCCCCCCGAGGGCAGCCCCAGCCTGCATGTGGCCTGGCACCGCTGGGCCTGCCCGCTCGGTGTGCCACAGGAGGGCAGGCTGTGAATCCCCAGCCACCACCGAGGGGGCCAGAGCAGGGGATCCCTGGCTCTGGACTAGCCCAGCTGGCTGGGACCGAGTGACCTGAGCCCCCTGTGGCCAGGCTCCCAACCCAGGCTGGGCAGCAGGGGCATCGCTCACCGGCACAGACAGCTCGGGCTCGGGTTCCTTGGGGCGGACCCTCTTCCGGCTCCTCTTCTGCTTCCGCAGCCTCACGATCGCCTCCAGGTCTTGGAGACTCTCCAGCCGCACCCGGGAGTTGTGGAGTGTCTCAAGCTGGCCGGGGGGAGGGCAGAAAGCAGGTCAGGGCAGAGACAGCAGTGCCTGGAGCCGGCACCAGCCGCCCAGGAGAGCGGACAGGAGCTGGGGCCATGCCACACCCAGCTGGGTTTGTCCTGAGCACGGGACAGAAACCGGGGCACTCAGGGTCCCCCCAGGGACATCTAGGCCCGTCTGAGCTCCTGGCACAGAGCCAGTTCAAGGGGGTCAGACTCTAGGACGAGGGGGGGACGGGGGAGAGCTAGAATCCCCCAGACACCTGGTTCCACCAGCCTAGGGAGACCACTGCTGAATACTACAGTGCTCTACGCTGAGCGGGAGCCCAGGGCTGGGACGGCAGGGGCTGTGGGTTGGGAGTGAGGGGCTCCAGCAGAGATGGGGGTGGGGGAGGCCAGGGCTGGGGTAATAGAGGCTGCGGGTTAGGACTGAGGGGCTCCAGCAGAGATGGGGGTGGGGAAGGCCAGGGCTATGGTAATAGGGGCTGTGGATCGGGAGTGAGGAGCACCAAATGCCATTCTGCCCTTCACAGAGCAGGACAAGCAAGCACAGAGTTAACAGAGCTAGAAAGGCTCTGCCAAGAGGAGCGACGCCAGGACTGGGGAAAGACCCTATGGATCCTATAGGATCCTGCCCCCTGGAGCTGGAGATGCGCCCACCCCACTCTGCCAGGGGCCATCCGCTCACCTTCTTCCTCCTATCTTCTTTCACCTTCTGCTTCTCCTCGCTGACGGCATCCCGGACCCCGGCCACGCCACGCCGCCAGCCCTCAGGCTCCTGCGCTGCTCCCCTCGCCAGCACCTCGAAGGCCCGCACCTTCCCCTCATACCTGTCGCCACTTACCTGGGGAGAAGGGGGGGGCAGGAAAGGTAGAGTGTGCAGCCAGGGCATGAAATGTAGGAGATGGAGCATCCCCATGGGACATGGGGCCTTTCCCCTCTGGGGGGCACCGGCACCGATCCACCCCCAGGGCAGGGACTGGCTGGCTCATGGGGGCAGGGAATGGGACCTGGGACCTTTACCCCCTAGGGGCACTGGCTCCCATCTGACCCCAAGGTGGGGACTGGCTGGCTCAGGGGGCAGGGAATGGGAGACAGGGGCTTTGCTCTCCAGGGGCGGTGTCTCCCATTCGGCCCTAGGGTGGGTGGGGAATGGGACATGGGGCCTTTCCCCTCTAGGGGGTGCTGGCTCCCATCTGGCCCCAGGGCTTGGACTGGCTGACTCAGGGGGGTGGGGAATGGGATGCGGGGCCTTTCCCCTCTGGGGAGCACTGGCTCTGATCCACCCCCAGGGCAGGGACTGGTTGGCTCATGGGGGCAGGGAATGGGACCTGGGACCTTTACCCCCTAGGGGCACTGGCTCCCATCTGACCCCAGGGCAGGGACTGGCTGACTCAGGGGGGTGGGGAATGGGACACAGGGCCTTTCCCTTCTGGGGGGCGCTGGCTCCCATCTGGCCCCAGGATGGAGACTGGCTGGCTCAGGGGGCACGGAACATAAATTAAAACTCAGGGGGTTTTTGCGAGGCCAGGCCGTCTCTACAGCTGGGAAACAGGCACGGAGCAGGGGAGGGACCTGCCCGGGGTCATGGTGGGTCAGTGGCAGAGCTGGGCATTGGGAAGGAGGCTGGAAGTGCGTTGCCCAGCTCCCCATGAGCCCTGTCACTCCTAGCTCTGCCAAGCGGGGGTGGGAATGAGATATTCCCAGGTTGGGCCCTTGGCAGGCCTGGCCCTGGGCTGTGCATGGCTCTCCCCGGATCACTCTCTCCCTGGCTGGCTCGGCCTCCCCAGCCCAGGTGGCACTGGCTGGGCCCCGCACACCCAGGGGAAGGGGGGTGTCTAGTTCCTGCTCTGCCGTCTCCCGTCACTGCTACCCGGGCGCCCCACTGGCTGCGGCTGGCATTCCGGCCATGCCTTGCTGCCCTGAGGGCCGTGCACCTGTCCTGGCCCTGGCCAGCGTCAGCCCCTATTTATACCCCCCCCCCAGGGGCTGGTGGGCCCAGCGTGAAATAAACATCACGTGTGGCGGATGCTGCCCAAGGGCAAACAAGTGCAGACAAGCCTGCAGGGCCAGGGGCTGCAGACGGCCAGGGGCAGCAGGTGGCACCCAGCCCACCCTAGGGAGACCAGGGAAAACACCTACAAAGCAACAGCTCAGTCCCACAGCAGCGGCCTGGGCCCAGCTAAGAGGGACCAGCCGAGGGGCTTCTCAGACAGACCCCGTGGCACCGAGCACCAGCCCCGGTGCGTTAGCCACGCCCCAGCCCCACACGAGTGGGGAGGCGCAAAGGGGATCCCACCAGACCCACTCTGTAGGGACACCTAGGGTGACCAGACAAGTGTGGAAAACCAGGACAGAGGTTGAGGGGTAATAGGAGCCTATATAAGGAAAAGACCCAAAAATCAGGACTGTCCCTATAAAATCGGGACATCTGGTCACCCTAGGGACACCTGAGGAGAGCACAAGGGCAGGGGGTGACCCTGAGGGGGGACAGCTCCCTGGCACAGTTCCCTGCAACCTCCCTCAGCTACATCTCCACAAACCCAGCCCCAACAGCGGGGGGGGACCCCACCTGCCACCTCACTGCAATGCAGGGTGACAGCCCAGGGGGCCCCCCGCCGGGATCTGGCCCCAGTGAAGCGACAGCCCAGCGCCCTGGAGACCAGGCCGTGGCGCTCTCCGGAGGGGCTGGGCTGCTGGGAGCAGACATTTGCCCCATAACCAGCCCCCGCCGTCAGACACGGGGTCAATCCAGAGGCCCCCTCCCCCTACCTAAGGAGAATCCAGCGGGGACCGCCCTATACCCAGCCTCGGCCCGCTGCGCCCTCCCCGCGGTCAGGGCTTCTGCCCATGCAGCCACCTCTGGGGTGGAGCGCGGCAGCCGCGCTGGACAGGGCCGCCAGCGAGAGCCCGCGGGACTCAAGGGCTCCGCAGCGTCCCCCGCGGACTCCGTCCCGCTGCCCCGCACAGGGGGGTGCCCCGGGCGCTGCGCTCTGCCGCCCCTTGGCCCCTCGGCCCCGCCGCAAGCCGGGGCAGCCCCCGCTCACCAGCTGCTGCACGCTGATGAGCTCCATGGTCCGCCCGCTCCGGCGCCCGCGCCCGCGGCCGGCCCGCCCCACCCCGCTGCTTTTATCCCAGCGGCGGGTCCGCCCCCACCCCAGTGACCCGCCCGGCTCCGCCCCGGGCTCCCCCTGAGCGGCCAGCAGCGGGACACGGGCAGCGCCGGCCCGGGCCAACCGGCCCCAGCGCGCAGGGCCCTGCCATGGGGTGCCCCGACCGGGCAACCCTCCCCAGCGAGCCTCACGAACAGCCCCGGGCCCTTCTAGCGTCAGAGCCAGCAGCCACCGGCCCCCTCCCCAGCGGGGACACTGAGGCACAGAGCTGGGGCAAAGGCCTGGCCGGGGCAGGACTAGAACCCAGCTCCCCTGCCGGGCTAGTCTGACAGGTAACCCCCGGCCACGCTGCCCCTCGGCCTCAGCCCCAGGGAGACGGGCCTGGGGACCAGCCGACGTGCCCAGCCCTGGCCCGCCTCCCCCACCCCCGTGCCAGGCGCTGCACAGGCACAGAACAGAGACGGTCCCTGCCCCACACCACTGCCCTCTCCGGGTAGGGGAGTCAGGGCGAGTTTGTACAAAAACGGGACGGTGCAGTTTGTGAGGGATTTATTATGAATTTATGCCCTGGCAGCATGTCCCCCGCCCCCCAGAAACAGGGCACCGCCCAAGGACACTATACACTGCAGGGAGTGGGGAGCTCAGCAGGGGGCTAGCCAGTCAGTGCGGGCCCTAGTGTGTCCCTAGGGGGGCGCTGTGCTGCAGGGAGCAGGGCAGGTGCTCAGCAGGGGGCACTCTCCTCTGTAGGTCAGTGCTGGCACTAGGGGGTGCTGTGCTATGGGGAGCAGAGCAGGTGCTCAGCAGGGGGTGCTCTCCCCCATAGGTCAGTGCTGGCCCCGCTGCCTGTGATGCTGCTGGCCATCGCTGAGGCCCAGCAGCCATGTTCCAGCCCCTGCGCCTCCCCATGCAGCTTCCACTGATCCCAGCTTGGGGGGGCTCTGCTGGACTCTCCCTGGGAGAGAGGGCAGGGCAGCCCCCCCTCCCCCAAATCTCTGCAGGCCTATGTTGGGGGGGGTCCCTTTAGCATGGAGGGGGGCATAGAAGAAGCCACCCCATCCCCCACCAGATCACTGTGCAATAGATGGGAAGGGGTCTGGGCTCCCCTCCAATCCAGCTGTGGGTGAGTGGGGAGGGTATATATGCAGGATCCCACCCCCACCCTGCTTCCTGCCAGAAACAGGCCCACAGGGCTTGGGGGAGGGGGGGGGGAGAAGGCTGGGCAGAACAGCAAGTGGATAGAGAAGGGGGCAACATAGGGCTGGGGTGGGCACTAATCCCACTTCCCCAGCAGAGGGCAGACACGCCCTGCCAGACCCCAGAGACCAGCCCCTAGCAGCCAGGACCACCAGCCCACGGACAGGGCACAGGACTAGGCAGGGAAGAGTTAATGGTGCTGACGCCTGACATCCTGTCACCAGATCCTTGGGGGCTCCGGTTCCCCAGCTCAGTGCCAAGGACTGAAATAGGCCTGAGACAGGGGACATCCTATCCCACCCCCCCTCCCCTTCTTCCCCCAGCTCAGGGTTACAGAGAGGAGCCCCCGGCAGCCCTCACCAGGCTAGAAATCCCAGAAGGGGGCACCGCTCTGCCCTCTGCTCTGGGCACAGAGCAGGCCACTGGTCTTCACCCTAGCCAGACTCCTCCTTCCAGGGGTTGGGAGCCTGCAGCCCCTGCCGGATGAGGTCCGTGGTGCCGAGCACACGGGACCAGCCCACACCGATAGCACGTAGCTAGTGCCTCTGCCGTCCCAGTGGAGCAAAATAGCCCTGGGCAATGCCCACAACCAACATGGCTGCCTCAGCTTCCCGCCAGATGTGTGGCCCTGGGCAGTGGTGCCTGGCCCATGCAGAGGGCTGGACACAGACCCCTCCCTGCCCCCCAGAGTCCCACCCCACCACCAGCCACTGCAGCTGCCCAGGAACCCCGGTGTCCTGCAGTGTCGCTGGAGTCCCCTTGATCTCAGACCCTGGGCAGGCTCCCCCCGGCCAGTGACACCGGAACAGGGTTTATAGTGGCTCCTTCCTTTTCCCTGCCCAAATCTGCCCGTTCCCCTCTCCCGCTGCTGCAGCAGGCTCCCCAGAGCAGCTACCCAGTGGGGCGCACACCCAGATCACCCCAGGGCTGCATGCTCAGAGCTCAGGGTGCTGCAATCCCGCCACAGGCCAAGAGGGGGAGACAACGCCCAGCGCACTCTTGTGCAGGGTGACCCCCCCCCGCGCTGCCCTCAGGTCTCCAGTAGGTCCCGCAAGGTGCTGCTGCCGGGGACCAGGTCACATGCTCTCCTGGCTCTCCTGTCCCGGACGCCCTTCAGTACCGGGCTGTGCTGCAGCAAGAGCTCACAGAGCTCACGGTGGCCTCCCTCGGCGGCCTGCGAAAGGAGAGCAGGAGTGAGGGCAGTGGGCACGCTCCCGTGGGGCGGAGGGCAGGGTACGGCACAGACCCTAGGGGAGTATTCGCTAGACCAGGATGCCCAGGGAGGAAGGAGGCGTCTCCTGTCAGCAAAGGGGAGAGAACCAGGGCCCAGTGGGGTGCAGGACAGGGCACTGACTCTGCAGCCCCCTCGCCCACAGCCTCCAATCGAACCACCTCGGCACTGGGGCCCAGGGAACAGAAACTGCAGCCCGCTGCTCCGCAAACAGGAGCTAGAGCCGAACTTTCCCAGCTGCAGGCATGGGGTGGCGTTGTCTGCTCCAGCCAGCAGAGGGCGAGCGACACCTGCTGGGGCAGGTCTGCCTGCAGGGGGCAGCGGTGTGCACTGAGATCCGCACCAGCAACAGGGAAGGACAAGGGGACAGTGGGAGGAGGGGCCCCAGCCCCGCACCTTATGCAAACTTGTCATGCCGTCGTCATCTGCAATGCCGGGGTCAGCTCCGTGGGCCAGCAGCAGCCTGGCCACGTCCACGTGGCCACAGAAGCTGGCTCGGTGCAGGGCGGTGGCTCCGCCGTGGGTCTGGGCGTTGCAACGGGCCCCACTCTGCAGCAGGAACTGGCAGACGGCGCCATGCCCGTTGCGGCTGGCGTAGTGCTTTGAAACACAGGGAAGAGGGTGCCTCAGGAGCCACCTCTGCACACAGGTCCTTCTGCCCCCCACACCTCAAAGCCCACTGCACACCGGCCCAAGGACACTGAATGCAGCTGGCTCTGGGGAGGGACACAGCCCAGCTCACAAAACAAGTTTCCAGGGGATCTAGCTGTTTAAGAACCTCCATTTAATCTCCCATCCAAGCCATGGCATTTTAGCACCATGCAGGGCATTGGCACACAGCACTGCGGCCTTGGGTAGGTAACACTCGCCCGCTCTCCCCCAGGGGAACAGCATCCTCTAGGGAATCCGACCAGCCCTCCACCACGAGAACTCCCAGCCAAGCTCTCAGTCAGCTCGTTAAATCCCAGGCCTTGTCTACACACAGACGTCACACCGGGGAGAGCAGATTTAGCTCAATGGGTGCAAGCCGTGGCCTACGTGGGCCCAGCCCCGGGGGTTCTGCTTGGACCTGCGCTCAGGCAGGTGGACACGGATTTAAGAGCATCCGCACACAGACACGTGCCAGGTCAGCTGCCTGGAGTCAATCCCCTCTCCAGCTGAGCTGGCATAGGTGGGTGAGGGCTGGGCAATGAGATCACAAGGTTGGATCCCGTCCCACTCTCCCCTTTGAACCCAGCCAGCTGGCACCAGGGGCACCTGCTGCCTGGAACCCTCCTCCCCCAAATGCCCGGTGACCTCATGCCCCTTCCCTTGCAGTTGGGTGAGTCTGAGTGACAGGGCGGTTATGGGGCCGGAGCTTTCCATGTGAGTCCAGCCCTGGCCTCACTGGTGCTCACCCCGTACCCCTTCCCACCATGGTCTCACCCTGCCCCAGGCCAACACATTGACCCTGGGGCCGCTCCGCTGAGGCTGCGGGCTCGGGGTTGGTCAGGACCCTCCAGAGAGCAGCTCCTACCATGGAGGCATAGATTCATAGACTCTAGGACTGGAAGGGACCTCAAGAGGTCATCAAGTCCAGTCCCCTGCCCTCATGGCAGGACCAAATACTGTCTAGACCATCCCTGATACACATTTATCTAACTACTCTTAAATATCTCCAGAGATGGAGATTCCACAACCTCCACAACTGGCAGTTTATTCCAGTGTTTAACCACCCTGACAGTTAGGAACTTTTTCCTAATGTCCAACCTAAACCTCCCTTGCTGCAGTTTAAGCCCATTGCTTCTTGTTCTATCCTTAGAGGCTAAGATGAACAAGTTTTCTCCCTCCTCCTTATGACACCCTTTTAAATACTTGAAAACTGCTATCACGTCCCCTCTCAGTCTTCTCTTTTCCAAACTAAACAAACCCAATTCTTTCAGCCTTCCTTCATAGGTCATGCTCTCTGGACCTTTAATCATTCTTGTTGCTCTTCTCTGGACCCTCTCCAGCTTCTCCACATCTTTCTTGAAATGCGGTGCCCAGAACTGGACACAATACTCCAGCTGAGGCCTAACCAGCGCAGAGTAGAGCGGGAAGAATGACTTCTCGTGTCTTGCTCACAACAGACCTGTTAATGCATCCCAGAATCACGTTTGCTTTTTTTGCAACAGCATCACACTGTTGACTCATATTTAGCTTGTGGTCCACTATAACCCCTCGATCCCTTTCTGCCGTACTCCTTCCTAGACAGTCTCTTCCCATTCTGTATGTGTGAAACTGATTGTTCCTTCCTTAGTGGAGCACTTTGCATTTGTCTTTGTTAAACTCCATCCTGTTTACCTCAGACCATTTCTCCAATTTGTCCTGAATTTTGACCCTATCCTCCAAAGCAGTTGCAATCCCTCCCAGTTTGGTATCATCTGCAAACTTAATAAGCGTACTTTCTATGCCAATATCTAAGTCATTGATGAAGATATTGAACAGAGCCAGTCCCAAAACAGACCCCTGCAGAACCTCACCTGTTATTACTTTCTAGCAGGATTGGGAACCATTAATAACTACTCTCTGAGTACAGTTATCCAGCCAGTTATGCACCCACCTTATAGTACAACTTATATGGGGCTATTTGCCTAGTTTATCGATAAGAATATCATGCGAGACCGTATCAAATGCCTTACTAAAGTCTAGGTATACCACATCCACCGCTTCTCCCTTATCCACAAGACTCATTATCCTATCAAAGAAAGCTATCAGATTGGTTTGACACGATTTGTTCTTTACAAATCCATGCTGGCTATTCCCTATCACCTTCCAAGTGTTTGCAGATGATTTCCTTAATTACTTGCTCCATTATCTTCCCTGGCATGGAAGTTAAACTAACTGGTCTGTAGTTTCCTGGGTTGTTTATTTCCCTTTTTATAGATGGGCACTATATTTGCCCTTTTCCAGTCTTCTGGAATCTCTCCTGTCTCCCATGATTTTCCAAAGATAATAGCTAGAGGCTCAGATACTTCCTCTGTTCACTCCTTGAGTATTCTAGGATGCATTTCATCAGGCCCTCGTGACTTGCAGGCATCCAACTTTTCTAAGAGATTTTTAACTTGTTCTTTTTTTATTTTCTCTTCTAAACCTACCCCCTTCCCATTAGCATTCACTATGTTAGGCATTCCTTCAGACTTCTCGGTGAAGACCGAAACAAAGAAGTCATTGAACATCTCTGCCATTTCCAAGTTTCCTGTTACTGTTTCTCCCTCCTCACTGAGCAGTGGGCCTACCCTGTCTTTGGTCTTCCTCTTGCTTCTAATGTATTGATAAAAAGTCTTCTTGTTTCCCTTTACTCCCTTAGCTAGTTCGAGCTCATTTTGTGCCTTTAAAAGCAGCAAAGAGTCCTGTGGCACTTTATAGATTAACAGACGTATCGGAGCATGAGCTTTCGTGGGTGAATACCCACTTCGTCAGATGCATGTGCCTTTGCCTTTCTAATCTTGCCCCTGCATTCCTGTGCTGTTTGCCTATATTCATCCTTTGTAAGTTGTCCTAGTTTCCATTTTTTATATGACTCCTTTTTATTTTTTAGATCATGCAAGATCTCGTGGTTAAGCCAAGGAGGTCTTTTGCCACATTTTCTATCTTTCCTACCGTCTGCCCACGGGGAGCTGAGACCCAAAACACTCGGGTCACTGTCACCCTCCAGCAGGTGCCCCAGGGAGTCCCCAGCCCAAGGCACAGCTCCCCCCCGGGGGGGGGGGCAGGGCGGGGACTCAGCTGTGCCCCCTAGAGGCCGGCCGAGGCACGACCTGTCCCCAGGCCCCAGCACTCACCAGGGCAGTGTAGCCGGCCAGGTCGGGCTGGCTGGGATCCACTCGCTTCTCCACCAGCAGCTTCCGGACCCGCCCCAGGTCCCCGTCCAGGGCAGCCGACCAGACCCCTAGAGAGAGGCGAGAGCTGAGGCCCGGCGTGGGGGAGGCGGGCAGCTTCGCCCAGCCCCCGCCAGCCGCTTGGAGCCGCTACCCCCCCCGTGGCCCCCCAGCCGGGCTCCATCACCCCCCCCCCCGGGGGCAGCGCCCCCTGCTCGCTCCAGGGCCCCCAGGGACAAGCGCCCGGGGGCGGAACAGCCCCGCTGCCGGGGGGCGGAGGCCCGGTCCCGGTACCTCTCTCGAAGTCCATCTCCGCCGCGGTCTGGTGCACGCCGGGCACGGCCGGCCCGTGGGCGCAGCAGGAGCCGGGGGGGCCCGAGGAGGCCATGCGGGCCCGATCCCCGGGGGGGGGGGCAGTCTCAGCCCCGCGCCGGCCAATGGCGCCCTGGGCTCGCCCCCTTCTCAGTCCCCCGGTTCCGGTTCCGGCTGGCGCGGACCGACCCGCGGTTGACCGGCCCCAGGCTCCCGCTGGGCGCCGAGATCCCGCCGGTTCCCCGGGCGCGCTGGCAGCGCGGAGCCGCCAGGGGGCGCCCGAAGCGCAGGGTCCGGAGGGGCGCAGCCAGGCCGGGCTCCTCCCACGTGCGCCCCGGGGGCGCAGGGGACCGGCTCCCCCTCGGCCGGGCCTGGGTGTCCTGGTCTCTGTGCCCGGGTGGCAGCCAGCGGTGCCAGGCCCCGGGCGCCTTCGCCCAGGCTGAGCCCGGCCGGACGCGCTGCACCGAGGGGCGTTCAGGCCTCGCCCGCGGCTGGGCAGCTCCGCGCCGGGCACAGGGGCGTGATCTGGGCAGGGCAGCGCCCGCAGGATGTGGGCACAGGGCAGTGCAGGGAAGGGTGACGTCCAGAGACGTGTCCCAAGGTGCAAAGAGCCATCCTGGTGCCAGGCTGGGAGTCTGAGACCTCCAGCCCCGCCGCGGCTACCAGCCCCAGGGTTCCTGCTGGGATGGGGGGTCGTGCCCCGCACATCCTGTCCCCGCGGCCACTCTCCCAGCAGAGCGGCCATGGGGACATGCGGGACAATCCCGAGCCCGTAGCCGTGGGCACTGAGCACCTGGCAGCTTTCTGGGTCAGCGACCTCCGAAAGGGCCTGGTGCTGGAAGAGCCTGGCAGGTGGCAGCCGATCTCCCCGCTGGCTGTGAGGGGCACCCAAGAAACATGGTAACTCAGTAACCCAGGCAGGGGCTTTGATCGGGCTGGAACCTCCCACTCCCACCTTCACTCCAGACGCTCAGGCCCCAGCAGGTCTCGATGGGGACAGAGGAGAGCTCCCCCCCATACCACAAGGACTGCTAGGAGCCCCTCTCACTAGCCCCCCACCGCAAAGCACCAGGCTTCCACACTGCTTGGGGCAGAGCGAGCCTCGGGGCATGGGGACAAGCAGGCAAAAAGTTATACAAGCCCCAAAGCTCCAGGGGGAGCAGGGGAGGCCCCTCTAATTTACAGGCCCACCTTCCTCTGCTCCCCTGCCCTGCAGACCCATGGCACAAGCTCCACACCCAGCCCCTTTCTTTTGAGAGGTCACTCTGCAGTTCCCAGCCCCCCCCCCGCCCCGGAGCAGGCCATGCCCATACACCTGATCCGTCCTGGTGGCTGCATTACAGCCTGTCCTTAGCCTCCCTCCAGAGCAGGATCCCAGCCCTGCCTGCTGCCCACAGCTTCCAGCCCTCCTGCCAGCAGCACTCCCAGCTCTGGCACAGACGTGCTAGAGAGCCATGCCAACTCCCCACCAGCCAGCTCCAGCCCCACAGCCCTGCCCATCAGTGTAAATTACCAGGGAGAGAGTTGGGATGGCGCACCTGGGCAGGGCCTCCCAGAGGATTCAGGAGGCCTAGGGTCTTCGGCAGCGGGTCCCGAGGTGGAAGGACCCCCCGCCGCTGAATTGCCGCTGAAAACCCGGAGTGGAAGAAGCTCCAGGGGCCTGGACCCTGCGAGAGTTTTCCGGGGCTCCGAGAGCGAGTGAATGACCCCACTCCAGGGGCCCCAAAAAACTCTCGTGGGGGCTCCTGCAGGGCCCGGGGCCTGGGGCAAATTGCCCCACTTGTCCCCCCCCGGGCGGCCCTGCACCTGGGAGCTGGGCCAAGCCTTCCCCAACTCACCGAGTGCACGCCTCCACCAGATGTGCATGAGCCAAACACGGTGGGGTGGCTCAGATCGCCCCCAGGCGGGCAAGGCCCCTGCCTCATGGTTCTTATAGCATGGGCCTTATCCCATCTGGCTGGTGACCCCTGGGGCACACAGGGAGTGGCTTGTCCTATGCAGGGTCAGCAGCGATCAATGTGGTTTGGTAACCCCACGTGAGGTGGGGCTCCCCTCCCAGCGTCCTGGCTGGCCCCTCTGCAGCCGTCGCCCTGTGCTCCCCGCACACTGCCCAAGCGCACCCTGAAATTAACCCACTCGCCTTCCCATTAGGGGAGAGCCCTGACCCCAAATGACAGGCAGCCCTGGCCAGATGCAGCCCGGGTGCCTGTCATTTTGGAGCTCCCTGGCTTAATTACAGCCTCTGTTCAGAGCCGTGGGCTGCTGCTCACATCCGGCACTGGCTCCCTCCTCAGCGCTGGCGTGGCCCAGCCAGGCCCTCAGATTGCAGCCCGGGGTGAGCAGGAGGCCAGGCAGCCACTGGCACTGTCGTGGCTGGAGCTCGGAGCACGTCCCCTGACATGGAGCCCCGGGGGGAGGTGTTACGGTTGCAATTCTCAGCTCTTCTGTGGACTTGCTGGGTGACCCTGGGCCAGTCACTGACCCTCTCTGCCTCAGTTTCCCCCTCTAGAATGGGGCTAATGAACCTTTCCCGTCTCAATGGTTTACATGGCTTTGGGCAGGCTCTGTCTCTCACTCTGTGCAGGGCCTGGCTGAACAGGCCCCTGATCTCCCCTGGGACCGCTAGGTGCAGCTCTAATACAGGACAATTCATCTTGGAGTTGGGCTAATGCAACCCCGGGAGAGGGCGGAAGGCCAGCCCTGGCTGTGTCCCGGAATGCAGGCTGGATTGCAATGGGTCCTGGCTGATGGCCATGGCGGGGGTGCCAAGGGGAACAGCGGGGGTGGTGCAGGCTCTGGAACTGGTCTGGGCCCTTCTCCGATCAGTGGCGTTACAGGAACCTGCTTGTCGCCCCTGCTGGAGCCTGCCAGGCCCCTCCCACGGTGCCCGGTGCCAGGGAGGGGCGGGGAACTTCGCCCCCCAGGTGCTTCATGCAGGTGCCAGCTGCTCCACATGGCAACAGGCCAGTGCAGCTTGTTGACTGCAGCAATTTCCCACAGGGCCCTGCCGTGCCAGCCGGGACAAGAGGGCCGAGCGATGCATTGTGGGTACTTTGTGGGCAGGTCCAGCTCATTGTAAACAAGAGGCGCTTCTCAGGAGGTGACTGCAGGGGGGGAGGGGGGATTTCTGAAACACCCCCCCACCCCCGAGGGCCCAGGCCCCTGGCTGAGACCCAACTGCACCCATGGGCCTGAACCGCCAGGGTGACAGGCTCCCTCGTGGGCCACCAGCAGCTCTGGGGTGAGCTGGGAAGGGCCCAGAGGGGAAGGATCTTCACTGGGCACATTCCAGCCTTTTCCTGCTGGCCCAGCACGGGTCCCCAGCCCCTCTGCGCCGCTCGCAGCCCTCCGGGGAGCCCTGGCATTGGGGGGCTCTGAGGAAAGGCCGCGCTGGAGACGATCCATCCCCCCGCCCCCCGCAAGAAAGGACCAGCCAGGCCGCTCCTGGAGAGATTGCGCGTGCCCCTGGGCCACCTTCCCCGGGGCAGCCTGTGCTGGCATCACCACCCAGGTTCCCATTGGGGCTTGGGGGGGGCCAGCCGGCTGGCTCAGGGGGATCTGGACTTTCCCACGCTGAGCTGCAGCGCGTAGCCTGAAGGTGACGTCCCAGCAGCCAGCTCCTGCGTCAGCTTCCTATTCATTGCAGGGCTGCATAACCCAGCCCCAAGGAGCTGCCCTTTCCCAGGCTGGGAAGCTGGGGCCATGAGAGCAGAGCCGGGCTCCCCTCAAGAGCTGCCTCTCCCTTGAGCTGAATTCCTCCAGGGGAAAGGACCTGACCCAGCAGTGCCAGGAAGCAGTGGCCAGGCAGAGCCTCCCCCCGCTCCTAGCATGGAGTCACCGATTCACCTGGGACACGCAAGATTGCCGCTGACTGGAAAAAACTGAGACTCGAACCTGACACCCTGCCCTAACCACTAGACTGTGCTCCTTCCTGGAGCCTGGCATAAAACCCAGGAGTCCTGACTCCTAGCCCTGCTCCAGCCCCTAGCCATGATTGCGCTAGCTCCTCTGAGCGTGGGCAGGGGGGACTCAAAGCACTTTGCAAAGCGGAGTCAGTATCGTTAGTCCCAGTTCACAGCTGTGGAAACTGAGGCACAGCAAGGAGAAGGGACTTACCCAAGGTCAGCCAAAGTCAGTGGCCGAGCTGGGGATAAAGCCCAGGAGTCCTGACTGTTTCTCCTGTGCTAACCCCTAAAGCACCCCCCGCTCCCAGCATGGGGAATAGAACCCAGGCGTCCTGATGCCCAGCCCCATGCTCTAACCATTAGACACGATTGCTGCTGTCTCCTCATGAAGCTTCTTCCTGCGTGGGGTGGGCGTGAAGGAACGAGCGCCCCAGACTGCCATGGGCCCAGGGGCCAGCACAGCTGAATGGCCCAGCAATGTCCATCTCTGCCTCGGGCCAAGGGTCCAGGACAGCAGGGTGGGAGGAGCAGGCTGGCCAGAGAAGCCATGGAGAGAACACGGCCCCTTGGTGCTTTCCTGGGGGGCTGGGAGGGGGCTCTGCAGCCCCATTTCCCATAATCAAGCATAATCCCTGTGTCTCCTTTGGGGACTGGGCCCAGCCCCACTGAGCCAGGCACCAGTGCTGGGAAAACCTGTGACCCCGTCCCTATCCCTGGGGCTCACATGGCCGCCCTGACCCCATCTCCCTCCCCCAGCCCTGCCAGCTGGACAGCGGCCAAACTGCGCTCCAGGATTCCCAGCGCTGCCCCCTGCGCTCTGAGGGGCCGGGTGGGCCCAGCTTGCTGCTGTGGGAAAGGCTGGGAATGGGGCCGGCGCTCTTTCTGGGACTGTTCTTTTCCCAGCCGAGCTCGTGTTTGTTTTCCTTAGTGGGCTGGGCCTGGGCCGGGTCTGACGCACACTGGTGCGTCGCTGGGCTCGGGGCCCTGTCACATTCCCCCCTCCCCCCCCCCACTGAGCAACTCTGGGATCATGCTGGCAGCAGGCCCCATAGCAGAGAGGGGCAGGAGACTGGAATTTCCCCATGGAGATTTCACATGCGAAAGCATCTAGCTGTGGGCACTGGCTGAGGCAGCAGAGGGCGCTGCAGCCACTGGCCAGCCCCCCCAGTGTCCCCAGGAGTACAATGCGGGGGGGCTGAATTCACTAACCCTTGCAAGGCAGGAGGGGGCTGGCAGGAAGGGGCCCCCCAGATGGCAACAGGTGCCCCTTCCCCTCCCCAGCACCCTATGGGCCGACCCAGGCTGGGGTCTCCCTAGAAACACTGGGGTGCCAGGCCGGCCTGTTGGCCCACCCGCCCCAGAACCCCAGCTGGCAGAGGGATGATCTGACCATGAGGGGCAGTCCCGTGGAAAGGTCTCCCCTTGCAGGGCTGGGGGGAGTGGCCCAGCCCCGGGTTATGCCGCTGTTACACAAGCTGCTTCCCAGAAGTTCTCCTCAGGGCAGGAAGATGAAGGGCCAGTGAGGACGTGCACAGGCAGAGCCACCACAGGACGGTGCAAAGCCACTCTCGGGTTTGGGGAGCGGCCCGTGGGAGCCTGCCCCGGGCCCCTGCCATGGCCACCACCAGCTGGCCAGGCAGCACCTCACCAACCAACCTGGGGCTCTGAGAGCAGGCCCAGCAAACCTCACTGGCAGGGCCCAGCGCCGTGCTGGTGGGCCCCTCATTGAGAGGGTGAGATGGGACCTGGCCTCAGGCCACAGCTCCCCCCAGCCCTCTGGGGCCGGCTGGCTCCCAGCTTACACGGTTCTGTCCCCACAGCCTGGCTTCTTGGCAGCTCCTGCCTCCCTCCCTCCCTCCCACTCCTCCTTGACACATCCCCCGGCCACTGTGCTGCGACTGGCAAGGGCCCAGCATGGCCACATCCGCTGTGCTGCACGCCTGGAGCGGGGGGCAGCCTCTCGCATGGCCACAGGCAGGGACCGACCCAGCCACCTGCTCTGAGGCAGGGCTAGAAGTCAGGGTTCCTGGGATCTCCTCTTAGCTTGGGTGCCAACATGCTGGGTGGCCTGAGTTGGCTCTGCCTCGGTTTCCCCAGCTGTAAGGGGTAGGCGGGAGGAGCAATGCTACGCTCCCATGAGGATCAGTTATGAGGGAAGCGGTTTGGGCAGCTCTCCAGCTGTGGAAGGAGGGGGGATGGCCCTTCCCCCCCCCTTTGCTGGCTCTGCTTTCTCCAGCTGTTTCCGGTAATTAATTAGCAAAGACGGGGAGCCAGGACTGGAGAGTGAGTCCTGGTGCTGCACGGCCATGGGAAGGAGCTGCCCGGCCGAGAAGGCCTCCCTGCAGCAAAGGAGCCATGATCCTCTCCCCTCCCACCTTCCTGCTTTGCTCCACTCTCCCCCCCAGCAGCCCTGCCGCAGTGCCGAAGGGCTAGAGAAAGCAGACCCCTTGCCTGGGCCCAACATGGCACACGCCCGCCCGCCTCCCACCCCCCGGGCAAAGGGGCTGGCCAGGGTCCACTGCCCCTCCGGCAAAGGCTCAATAGTACCAGCTCCTTCCCCCACCACAAGGGGGCACTATGGCACTGGCCTGCAGGGGCCAGGACAGCCCCATCCATACCCAGGGCCTGGAGGCAGAGAAGGGCCCTGAGCGCACGGCTCCCCCAGCAGGATCGTGCTGGTCCCCATGGACGCTGCACAGCTTGGACTACCCAGCGGTCGGCAACCTATAGCACACGTGCCAAAGGCAGCACGCGAGCTGATTTACTGTGGCACGCTGCTGCCGGCCCCTGATCCTGACCACCGGCCCCACTCGGCCCGCTGCCGGCTCCGGGGTCCCAGCCCCACTCGGCCCGCTGCCGGCTCCGGGGTCCCGGCCCCACTCGGCCCGCTGCCGGCTCCGGGGTCGCTGCCACCGGCCCTGCTCAGCCCACTGCCGGCCCGCGGTTCTGTCTGTCCACCGGCCCCTGTAAATGTAAAAATGTATTATCCGCACGCGAAACCTTAAATTACCATGAATAAATGAAGAGTTGGGACACCACTTCTGAGAGGTTGCTGACCCCTGGACTACAGGGGAGTCAGACTGGTGAGAAAGGGCCCGGCTGTTCGTGTGGATTTAACCGGGATTGACTGGGGCTCAGGCCAGCCAGCCCCGAGAGCAGCCAGCACTGGGGCGGCCCTGCTGAGACCCCACAAAGCGAGCAGCTGGCAGCAGGGACCGAGCCCCTGGCCAGACTCCTGGGAGCCAACCCCCTCCCCCACTTTCACATCACCCCTCCAGCGAGTGGGGCACTGGTCCTGACTAGCTCTGCCCCTAGAGGGTTAAGCAGGTTAGCACTTGCTCTGGCTTCAGCTCACCTGGAGAGTGACAAGGTGGCAGCGAATGTTCGAAGCAGCACCTGTGCTTTAGTGAGAGCATGAGGCAAAGCCAAGCAGGAGGGAGACTGGGGGAATCGCTCAGGCTCTGGGGTTTGGGTACAAACATCACCACTCTGGCAAAGGGAAGGCCTGTGGCTTTCAAGGCAGAGCTTGCTGGGGGGGGGCACAGTTCTGAGAGGCGCCTGCAGGCAGGGACGCTGGGACTGAGCCGCAAAGCCGGCAGGAGGGGAGGGTTCAAATGCCAGTGAGCGAGATGATCAGTGGGGTGCCCTGAGCCCCCCTAGCCTGATGCCCCAGGGCAGACAGAGCACAGCACAGATCCTCACGTGCCTGTCCTCATGGGGGCGCAGCAGGATCAGGCCCCTCTCTATAGGGACGTGAGCCTGGGCACATGGCGGCAGTGCCAGAGCAGATGAAACCTGGGGGGTCCTGGCTTGTGTTGAGGGAGGACCCCAGCCAGCCCGTGCACTGATCCCAAGAGGGGTGGGAGCAGAGGGCGGCTGGGGAGGGGAGAAAAAGCTGCAAGAGGCTCCCCCCAAGCCACAGAAACCTCCCGCCCCCCAGCCCGGATTAGGCAGAGACCCTGCGGCTGCTGCTTTAAGAGTGCTCCAGGCCCGGCGGGGGCCCCCTCCCCCTTGGCAGGGAGGCCAGCTCCCAGGGGAGCGCGGAGCTTTTTCCACTCCGGGAAGACTCAATGCCCTTTTATAGCCCGCCTGCTCCTTTTTCCATGAGCTCACAGGCGGGGGCCGGGAACAGCCCTCCTCCAGCCAGGGCAGGGCTCCTGCGCTGTGGCCCAGACGCCTCGGGCAGGGGTGCAAGGCCCACAAGGTGGGAGATCAGTTTGGGGGCCAAGCCCCAGGCCACAGCTCAGTGCTGGTGGGTGGGTGGGTGTGTCTGTGTGTGTGCATCCAGTGGGCAACACTAGCTACAAAACGCACAGTGCTGTCCCCCCGCAACTCAGCCCAAGTGCCCACCCCCACACTGACCGCCACCCCAACCCCAGCAGAGCCAGGCGCAGAACACAGCATCTGCCAGCACCAAGCGAGGGCACCTCCCCCCGCCCCACACACACGGCAACAGGCACCAGCTGGAGTTTTTCCTCCCTTTTATTATTAATATAAAAATACTCCAGTATTTACAGCCAATAAATAGATTTCAATAACAAATAAATTACACTGGGGTCAGGGGGTCCTTGCTGCTTATTTACACTGATAAGGGGGTGGGGGGAGGCAGATGGCGTGCGGGATCGGGGGTAGCTGGGGCAGGAACTGGCTTGGCCAAGAGGCAGGGACCCAGGTGGGGGGTGTGTGTGGGTATTTACACTGGTACCTCCCCACCCCACATCCTCCACCCCTCGGAGAGGGGCTGTGGCAAAGTCACCAAGTCCATCTCTGTGGTTTGAGCTGGCCGGGGGGGGAGGGGGCGGAAGAGCGCACAGGAACACAGCCCCCCATTCCACCAGCTTCCCCTCCCCCCGGTACAAGGACACCATTGGCCCATCACCAGCACGCAGGCCGGCCATGGGGCGCCATCTTTGGGGGCGCAGGGAGAAGGCCAGAGCTGACACCCCCCCCCCCCCCACCGGACTGCAGTCCGTAGGTAATCAAGATGGGTGCCCTGTTCCCAGCATGCAATGCAGTCCTGCCCAGCATTACTGGGAGGGCACCTTGTGTCAGCTCTGGGTCTGCCCTTGCTCCCACCCAGCAGTGGGTGAAGGGATCCACATGCCAGTGGCCACCCCAGGCACCCACCGGATAATGCTTTCACAAGGAGGGGTCCACCCAACAGCACCAGGCTGTGCCTCTCGGGCGAGCCGGCCTCTAAAATCCCACCCGCATCCGCTCCAGGCATCAGGTCCTAAGTAGGCTCCATCCATCCAGGATCCGGGGCAGACTCGTGTGTCCCCTCCGTCCGTTCATCCAGGACCTGCCCATACATCCCAACCAGCCATTCCCAGGGCCCAGGCGGGCTCTGGAATGGGCCCGATCCACTGAAATACTGACAGCAGCCGCAGGGGGATCAAAATCCACCGGGGTCGTTAGAAAATGGTCCCACGTGCGTCCCGGCTGGGCAGGGCAGGGGATCCCGGCGCCCCCGGCCGGGTCTGAGGTAGCTGTGCCTGCGTCAGAGGCCCGCAGCCCCGGGCTCACACCGAGGACTCCTCGGGGTTGGAGTCGGGCAGTGCCTGGCGCTGCTGGAGCTTGCGGCGTAGCTCCTCGGCCAGGTCACTGTAGCCGGGCCGCTCCTCGGTGCCCAGCTGCAGGCGGATGTAGCCGTTGGAGGAGGAGCCGCGGACGCTGCCCAGGTGGATGCGGTTGGGCGAGTGCGGGGGCGGGGAGGCCAGGGGCTGCCCGGGGATGCCATTGGCGGGGGGCGAGGGCGTGGCCGAGCCGTTCTGGCACATGGCGTGGCCCGGCACGATCTTGAGGGAGCCGTCCGAGTAGTAGTAGCTGGCCGGGTCCCAGAGCTTCTCGTCCGAGTCCGAGGTGGCGCTGGGAACAAACTTGGGGCTGGGGGGCGACTTGGGCAGCTCGATGGGATACACCAGGGTGCTCTCCACAGCTTTGGTGCCCTTGGCCAGCTCCTCCCGCAGCCGGCGCCGCAGGGACAGCACCACCAGCAGCAGCACCAGGCACAGGGCACCCAGCGCAATCGCCACCATCCACACCAACCCCAGGCTCTCCAGTGGGGCCCGCGCCTCCAGCGTGGCGGCTGGGCCTGCCACCACCGACACCACGTAGCCCTCGGCTGCCAGGTGCGCGCCCTGCTCCTCCGAGAAGCACCGGTAGGCACCACCATGCTGGGGGCCTGTGCCCAGGATGACCAGGGCCTGCAGGCGGGCGTCGTACAGCACCGAGGCCTGGTCCTCGGCCAGCTCCCGCCCGTTGAAGGTCCAGCGAGCCCGGGCCAGGTTGGAGGTGAGGCGGCAGGGCAGGACCAGGTCCGTGCCAGCCACCACCGTGATGTTCTTGGGAGTGACTTTAACTGCGGGACAGAGGGGAGAAGGGGTCAGGCTGAGGTGGGGGCTGGACCCTCTGCCCATCCCACAGCCCTGCCCCAGAGGGACACCCCACGGGTGATGCCAGCCCCAAGGCCTTGGCCTAGGCCTCTCTGCTGAGGCTGCAGGGACCAGCCTGGAGATGGCACGTGCCCCGTGGGCTCTGACACTGCTGCTGGTTTCACACAGGAGCTGGGCACATGGACACACCTGGGCTGTGCCAGGACCGATGGAGGGGGGGGTGTCGCTGTGGCCTGTAGGGCAGGTACGGGAGATGTTCGGCTGAGTGCCCTTCCCTGGGACAGGGGAACCCAGGATAGCTTCAGCCCTGCGCCCCACTGCTCCTGGGCAGATACCTCAGCACCAGTCAGCCTTGCTGTCCAGCTGGGGAAACTAAGGCACAGAGAGGAGCAGCAAATCAGCAGCAGAGCCAGAGGAGTCCTGGCTCTCAAGCCTGCGCTGAGAGGGCCCCCCCCAAGCTAACAGAGTGCAGGCCCCCTCCCCAGCCCCTTTGGCTCCCAGGGAGGGGCACTGGTGACCTCTCACCTGAGGGGGGTGCTCGGAGGAGGTTGCAGAGAGCCGTGTCCGCGTTCACCACGTCCTGGACCAGCAGGGACCTGAGAGAGACCCGGAGTCAGCACAGCCCCAGCTGTCCCCCACGGGGCACCGAGCTGCAGTCACTGCCCCTTGGGCCATGCTCTGGAAGGGAGCCAGAGCCCTGGGGGAGGTGAGGGGAGACCTTCCCGTGGGGCAGGGCAAGGAGATGCTAATCAGATCCCTCTTGGAGGGGGCACCACAATGACAACCTCTTCCCACCCCCCATGTGGGTAGTGTCCCGCCCCCAGGCCCCTCACCCGTCAGAGCCGTCAGCCCGGAGGCAGCGGCTGGCGTTGCGGCTCCAGGCACAGTAGGGGTCCTTGGCCAGGACGCAGTCGGCGCAGGAGCGGTACTTGGCGCAGTCGGCCAGGGGCAGCCGCGCCACCTGGGAGCGAGAGCCTGCAAAGAGCAGCTTCTGGGGAGGGGGAGGGACATCAGTGCTGATGGGACAGCCTAGAGCCATCACTGCCCCATACCCTGTGCCCCCCCCAACAGCCCCCTGGTTATCCCTTCCCATGCCCCCCCCATATCCCTGCCCCCCTCAACAACCCCCCCAGTTATCCCCGCCCCTGTGCCTCCCTCAATGGCACCCCCCATTATCCCTGCCCCCCCAGTCCAGGGAATTCCCCCAACCCCCTACACTCTGCCACCCCCCCCAAGAGCCCAGGGCACCCCCTCCACCTCCGGTGCTCTGCCCTTCCCCCCCCCCAGGTTGTCCCCAAGGTGCCCTGCCCCCTACCTTCTGGTGGGCCAGCATGAGGCTCTCGATGGGCTGCGCTGGCTCGAAGACCTGAAGCTCCTCCACGAGGTGGACGCGGGAGGGCAGGACCAGGGCCTTGTGGAGCCACCCGTCACCTGGAAGAGCCGCAGGGCGGGATTGCAGGGAGCTGTGGGCAGGGGAGGGGCCCTGAGCACCCCCCATCACTCCTGTACCACCCCCTTAGCACCCCCAGGAACCCTTAGGCCACTCCATGCTGGGAGATGCACCCCCAAGTTGCCCCCCCATCACATGCTCAGCGGCTCCCAAAGCAGCACCCCCAGCATTATTGCGCCATGTGGCTGGGAGTTGCCCCTCCCCCCACTGCACACACACACCCCCCCGGGCAGGGCTGAGCCCAGGCTGGCTTGAGGGCCCAGCAATTGGGGGGGGGGGGGGAGAAATGAAGGGAGCAGAGCCCTGGCGAGTACCTGTCCCAATGAAGAGCACGTTGTAGGAGGCCCCATCCAGCCCGCGCACCCGGTCCACCACCAGCCGGGTGAAGTTGGCGTCCTTCTTGAGCAGCAGGGGCCGGCCGTGGCGCGGCAGCACCGGCTCGTCCATCAGCGGGTGCTTCTTGGCGAAGTTCAGCGTGTTGTCGGGCAGCTCCAGCGAGCTGGCAACGCCATTCTGCCGGTGCCAGTCAGTGATGCACTGAGGGGAGAGGGGCCGGGTCACAGTGGGGCCAGGCACCAAGGGAGGGCAGAGGACACTACCAACCAGGGGGGCAGGGCATAGCTCAGCTGGCAGCCTGGGGGCTAGAGGCAGCTGAAGTGCCCGCGCTGGGGGGAGGGACCCTGGCAGGCAGGGAGTGCAGGTGACACTTCCCAGGGCAGCCCGGGGTGGGGGTGGGGATTAGTGAGTGCCCACCCAGCCCCCAAGGGGGCACTGCTGAGTGCACAAGGGGGGCGTGGTCCCTGGCAGAGATGAGAGCAGCTGGCCTCCCCACTGTGATGGCTGGGTCTCCCCGGTGCCCATGGCACTTACCGCCCCAGGCCGGGGGCTGGGCACTTGGTCCGAGTACCTGCCCCACTTCTGGGCCTGCTCCCGGTACTCCTTGTAGGGCCCCTCGAAGGCCTTGCGCACGTCCTCGATGTGGTACTGGCAGACGGCAGAGACGTCCACGTCCCCCCTGTGGGAGGGAAGGGGGGTGAGACCCGGCATGGGGCTGGAGGTGCTGGAAAGATGGGGGGGTGGGGAGGGTGGGTGATGGCCAGGGCAGAGCCTGGCGGGTGGGAGGGAGCCAGGGGAAAGCTACTGCCCTGCCCCCAGGGGACGTGTGAGAGTTGGGGGGCAGCCCTGGGGAGACGGGTCCAATGGCAGGGCTGACACAGGCTGCGGAGGGGCGGGGGTCCCCCAGCAGGCAGTGTAGGTGGGATGGAGGCTGCAGGGCCCATGGGGACACTCAGTGGCCCGGGGCTCCCGTGCTCACCAGCGAGCCTGGAAGAGGCCGAAGAAGGTGGTGTCGCGCCAGGTGGTCCCGCCCAGCGTGTACACGGCCTGCAGCCGGTTGAAGTGCAGCTGCTGCTCCGGGATGGAGCAGACCAGCCGGGCTTTGAGGAACGTCGTCCACTTCTTCTGCAGGGTCCGGGCGCCGCCCACATCCCCCTGGGCAGAGGGAGGCACCACATGAGGGGGTAGGACAGACCAGACCCCGAGAGCCCCACTGCCTGGCACCCGGGTGGTCTCTTGCCCCCATGACACCAGGCCACCACCAGGATCCCCTTGCACCGGCCGCAGGCTCAGGCCTAGGCCTGGAGCGAGCTCCGTATCCAGCTGGGCCCATTCCTGCTCAGGGCAGGGCCCGGCCTGGCCCACGGGCTCCAGCCACACCACAGTGTCTCTGGGCACCCCTCCCACCCAGCACGGGCCCCTGCCCGAGGGCTGGTTGCCACGGCGCCCCGGACGTACCTTGCAGACCCGTGCCACGCGGGCCACCACCTGCTCGGCGTAGCAATCGTACTCCACGGCCCGCTCGCTGAAGAAGAAGTAGACCTTGTCGTCGTCCCCGCTGGGGCTGCCCACGCTCTCCTGCACGTAGGCCGAGCCCACGAAGTGGGGCTCTGCAATGGGGGGCACGTGAGACCAGGGCTCGTGGGCCCCACATCCCCCCAGCTCTCTGCTCGGGCCCCCGAGCCCCCAGTGCTGTGGGGAGGAGCCCCCCAGCCGCCTCCCGTCACGCTTGGAGCCAGATGCCCTCTGGAGCCGGCCCGGCTGCGCCCCCTCCAACGGCACCCCCAGGTTGCTGCAGGACCCCCCCAACCCCGGCTGGATGCCACGTGGGGAGAGACCCACACTTGGGGCTTCAATCCCAGGCAGCAGAGCCCAGGCAGGGGCCTGATCGCTCGCCAGACCCACAGTGGGATGGGCTGGTTCTGGGGGCAGTGAGAGTCCCTCCCCCCACAGAAAGGGGGCTGCATGAGCTACTGTGTGACCCGTGCCCCCGGTGCCCAGCCCCACCCTCACCATTCAGCCAGGAGGCCAGGTACTCTGTCTTCATGGAGTAGTGGGGGCCCAGGTTGCGCAGGATCACCGGCTCCGTGCCCAGGAAGTTGTTGAGTGTCGCCGAGTACAGCTCGCCATCTGGACGGCATGGCCAAGAAGGGGTTAACTTGGTGCGCGGGGCAGAAATACCCACCAGCCTCCCACTCCCAGCCCGGGCGCCCTGGGCCCCGTCCCAGCCCCCAGCCCAGCCCCCCCCCCCCCCCTCCCCGAAGGGCCCCACCTACCCACGATGAGGCCCGTGTGGCCTTTGGCTGGGTCGTAGGGGCACTTCCCTTTCCCGTCCTCGAAGGCCAGCCTGTTGAGGGAGAAACTGGACTCCTCCTGAAAGAGACACCCCACACGTAGGGTCAGTGGGGCCCAGCGGGAAGCTGCCTGCAGAGACGGGGCTGTGCTGGGCCCACGGCAGGGTCTGAGAATGCCCCACGCTCGGCACAGCTCCACACCGGCCATCGTCCATCCAGCAGGCAGCGCCCGTCAGCATCCCCTGCTTCGGTCGCCACCACGGACTCCCAGCCTCTGCCGGCAGAATGAGGCAGGGGGAGCTCCCGGCTCCCCCAGCCCCATCCCGTCCAGCAGGGGGCACTGTGGGGAGCAGGGCAGGAGTTCCCGGCTCCGCCAGCCCCGTCCCGTCCAGTCCAGGAGGGGGGCACTGTGGGGAGCGGGGCGGGACCACTGGCTTCAGTGGGAGCTCTCAGCTCCGCCAGCCCAGCCCCGTCCCGTCCAGCAGGGGGCACTGTCAGGAGCAGGGCAGGAGCTCCCGGCTCCGCCAGCCCGGTCCCGTCCAGCAGGGGGCGCCCTGCTCTGGGCCATACTCACAATGTAGGTGCACTTGGGCTGGAAGGCGAAGGTGCCGCACGCGTACAGGTGGGAGCTGTTGTAGCTCTGGAGGAAGCGGATGTAGTTGAAACAGTCGGTCTGGAGAGAAAGGGGCTGGTCAGCGGGAGGGGGCTAGGGGGAGGGGTGCTATTGGGTCCCCCCCGGCAATGCCAGGGCAGGGCTGGCCATGGAGCCAAGTGGAACTTGCCCAGGTCTGTGGGACCCCCCCGCAGCTCCCCGGCCCAGGGAAAGACATGGCACATGCCATCGCTGTGCCACCCCGGGACCTGCCCCTCCACATGCAGCAGAGGGCTGCCGTACAGACACGCGGGCTCAGACCATGGTCCTTGCTCCTGCGCATGGGGCGAGGCTGGGAGTGGGCAGGGGAGCCGGGGCCCATGTGCCCAGCTTGCATACCTGGTTGTTCTTGCCCTTCTGGATACATTCCACTTTCTTCTCTGTCGGAGCCTCCCAGGAGATCTGCCAAGCCAGAGGGGAGCGGGGTCAGGGGCTGAGCCAGCCCACCCCAATCCTGCCCCACCCACCCCCCATCTCCTGCAGCCAAACAGCACTCGGCCCTCCATACTCGCCACATCCCCCACCTGGCAGAGGAGGCGCCCAGCAACCAGCGCCCAGCCCAGCTCCCAAGAGAACATGCTCATGTTCAGGGGTGCCCAGCAGGGGGCGCTGCTCCCCAAGGGGCAGTTTAACCAGCACCCCCAGGCCAGCCAGACCCCTCGTAGCTCCGTCCCCCTAGATGGGGGGGCACCGTGGACCTTGGCAGCCAGGCTTTGGGGCCCCCTCCCAGGCTCTGTGGTGGCAATGCCCCCTGCTGGGACCCCGCAGCAGAGCCGCCCTCTCTTACCGCTGCCTTCAGCTCCATGGTGCTGGTGGCGAGGGCGAAGATGGCCTCCCGGGCACCCACGTACAGCACCCTCTCGGCCTCGCCCAGCGTCAGCGTCATGTAGTGCGACACGCCTGCCTTGGAGAACCGCTTCGCCACGTCCTTCAGCTCTGTGGGGAGGAGACGGGACGGTGTCAGGGGACTCGGGGGGCCTGCGGCTCCTGGGGGCACAGGGCCAGACTGGGGCCTGGCACCACCACCGTGTCCCAGGCTGCCTGCTCCTCGGTGCCAGCCAGCCAAGAGGCTGCCAGGCCTCAAGTTCCAGAGCTGTGTGGTGATACCGGGGCTCCCACCTCACACCCTGCCCCAGCAATGGTGGGTGAGTTCCTCACTCCCAGGGTGCCCTGGGGGCAGGCAGGATCCAGGAGCCACCCGCGTCCTGCTGGCTGCTCGGCTGGCACCCCGGGCACTGGGCCAACTGGCTGTAGGGCAAGGGGAGATCCCACCCGCTGAGGGGGCAGGTGCTGAGGGATCCCGGGGGCCATGGCTAGCAGGTGACGAGGCTGAGTCTGGACTGGACACAGGACTAGAGAAGGGCGTCTTGGAGACAACTCGTTCCGTGCCAGCAGGAGAGGAACTGCCCCAGCTGCTCTCTCCTCCCCGCCCACATATCGCCAACAGCGGGGCTGGCCACGCAACACCTCCTTGCACTGCCATGGCTGGCAGCCCCTCCCTCCAGATCCGCAGCCCCTGCTAGCCCAGCCCTGGGCTCCCCCGCAGATCTGGCATGCTCCTCACTCCTGACCCGCAACCCCCTAGCCTAGCTGGGAACGGCCCTGAGCTCGTGATCTTGTCCGCAGACACCCTGAGCCTGGAGAAAAATTCAGCTCTAATGTGCCCCAGGCCCCACGGGGCGCAGAGACCCGCTGAGCACGCTGGGCCGGGGGAGCTCACGTGGGACCGTCTGCTCCAGCCAGCCCCACCCGGGGCATCAGCCCCTTCCTGGAAGCCGCCCTTGCCCTCCAGGGAGCCGCTCGCTCCTCACGCTGGCTGGACAAGGGAGCCATTGTCGGGGATGCGCCGGGTGGAACCGGAGAGTGCTGAGCCTGGCGCCCTGGCAGAGGGGCTCTTTGCCGAGCCCCTACCCAGCCCGGCCCCCACGGCCAGCTTTGTTCAGAGAAAGGGCACATTGACGGGAGAACGGAGCGTGGGGGTGGGGAGCATACAGAGGTACTCAAGCCACTCTGGGCTGGGGGGAGGAGATCTGCCAGGCACTGCCGGGGTGAGGGTGGGGGCAGCTGTCCCCCACCCAGCCCCCAATTCGCTCTGCTCCAGGCCGGACACAGCGTGCAGGGCACCGAACTCCCTAGCCAGCCCGGGGGCTGCACACTCTGGCTTCCCGAGGGAGGGAGGCTGGAGAGAGAAGTCAAGCCCGTAAGTGGAGCTGGCCCAAGCTGATGGCAGGAAACCCAGCACCAGCCCGGTCGCGTTACCAGCCGCAACGTGAGGCCCCCCCCCCCAACCCCAGTGCGGCTCAGGCTGGTGCAGAAGGCTCACAAGCCAGCCGTGTAGGGCCCAGGGTACAGACCACTTCAGGCTGGCCTACAGCCTTGGGGAAATGGGGACCCCCCAACTTCCAGGAAGCCTCCTGTGTCCCAATCCCCCACCCAGGAGCATGTCGCCCCAGGGCAGGGACCGGATCTGCCGACCGGATCTGCACAGCGCCTGGCACGATGGCACCTGGGGCACAGGGAGATTCCCAGACGCTGCCACGTACAATACCCCGAAACACACACACACGCCTGCTGGCATGGAGGGGTCCAACCAGGCCGCTGGACAGGTGTGAAGCCAGAGCCGGAGCCCCCATGGCCAGCTCACCTCTGCCCCCAGCACTGCCCCCATGCCCTGCGGCACAGACCCTGCCAGACTTGGCATCCCCAGCGCCTAGAGTCGGGGGGGTGGGGAACCCACAGGTCACAGGCGGGCAGCTTGCGCACCTTGAGGTGACACAGGCAAAGCGGGACTGGACACAGGGAACAAGGCTCCCCAGAGACTGTCGCATTCCCTCCCCCACACGAACACCCAGGGACTCCTTCGGCACAAGGCAGGAGCACTGAGGGGTGAGGGAGACCCCTTGGCACAGCCCAGCATCCCAGAGAGCAGAGCTTCCAGGGCAGCCTGAGAACCTGGAGCCTCGGCACTGAGGGGGCTGGCTCAGCCGCTCCGCCAGCTGGGGCCCATTAAAGCCGGGGAGCGGAGCCCGCCCCAGTGCCGCGGCCGATCAAAGCCGGCACCTGGCTTCAATCAGCCCCCGCCCCCACTCCCCAGCCTGGGGTTCAGCAGGGCGGGGGAAGGGAGCCCCCACCATATGGGGAGCAGGCCCCAGGCAGCAGCACCTGAGAGGATGAGCCCAGCCCCTCGCAGAGGGTAGAGCAGGCACCAGCAGCTCTCGTGGGACGAGGACCCAGTGGGCAGTGCCCACGCCCAGGCAGCCAGTCCCAGTGCAACTCCAGGCTGGAGAGTACGTCCCAGCTCCTGCAGGGACTGGGGTGCCGGGGGGGGCGGGGGGGAGGTGCAGCAGCTGCAGAGCCCGAGTGCTAAAGGGGGCCCAGGAGGAGAACCTGCCCTGGGCGCAGAGAGCCTGGCAGAAGGGGGGGGGGCTGCAGGTTGGAACTGAGGAGCACCGCCACAGGATACATCCCCACCCACACGCCAATGGGGCCGTCAGACCCCTAGAGCCAGAGCCAGAGCCAAGGCGGGGAACGCAGGACCGAGGGGGGAGCACCCAGGGCACAGAGACTCACTCAGAGCAGCCCCCGCGTGGGCACAAGGGTCGGCCGCCCACCCCATATGGCAGGAGCCGAATGAGAGCCTGTGGGCACAAGGGACGGAGGCTGCCCCCGGGCAGGGCCCAGCCCCCACGCTGGGGGAGCAGCAGGACGCAGGATGCGGGTGGGAGGGGAAGGGAGCCCTGGGGAGGGCAGCTAGTAGCAAACAGGATGAGATCATTGCCCGGGGCTGGCGCAAACACCTGATGTCACCTCCGGAGAGGCAGCCCCCCCCCGGGGCCAGCCAGGCCCCCAGGCAGGGCAGGGCAGGGCAGAGCCCCCTTCCCGCCAGCACAGCGCTGAGAGCAGCGCTTCACCGGTGGGAAGGGGGCAGGGAAGGTCTTGGGACCCCAATGTAGGTACCACGGAGCCAGGGGGCGAGCACCTGATTTGGCCTGTGAGCCATGGCCAGGCCAGGGAGGGAGGCCCCCGCCTTACCCCACAGAGCTCCCAGCCTGCAGATGCCATGTCTGGCGCGTCACAGCTGGAGCCAGGCACCCGGCGGGAGGGCAGGGTGGGATGCCACATGCCTACAGGTGGGGGGTCTTGGGGGGGGGCTCCCAATCCCATGCCAGCGGGAGATGCCCACCAGCGGTGCCCAGTCACCGCGTCCTGGCTGTGCCAGCGAGATTTATCCAAAGGGACAGGCTGCCCCCGAGGGAGCGGCCAGGCTGCCAGGGCCACAGGTGCTGCCCTGTGTCCCATGCACGGTACCGGGGCCTGAGCTCCCCAAACTGGATTTGCCGCCTCGCGGGGCTCAGAGCAACTGTAGCATGTCCCCCCTGCCAGGAGCGCCGCCAGCTTTTTTCCCCGCCCTAGGCGGCAGAAGGTCCCGCCCCTGAAATGCCACCCCCGACAGAGGCAGTGGAAGGTCCCACCACCGTGGTCGCCGCCCCCCAAACGTTAGTGCCCTAGGCGACCGTCTAGGTCACCTAATGGGTTGCACCAGCCCTGCCCCCTGCGACTCCCTCGCCAGCCAGGTGCACCAGGGCTGGGCACCCACCGGCTTCGCCGCAGCAGCCCTTTGCCTCTCCTGGCTCCCAGCTCCAGCCCCTCGAGTCAGACCTGCGGGGTGATGGGGGGTGCCTGGGACGTGCTCCCATCCCGGGGAACAGGCTCCAGGGACTCCCCCAGGACACAGAGAGGCCATGGCTGCCCAGTCCCAGCCAGCACCCTAACTGCTGGGCCTGCCTTCCCCTGCCGGGGCGGGTGCAGGCTGGACGGGGAGCTCCCCCCCACCCCCCCGAAGGCAGGGGTCCTCCACAGCCACCCCCCAGCACAGGGACCCTGCTGACCCCTCGCCCTCACTGCACAGCGAGCCAAGCACGGGGGAGCCGCTCCCCAGGAAAAGGGGGTTCCCTTAGCAGGAAGCCGGGAGAGCTGGCAGCTCTGCAATGAAGCACATGGGATTTGGAGGTTTCCTTAAAACCCCAGCTCCTGGAATCAGGTGCGTCTCTGCATTCCCCTTTAAACAGCGAGAGGTGGTTGTGGCTACAGAGCAGGGAATGCGAGCCTGACAGTGACAGGCACAGACGCCCCCCCGCCCCACCTCTCCCCAATCTCAGGAGTGGGGAGCCAGACGCTCGACTTCTCTGTTAAAATACATTGTCCCTCCAGGCCTCTCTGCCTTGAATCGCTGGGATCCAGCTCAGCACCGTGGGACAGACGCTCCTGGGGCCGGGCCCTGGGGGGTCTGTCTGATGGGGTAGTCCCAGCCCCACTCCTCCAGAGACCTCTGCTGCCTCCTCCTCTCCCCATCAGCCGGTGTAACGTCAAAAAGCCCAGCCCAGGGCACCACAACAGTTCTATGCTTACTGCCAGGGCTGGGCGCTACCCAACAGAGTCATGACACGTCCCCCCAGCCTGGCCATCGCTGCACTCACCGTTGTAGGGGATGGTTTTCCTGGGCACCAGGTTCCACCAGGCGGCGTCGGTGGTGGCCACGCTCAGGAAGATGGTGGTGAGCAGGGCGAGGCCTGGGAGGCTGGCGTCCATGCTGCCCCGTGGCACGCTGGGGTCTGGCCTCCCGGGGCCCAGCTCCTTTCGTGCCCTCACTGCTCTGGGCAGCCTGGCGGGGAGACAGGCCGGTTACAGGGGGCCAAGGGCAGAGGAGCCAAAGCACGTGGGCAGGCAGGAAACGGGGACAAGGGAGCCATTGAGACGCTTCTGCTCTGAGCGCTCGGGGGGGGGGGGGGAGGGGCTGAGCCAGCCACAGACTCAGATTCCCCCCCCCACACACACACACACTCCCCTGCAGAGCGCTCCCTGCCAAGCCCCCTGCCACAGCCCCAGCCCCATGGAAGGGGAAAAGAGTCTGACCCAGCCAGCCAGGAAATGAGCCAAGGGCCGTGGGGTGGGGGGGGAAGGGATTTGCCCAGTGTCAGAGAGGGAGGCAGGGGCAGAACCCAGGTCCTGACCCCTATGACCTCCTCTAGCCTCCTGAGGCAAGCAGGACACCTCTGTCTGGCCCTGCCCCACAGCCCAGGGCCAGGCCAGAGCAGCGTTTCTGCCCCACGAGCTGGCAAGGCCAGTGGCTAGAAGCAGAGACACAGCGACATCCTGGTGCCCCCCCCAGGCTGGGCCTCTCCCCGCCCCTCGGGGCCGCGCACAGGAGTGCTTGGCTCCCCTTCCCCCATGCTGAATGGTATCAACTGGCCAGATCCATGGCCAGTGCCCCCCGCCCCTGCCCCCCATCTAGCCGAGCGCCCCTCGCAGGAGCCAGGGATGCACTGCTGACCCAGGCAGCAGGGGGCAGGCGTGTGCACCAGAGCCCCCTGCAGGGAGCTGCTGCCCCCCCGCCCCCACCAAGCGGAGCCGGTGCTACCCCTAGGTCACGGATTCCCCTTTTTGTGGTCACCTCCTTCCATAACTACTTCCTGCCATCAATGGAGCTGGCGCTGAGTCAGCGGGGGTGTGTGTGTGTGTGCGGGGGCTGCCAGCAATGCTGCTCCCTCCTCTTCCCAGCTGACGCACAGCTGCGCCCCCCCCCCCCACGCACACACTCCCCTGGGATCACTCCACCGTGCCGCCCTCACATCCTCTGCAGGAGGAAACTCCACCCAGGGATGGGTGAGGGGCTTTCCCCAGTCAGACAGAGCCTCAAAGGGGCCTCCTGAACCCACATAAGCCCCCCGAACCAATCCCGACAGGGCACGTCCCAGCTCTGACAGACTCCCTCTCTGACCTCGGGCAAGTCCCATCAGTTCGTGCCTCAGTTTCCCCCTCTAACATGGGTAGGATGACACCAGCCCAGGTGGCGGCTGGTGAGTTACCTTCACGCCAGCGAGGGGCTTTGGGACCCTTGGCTGGAAGGTACAAGGGGGAGCAATTGCCAGGGGAGAGTCTGAACTAGCCTGGTGTTGGGCCCCCATCCCTTCTGCGTTCGGGATGTTTGAAGACGGAGCAGCCCAGCGAACAGGCTGGCGTTGCCAGCAGGCTGGGCTCTCTCCTGCCTTGTGCTGGGCCTTTGCCACCCCGGACCCGAGGCTTTCTGCTGCAGAGTGGGCAGAAACATGCCACACGGGGAGAGGGGGGCACCGCTGCCCAGAGCCCCCTTACATGGAGTGGGTTACCTAGGGAGGTGGTGGAATCTCCTTCCTTAGAGGTTTTTAAGGCCCGGCTTGACAAAGCCCTGGCTGGGATGATTTAGTTGGTGTTGGCCCTGCTTTGAGCAGGGGGTTGGACTAGATACCTCCTGAGGTCCCTTCCAACCCTGATAGTCTATGATTCTATGTCCTGGGGAGGGACTGACAGAGACTGTGGGTGGGACACGGCCTCAGAGGGCAGAAGGTGCCCGTGGCATCTGGCCGGGCAGGGGCCGGAGTCGGGGGGTGATGGCCGGGCTGTGGGGCCCACGGATGCGGGAAGCGCTCACAGGTTACCAGCAGGACGGGGGCAGGAGCAGAGCTGTTTTCCATGAAGGGAAGCAGGAAGCTGCCTCTCCCACCCGGCTCCTGCGAGGAAGGACACGGCAGGGGAGAAGTGGATTTCCGGCCAGGAAGTGAAGCAGTGGGCTGTGGGAATCATGGCCAGCCCAGCCAGGAAGCCAGATCCAGCTGGGAATGAGCCAGGGGGGGCAGCCCCTGCCCCCGCCCCCGCCAGAGCTCACCACCCCCAACGGAGCCGAGGGAGCCTCTGGAACCCCTCCGGTCCCGTCCAGCCCGCAGGGGCCGGCCCCTGCTCTCAGCCCCTTGGAGTTGGTGGGTCTTAGACCAGCGTGTCAAACACCTACATCACAGCAACCGCCACTGCCTGGCAGCTGCTCGGGGGGCCAGAGGGGTCGGGTCCCAGGGCAGCCCATGGGGGCGGGGGATGGGCAGCTCGGGAGACCAAGCCAATGTCCTGGTCAGTTCCTGCGCAGGGCATGGATCCTGCCCTCCACGGGCGCCTGGGCTGGGCAGAGACCAGAGCTCCTGCCCCTGCTCCGCAGGCTGCCAGACCCACATGTCAGGAGCCACCCACAGCAGGAGCGTGACATTCTCTCCTTCCAGGAAAGGCCTGCCCCTGGCACACGGGCACCCGCCTTCCAGCCTCCCCAGGGCAGATGATGGGTACCACGTGGGGGAGGGACACCACCCCATGCACAAAGCTCAGCCTCGCCAGCCCCCCTCGCGCTCTCTCAGCAAGGGGCAGAGGAAACCGAGCTCGGGGCCCACGGAAAATGCCAGGCCTGAAGCCAGGGTGGCCGTTATCCCACAGAGCATGCCAAGGGGCAATGCCAAGGCATCTGCCAAGGGGGACTTCGGGGAGGGGGGGCAGATCCCTGACCACACACGGCCAGGCCAGCAGAGCAGCTGTACACGCCAGCCAAGCCCAGCCCGGGGGCCCAGCTGCCGTATGTGGGAAGGGGGCCAAGGCAGCCGCCGGGGGGCTCGGCCATTCCCCAGCCAGGGGGAAGAGACCCCCCCCGGCTCTCCCCGCCCCAGGAGGGGCAGGGGGGAGCACACTGCCAGCAGGCCCAGCCCTAGCCAGTCCCCGCTCTGCCCCACGCACCCCCAGAGCCAGCCCATCAACGGGGCAGGGGGTGAGCTGCGGGGACTCCGCTGGGTGCAGCGGGGCTGAGAGCCCTCCCCCCACGGATCGGCCCCCAGCAGCCGCCAATCCCCCTCCCTCGCCCAGCACGGAGCCGCCCCCAGCAGCCCCCCGCCCCTCGGGCTGCGAAGGAACAAAAGCCCGGAGCGCTCCGCCCCCTGCCGGCCGGCGCGGGGGCTGCCCGCTGCTCTCGGCAACCGGCCCTTCCAAGCGGGGTGGGGCGGCCCCCGGCCCCCCAAAGGGGCCGGGCCGGGCGGGGGCGCTGCCAGCTCCGCGGCCCGCCGGGCACGAGAAGCTCTAGGGAAGCCGCCCGGGGGCGGCGCAGGGGGCCAGGGAGGGGGCTGCAGGGGGGCGGATCCCCCAGCCCCCAGCTCCTGCATCAAAGGCCCGAGCATGGCAGCGCCCAGCGGCGAGGCCAAGCCCGGCTCCGGCCCCCCGAAGATGGGGGCAGGCGGCAGCCGGCGCCCTGGGGCCGGAGCAGCGAGGGGAGCCCGGAGAGAGAAAGAGGCTCGCAGATGGCGCTGCGCGCTCCTTGCGCGCACCCTGCGCTCCCCCGCCCACAGGGGCGCGGGGCTGGGTTTTGTTTTCCCAGCGGAGCTCGGAGGGAGAAAGGAGAAGCAGCCGGAGCCTTTTGCAAGCTCAGCGGGCTGCGGGGCCGCGGCTTTGCTGACACGACCTGGGCAGGGAGCGAGTTTCTGCGTCCCGGAGCGCGGAGTCCGGGACCCCCCCGCCCCGGGGACTTCTCCGGCCATTCGCGGGGAGCCCGGGGCTGAGGGGTCCCGCTCCCCCAGGCGAGGCTGGGGAGGGGTTGCAGGAGCCCGGGGTGCACTGAGGACAAAGGGGCTTTTCGGGGGCGGGGGGGAGTTAGTAACCAGCCGCAGATCTGCCCCCCCCACACCGGAGTCCCACCCGCCCCAGCCCAACCCACAGCCCCGAGCGCCCAGCCTGAAAACTTTGCAGCGCAGCTGGTGCCCGGAGAGAGCAAAACCAGCGCCCCCAAACCGCCCCCGCAGACGCGCTCGGCTGAGCTGGGGGGTTGCAGGAGGGGGCGCTGGGGGCCCAGCCCCTGGCCGAGCTGGTCCGGAGAGGCCGGGCTGGGCTTCGCTAGCAGCGGACCCCCCCAGTTCCCGGGGGCGGGCGCTCGCCCCCAGCTCAAGGCTGGTTCGCACAAAGAACGAGGGTCCGTTTCCGGGGGGGCTGCCCTGGAAAGCGGGGTGCCAGCTGCACGGGGGGGCGCTGGGGTTCGCGTTCCTCTGAGCCGCGAGCGAGCCGAGCCCGGCAGCCCCCCCGTAAAGACCGGAGAGGAACAAAAGCGGCTTCTCCCCTCCGCCACTCACCTTCGGGGCTCTGGGGCCCGGCCCCGCGCGAGAACCGACCGGCCCGGGGCTGCGGGGCGCTCGGGGATCCCCAGCTCGCGGCGCTGGCGCTGCCCTTTCTCCGCTCGCCCGGAGTGTGCCGCCCGCTCGCCTGCCTGCCTCGATTCCCCCCCTCCGCGTGACGTCAGCCGGGGGCGGGGCTCCTCCAGATGAATGGGAAGCCTCGGAGCTCAGCCCCCAGCGTCAACTGCTGCCGCGGGGCCACGGGGAGCCCTTGGGATCGGCCCCGGGGTGGGGGGTGGCTGGATGGCGATGGGGGGATGGATGGGATGTGTGTCGATGGGCGTGTGTGTGGGTGGGGGATGGATGGGAGAGAGAGGCTGGGGGCAGGGGATGGGGGGCAGGGGATGGATGGGGGACTGGCGGATGGATGGGGTGTGTATGGGTGGGGGGCTGGGGGCAGGGGGTGGGGGATGGTTTGGAGAGGGAGGCTGGGGGCAGGGGATGGGGTGTGTTTGGATGGGGGTGGGGGGCTGGGGGTAGGGGATGGATGGTGTGTGTATGGATGGGGTGGGGGACTGGCGGATGGGTGGGGTGTGTATGGGTCGGGGGCTGCGGGCAGGGGGTAGGGGATGGATGGGGTGGGTATGGATGGGGGTGGGAGGCTGGGGGATGGATGGGAAAGGGAGGCTGGGGGCAGGGTATGTAGATGGTATGTGGATCTCTTGTGCTAACTGAGACACTGTTTGGTTACTGATTCCACCCAGACAAAGGCAGAGAAAAAGCTATCACAGGAGGCCCCAGGGATCTGGGAATGGGTCTGTTGGCCTGGCATGGTGTGTGAGATGCAGCCTTCTGCTGGACAGAATCAGATCTGTTTGCTCATGTGTCATAGCCCCTATAGTGCTAACAGCTAGAGGAGTCTCTGGTGTCACTGGCAGCCATGTAAGAGGCACAGGGACAGTCCTTGCCCACACTTTCAGGACTCTATGCAAGCCGGTACCCTGTTAGCCTCAAAGGATGTTGTGAAACCGGAGCAGCAGGCAGGTAGGCAGCTGCTCCCCTTTACAGCGGGTTTAATCCGGTTTAGTGAAGTTTAAGCCAAGCTGCAATAAATGGCTCAGACCAAAATCAGCACCTCCCCCAGGAGTGTGCACGGTGGGGGAGGGGTGGTAACAGGCAGCCCAAGTCTGTGTGTGCAGAGGCCTGAAGAAACACGGCCAGCAGCAAGGGGAGGTGGCCTGGGGCCCGCCAGCCAGCCAGGGAAGGGGGATGAGCCAAGGAAGGCCAGAAAGGGATCAGAGGGATGGGTCCCCCCAGCTGGCATCGCTTTAGTGCTGGGCTGCCACTCAGGCTCTGGGCCTTTCCCATCAGCCACCCGAGGGGCATGAATCTGGTGGCCGATGTGTCAACCTCAGCCTCCCAAGTGAGGCACCTATGTCCATCACTGGCCGGCACCTGGGGAAGCCAGCAGTGTTCAGAGGTGTGGCCCATCCGGTCCTGTCCCCCACAACCCCCCGTCTTGGAAAGCAGTGGGAGCTGCAGCCAGGCGGCTGATTTCAGGGCCTAGTCAAGGACTGGGTGAATCTATTCCAGCAAGCCCTGCTGACGGGCATCAGTGGAACTTATAAGGTGCATAGGCCTGGTGCTGCCTGTCTGCCCAGGTATGGGGGTGGGTGGGAATTTAACTCCTTCCTGCCTCACGTCTGATTCCTAGGGCTGCTGTGCATTAAATGGTTTCTGCTGCACTCTGGGGACGTTCCAAATAACCTGCCATTGCTCCCCGAGACACCTCCCATCGCAGGGATGTGTCTGTGCCCTGGTCGGGAGAACAGAGCTTATGGCCAGAAGGGTCCAGCAGATTGTCCAGCCTGACCCCCAGCTAGCACAGGCAAGAGACCGGCCCCTGCTTGCCTTGCATTCAGCCTAGGGTGGGGCACTCAGGGATTGTGAAATTAACATCTAGTCCATGCTGTCAATCCCCATGTCCAGCCTCTGACATGGCCGTGATGCAAAGCACTAGGGCAGATGGGGCTAGGCGGTGATTTGCACCCTGGATGCCCACCCAGGGAAGCTCCAACAGTGCAAACAGTGGCTTTGCCTAGCGATGCACGGTGAGAGATCCTGTCCCTGAGCCATTCCACCAGCATAGGTGGCTGCTAATGCCCAGGCAGCCTGGCACAGCCTCGGGAGTGCTCCCTACACATGCCCTGGCACCCCAGGCATTCCAGGCCTGTGGTATGTGGCGCTGCAGCAGCGTGACTGTGCCGCAGCCCATGGGCACCTCAGCTGGGCTGCTGTTAGAGCATCCTGGGGCTGCTCTAATTTACACCAAGGGCTTTTTGGTCCCTGGAGCAGCCCAGGATCTGGAAGGCCCCAAAGGTGGTGTAAAGACTCCCTGCCCCTGGGCTGGGCCCTCTGGAGGGGCTGCAGAGAACTCCAGTGATCTGCCCCGGTGTCGGGAATGGGGGTTGGTCCCAGTAAATGCTCCTGGATTCCAGCCTCTCGGCAGCTCCCTGATCTGAATGAGCTCCTTGTCTGAGGTGGGGGCCGTGGCTGGGGCCGGGTGCGTGGGCTGGGGGGCGGGGCTAGGGGAGGCCGATGCTGGGAGCTGGGAACAGTCCCAGCTCTCAGCCCGGCTGCTCCACAGCTTGTTCTCCAGACCTGGGGAGTGCAGCCCCCGCCGCCAGGCTGCTGAGCATTAGTCACCCGGCCGGCTGGAGGGAAAAGTGGTAATTACAGCAGAAGGAAAAACCAGCCACAAGCCTCTTCTGAACCAGCTCAGCGCTGCGGCTGGTGTGGAAAGGCAGCGGGCAGAGCGCTGCTCCTCTATCACCCCTTTGATCAACGGGCTCGCAGGGCTCTGCCAGCCTTAATTCAGTGTCACGCTGGGTTGGAGTCAGGACAGCGCTGTGCCCAACACTGACGCATCAAGAGAAGAAGGAAATTCCTTGATGGCGTGTTGCAAATCAACAACAGTCAGAAACAGAACCCAGGAGTCCTGGCTCCCAGCCCCCCTGCTCTAACCCCTAGACCCCACTGCCCTCCAAGAGCTGGGGAGAGAACCCAGGAGTCCTGGCTCCCAGCCCCCCTGCTCTAACCCCTAGACCCTACTGCCCTCCCAGAGCTGGGGAGAGAACCCAGGAGTCCTGGCTCCCAGCCCCCTTGCTCTAACCCCCTAGACCCCACTGTGCATGTGTACCAACAGAGAAACACAAAGCCCAGCCCCCTAGAGCTGGGACTCCAACCCAGGAGTCCTGCCCCCTAGCCCCCTGCCTCCCCAGAGACCTGCTAGCACCCGGCTCTCGCTCCCTTCAGGGCTCAGCACCCACCTCGGACAAGGACTCTTGGAGCACTGGGGACGTTCCAGGAGCCTGGAGGAAGCTGCCGTCAGGTAAACGGGATGACCCTGGCGATTACAGACCTGTCAGCCTGACATCGATCCTGGGCAAGATAATGGAGAAGCTGAGCCAGGACTCGATTAATAAAGAACTAAAGGAGGGTGATGGAATTAATGCCAATCAATGTGGGTTCTGGAAAGTGATCCTGTCCAGCTAACCTGATGGCTTTTGATGGGCTTCCAGGTTTGGTTGATAAAGGTGACAGCAGTGCTGTAATGATCTTAGACTTCTGCGAAGCGCTGTGCGTAGGACCGCACGGCACTCTGATTAAAAAGCGAGGATGATATGACATTACCATGGCAGACAGTAAATGGATTAAAAGCTGGCTAACATACAGCTCAAAATATCACTGTAACGGGGAATCGTCATGGAGTGGGTGTCGTTCTACCGGGATCTGTTTCTGGGCCCTACGCTATTTCACATTTGACCTAGAAGAAAACATAAAATCATCCCTGATAAAGTTTCCAGCTCACATGAAAACTGGGGTAGCAGTGACTGATGAAGAGACCAGGTCACTGATAAAGAGCGACCTGGATTGCTTGGTGAGCTGGGCACGAACGAACAATATGCATTTTAGTCTGGCTAAATGCAGACGTGTGCATGGAGGAACAAAGCTCGCAGGCCGTACTGACAGGCTGGGGGCCCCTGTCCTGGGAAGCATTGGAGGGAGTGTGTGGATAATCAGTGGAACATGAGCTCCCAGTGGGAGGCTGTGGCCAAAAGGACCAACATGCTTTTTGGATGGATAAATGGGGGACTCTCAGCTAAGAAGAAACACAATTTTACCTCTGGGTTTGGCCTTGGTGCGACTGCTGCTGGAATCCATCGTTTTGGTGCCCACAGGTCAGGAGGGTGCTGATCCATCGGAGAGGGGGCAGAGAAGAGCCACGAGAATGATGAAAGGATTGGAAAACCTGCCGTATAGGGATGCAGACTCAAGGAGCTCCGGCTATTTAGCTGAACACAGAGAAGGTGAAGGGGTGACACTCAGTCTGTCAGTACCTACACGGGAAGCAAAGATTTCATACTGGGCTCTGCAGCCTGGCAGAGGAAGATCTCACACAATCCAAGGGCTGGAAGCTGAAGTTAGACAAATTGACTGGCAATAATGTGCATGTTTTTAACAGGGAGGGGGATTAACCAGGGGGACAATTTACCCAGGTCAGGGTGGATTCTCCATCACGGGCCATTTTTAACACAAGAGTGGACGTTTGTCTAATGGATCTGCGCTAGGAATGAGTGTGGGGCGGGTCTCTGGCCTGTGCTCTATGAGGGGTCAGACGAGATGATCACAATGGTCCCTTCTGGCCTTGGAATCCATGAATCTGTAACCACTAGGCACCACTCTCTCCCCTGGCTCCCAGGCCCCTGCTCTAACCACTAGACCCCAGTCTCCTCCCAGAGCTGGGGAAAGAACCCAGGAGTCCTGGCTCCCAGCCCCCTGCTCTAACCTCTAAACCCCACTCCCCTCCCAGGGCCAGGGGGAGAAACCAGGTGTCCTGGCTCCCAGCCCCTCTGCTGTAACCACTGGACCCCACTCCCCTCCCAGAGTCAGGCCCCTAGCCCCCTTCCTGGGGTGCTTTATAACTCACAGTCTCTTCCCCAGGTGCTGGATCCACAGGACGACTGGCTGCATTACACAACCAGGAGCCGCTTCCCCTCCGCCCCCCGGGGAGGGTCTCTCGCTGCCTCGGCTCAGAGCTTTGCTCCCTGGCCATGCACTCCTCGGCCCCTGCTCTGCAGTGTCACGTGCACGCTCAGCCCCAAGGCCGCGGCTCCTCACCCCAGGACACTGAGTGCGTCCCCACGCCAGCCCCCCAAGGGCCAGGCCTGGCGCCCCAGACTGAGATGGGCTTCACGGCAGGGCACTGAGCATCACTTGGGTTCTTTTTATTTGCCTTTGGGGTTCACGGGGGTCACAGGGGGGTCATCCAGGGGTCACTTTGAATGTCAGTCTGGGGATCACATGGCTTCACTGGGGGATCATGTGGGGTTGCTTTGGGGGTCACATTTCCAGCTTTCTACACCTCCTGCCAGCCCAGCGTCTCCTCGCGTCCCAGGGCTGGGGGCAAAAGCCAGAGCCAGCGGCACTGACAGCCCAAGGGGTATCGCTGAGCTCCCGGGGTGTGAAGTGGGAGCCTGGCCCCTGCCTGCCCCTGGGCCCAGCACATGGGTGAGCACAAACCCGTCATTAAGGGTCACCCCCTGTCCGTTTGCACTGGTGCGTCCTTCCTCCGCCCCGTCAGGCCAGTGCCAGCGTGAGCAGGGATGTTCTGCCAGCAGCCCGGGCTGAGCTCACAGGCCAGGGGATTGCAGATGTTACAGGCCAGGATCCTGCACCCCACATGTACGCACCCAACAGGGCAGAGCACCGGGCTAAGGCGCAATTCACCGGGAGGGTAAGCGGGACGTGGCCCAGGCCCTGGGTGGCGTTTCAGCCCCAGCTCCCTGACCCCGCCTGGAGTTGTGGCACTGTCAGTCTCTGTCGTGCGAGCGCAGGCTGCCCAGACTCCGATGGTTCCCGTCCCCGGGCCTCCACTCCACCATGGCCCGCCCCCTTCAGCGCAGCCCTCACCCGCGGGCAGGAGCGACCGACCGAGCGGAAAAACGCTGTCAACAGGCACGGGGCGGGGGGGGCCCACGGCCACAGATCAAACAGCTCAGCAGCCGGCTGCTTTGCCTCAAGGGGAAATGAACAAAGCCCACCATCTGTTCCCATCCCCCCCACAGCCAGCTGGGAGGAGCAGCCCTCCCCCCCCCCGCAGCAAGCTCCCCCTCGCAGATCAGAGTTTACTTCAGGAGGTGCCCAGCCAAAGCGCCCCAAGCTCGGGGACTGGCAGGGGACTGGGCATCTGGGCCCAGAGGCTGTCTAGCAGGTTGCACAGAGGCTAGTGTTCGTGCAGTGCCTAGCACCGGGGGCCCTAGCCAGGTCATGACAAGAAAGGGGGATGGGCCCCACGGGCAGGAGCTGGCGCTGCCGGAGCTGCCTGGGCTCTAGAGCAAGGAGCCTTTCAGGAAAAACGAACGGGTTCCAGAATGTAACGCTGCTGCTCCGTGCCTCAGTTTCCCCTCCTGTGTCTGTCTTGTCCATTCAGACTGTGGGCTCTGTGGGGCAGGGCCTGACTCTCACCCTGGCCTGGTCAGCTTGGCCCAATGGAGCCCTGAGCTCAGGGGAAGGTCGCCAGGCATGACAGAGCCTGGGCGTAGAGCATTTCAACTGACCCCTGGGATTTAGCGCTCTGGCACTCGGCGTTGGCTCCGGGCCCAGGGCCGCCCAGAGGATTCAGGGGGCCTGGGGCAAAGCGAGGGAGCGGACATAAAAAAAGGCGCCACCCGCTGCGGCGCTTGTACTCGCCGGGTGGCGCTTCGAGTCTGCGGCGGCAGCGGCTCCTTCACTCGCTCCGTGTCTTCAGCAGCACTGAAGGACCTGCCGCCGAAATGCTGCCAAAGACCTGGACCGCTGCCGGGTGAGGAAAGAGATTCTCGGCCAGGGCTCGCGGGGCCCCTGTGGGGCCTGGGTTCTAGGGCAAATTGCCCCACTTGCCCCCCCCCGGGGCGGCTCTGTCCGGCCCATGGGTTCTTAGAACAGGCCTGACCCAGAGCCAGATGTCACCTGCTCCTTCCCGTCAGAGCTAAGCCCAGCAGGCCATGTTCTGCTGTGGTGGAGACCCTGGTGTCGCCCCAGGGCTCCTCGGAGGTATTGCTAGTCCAGGGGCACCAGAGACCTCTCACGCTGAACAGATCAGCTGGACACCGGGTGTGGGGGTATAACAATGCTGGTTCTGGCAGGAACCAACTGAGAGCAGGGCAGCCCAGAGGATTCCAGGGGCCTGGGGTCTTCGGTGGTGGGGGCCCCCGCTTCGGCGGTAATTCAGCGGCAGGGGGGTCCTTCCGCTCTGGGACCCGCTGCCGAAGTGCCCCGAAGACCCGCAGCAGGGGCCCCTGCCGCCGAATTACCGCCGGAGCGGGACCCGCTGCCGAAGTGCAGCCCGGTCTTCAGCGGTAACCCACCGCCGAAGACCCGGAGCAGAAGAAGCTCCGGGGACCCAGGCCCCGTGAGAGTTTTCCGGGGCCTCCGGAGCGAGTGAAGGACCCCACTCCAGGGGCCCCAAAAAACTCTCCTGGGGGCCCCTGCAGGGCCTGGGGCAAATTGCCTCACTTGCCCCCCCCCTCTGGGCGGCCCTGACTGAGAGTGCCAATTCAGGACCAATTGCTCAAACAGGGCAGTCACAGCCCAAGGCTGGGGTTTTTCCACCTCTAAGGCAAACCATACCAGCCAGACAGAGAGGACTTTGGTCTCACCCCACGGGCTAACCACAGGTCACGCAAGCAATTCCCTTAGACACTCCAGTTTCCCAGTATCACCACCAGTGCCACTTGTTATGGGGACAAATGGTTATGAAAACCAACACCCCAATAAAAGAAAAAAGGTTCTCGTGGTCCCAAAGGACCAAGCCCCAGACCCAGGTCGATATACAAATCAGATCTTACCCACAAATCACGCTGTTGCCAATCCTTTAGAATCTAAAATCTAAAGGTTTATTCATAAAAGGAAAAAGATAGAGATGAGAGAATCAATTACATACAGTAATGGCCAAGTTCTTGGTTCAGGCTTGTAGCAGAGATAGAATAAACTGCAGGTTCAAATCAAGTCTCTGGAACATCCCCAGCTGGGATGGGTCATCAGTCCTTTTCAGAGCTTCAGTTTGTAGCAAAGTCCCTCCAGAGGTAAGAAGCAGGATTGAGGACAAGATGGAGATGAGGCATCAGCCTTATATAGTTTTTTCCAGGTGTAAGAACCTCTTTGTTCTTACTATGGAAAATTACAGCAAAATGGAGTCTGGAGTCACATGGGCAGGTCCCTGCATACTTTGCTGTTACAAGGCGTATTTGCCTTCTCTCAGTGGGTCAGTTGTATAGATGATGGTCCTTAATGAGCCATCAAGCAGGCTAGGCAGAGCTAACACCAACTTGTCTGGGATGTAACCCAGAAGCGCAGCATAAGTTTGAAATACAGACAGTATAGAGCCAATACTTATAACTTCAACTACAAAATTGATACACACACATAGACAGCATAATCATAACCAGTAAACCATAACCTTGTCTTAGACACCTCATTTGACACCCTTTATACAAGATTTGGTGCCACTACAGGACCTTGGTTGCAACAATGATCTATACGGTCCCAGATTATATCAATAAAGTCACAGGGGGGAACCTGCGGCACAGAGCAGGGCAGTGACTTGCCCAGGGTCACCCAGCAGGCCAGTGGCAGAGCCGGGAAGAGAGCCCAGTTCTCCTGACTCCCAGCCCTGGGCCTTGCCTCACTGGTGGCTGTGGCCCCCCTGGACCCCGATTTGCTAACGAAGACTCAGCTTAACCTTGGGATAATTTCCCAGGGGCTGGGCAGACCAGTGCCCGTGGCCCTGGGGGCAAAGCAGCATCCGGGGGGGGGGGGTCAGGGCGCCTAGAAACGCTGCCCAGGGATGAGCGCTGTCGGCTTTGGTGAGCTGGGCTCACCTGTGCCAGCACCCCCCCCCCAAGCACATGGCAGCAGCTGCTGGGCATGCCAGGAGGTCTCTGTTCCAGTCCCTTGCTCCTGGGGGGGCCACCTGGCGTAGTCACATCCGGCTGCACCATTTCCAGAGGCAGTTTGCAGCCCTAGCTGGAGCCCGGGGGCCTCCTCTCCCTGGCCGGAGACCTGACCCCGTGCAGCGCAGCTCCAATGGGCCAAGCCCTGGAGCTCGGCCCCATGCGAGTGGAGCGGCCCCGGGCTGGGCAGGGGCTGAGGTTGGCAGAGAACTAATTCCTGGGACACACAAGGGGGGAGCAGCTCGGGGGGCTCCTCCTGTCTGGGCTGGGTCTGAGCATGTGGAATGGGGCAGGGGGCTGTGTTCCGAGGGGGGAGACCCAGCCCCTCTGCTACGGGGTGTGGGCGGCAGGGGGTGGTAATTGTGGCCTGTTAAACCCAGCTCCGGAGCCCCCCGCCGGCTGTCCGCTTACTGCCCAGGCAGGAAAATCCCTCCAACCCCTGTAATCCTCTGCCTCTCCCCACCCCACCAGGCAGGGCCCTCCTGTCCCCAGCACCCTGCCCTGGGCTGGTTAATGCCCCAGGCCAGCTGGGGCTCCCTGGGGTGTGAGGTGGGTCCCGGGCGTCACACTCCTGCTGCCATGCTCTGGAGAAAGCTGAGAGCCAGCTCCGTGCCCAGCTCCCGCCCCCCACCATACACCCACCCACCCACATCTGGCCAGGTGGGGACACAGCTCGCCCCTCCCCACATCTGGATGGGCGGGGACGCAGCTGGCAGCAGTGGCCTGCCCAGCTGCCTCTCAGTCTGAGATGAGGGTTTCCCAACGCAGGTTCCCTGATGCCCCAGGAACCACAGAGCCCGGAATGCCCTGCTGGGCGGGTGCAGCCGCCGGGGAGAGAGGAGGGAGGGGAAAGTACTTTCCAGGAGCCGTGATGGCAGCAGGTACCTGCCGGCCCCCGCAGAGCCGTGTCTGGGCTGGCTGGGTGCAGCTCCCAGCTCACAACCTTTGGCTCTGCTGGGGCCCGGTGATCCTGTGGGGCCGTGTCCTGCCACCCACACTCCGAGCGCAGCCAGCAGCCAGCTCTCAAGAAACAAAAGAGGAGAATGGGGGGGGAGGGTGTCGGGCCCTGGGCAGGTTGTTCTCCCCAGCAGGGCCAGCTCGGGCCAGAGCTGGGTGCACTGGAAACAGGATATCTGACATGTCTGTCCGTGACCCGTGGGGGGCGAGCATTGGCATGAGCTTGGCTGCATGGGGCTGGTGTGGAGGAGTAACCTCCCCCACTCCGTCTGCTCCCCGAGGGCAGGACCCTATCCCCTCCCTGGGGAGTGCAGTGGGAGATACATGAGGGCAGCCACCCACCCCACGGGACAGCAAGGAATCCACCCTCTGGACGAAGGCCAGGACCCCACAGACCAGACCAGATGGGACCCCACAGACCAGCCCTGCCCGGATGGGATCCCACGGACCAGCCCAGGTGGAACCTTGGTGCCTGGGGGAGGGGCGGTGATCCCAGAAACTAACACATTTGGTTATTTTGGGCGGGCCCAGTTGGTGCCAGAAACGCGATTGGCCAGCTGAGCTCCTGGGCCGGGGGCGCGGCTGCAGTACGACGTACGGTTGGCTGAGCCAGGCCAGCACCCCGGGGGTTCTCCAGCTCGGGAGCCCCTGGCTCCCCGGGATCCTGGCCTGTCTCCAAAGGGCTAAAGATAGAGGCACTTAGCCACTAATCCCGGCTCCGCGAGGACTTAGCGCTGCAGCAGGCAGGGCAGCTCCCTGGCTACCCGGCCCGGCACCCCACTCCACGCTCCCCACGCCCCACTCCCCGGCCCAGCGCCTCGCTCCCCGGCCTGACCACTGCAAGCCACGAGGACACCGGGCACTGGAGAGCTGCTTGCTGCTGGTCGCTCACAGGCAGCCCTGTGGATCCCTACAAGGGAGCCAGGACTCCTGGGTTCTATCCCAGCTCTGAGAGGGGAGTGCGGATGAGTGGTTAGAGGGGCGGGGGCAGTTGGGAGCCAGGACTCCTGGGTTCTATCCCCGGCTCTGGGAGGGCAGCAGGAGCATGTAGTTGAAGGTGGGGGGAATGCAGATTGGGACTCAGGACACCTGGGTTCTTTTCCTGACTCTGCCATTCATTCCATCTGTGGCTACCGCCCCTCCCTGCGCCTCAGTTTCCCTGCCTGTGAAATGAGAATGCTGATACTGAGACACCTTCTGGAGTGGGAAGGGTTAAAAATGAATCTCTGTAAAGCTCTCTCAGGCCTGTGGCTGGACAATGCTACCAAGAGCTAAGTCCTGCTGCTGGGGACTCACCCGCCAGCCTGGTGCTGCCCCCACAGCCCAGCATCTCCACTTGGACTGCAGCGGGGGTGGGGTTAAGCCCTGCCCAGGGCTATCCGGCCTGGGATCAGGTCCCCCAGGCTCTGGGGCTCCCCCCTCCCCTGGCCTGGCAGGCTGCTGGTCACACGGGCTCTGCACGGCTGCGCTAGCCAGGGGCTCCCATAGGACATGGGGCATGGGGATCCCTGGGCCAAGGCTGAGCTCCAGAGCCGGGAGTGGTTGGCTCAGCTGAGCGTCAGCCATCTGGTGCCTGGTTTCTCTATCTGGGCTGGAGGCAGCTCGGGCTGTGACACCCCCCCTGACACAGGCACTGTCAGCAACACCACTGGCTCTGCTTGGCCCTGCAGCTGGGCTCCATGGCCTTGATGGACACCAGCCTTGATCTCACCGAATGCTGCATCCCATGGGGCTGTGCCCTGCTGCCCCGCACCCTTGGGTCCCACCCTGCAGCCATCGGGGGCCCCGTGCCCTCCTGCCCGCCCCAGGGCTGCCACGCAGGGCCCTGCCTGGCACTGCACCAAGCCCCAGCACAGCCCCCTGCTTTGCTTGGCCCCAACCGCCCAGCGGCTCTGTGGGCAGGTGGGGGCAGCATTCATGGGATGGCGTTTGGGGGGTTACCCATCAGCGTGAGGGAGCATGATCCCCCCCACAGGGCACCCCACAGGTAGGACCCAGAAGGGCAGCACACGGGAGCTCTCTAGCTGGGCGATCCTGTCCAGTCGAACAGGGGACCCAACAGTGTCCGGTTATATCTACTGACTGGACACCCTATGTCCGGTTTCTGCAGGCGGGGTCATGGGGAGGTGCCAGCTCATCATCTCCACCAGCCCCTACTCAGCTGGGGGCCACCTCCTGCCTCTCAGCCCCGGCTCTGCAAGCAAAAACATCCTGACCCAGTGAGCAACGGGGGAGCGAGGAGGGGCGCGGGGGAAGAGGAGAGAGGGAAGAGGAGTGGATGAGGGCGGAGCCTCGGGGGAAGGGGCGGGGCAGGGGAGAGTCCAGCTCCGCTGCTGGAGTGTCTGGGTTTTAAATATTGCAAAGTTGGCAACCCTAGATCCTGCCCCAGTGGTACCCGGCCTGGGTCCCTAGCCCGGGCCAACGGGCGTCTCCACTGCACCTGGGCTCTGAGACCGGTGAGGGGGGAATCTCAGAGCCTGGCCTCCAGCCCCAGCTGCTCCCCGCCGGCCCAGGCCCATGTTACCAGCCCTGCCCCCAGGACTTTCCCAGGGGAGCTCCCCCATGGGGGGAGGGATAGCTCAGTGGTTTGAGCATTGGCCTGCTAAACCCAGGGTTGTGAGTTCAATCCTTGAGGAGGCCACTTAGGGATCTGGGGCAAAAATTGGTTCTGCTAGTGAAGGCAGGGGGCTGGACTAGATGACCTTTCAAGGTCCCTTCCAGTTCTAGGAGATTGGTATATCTCCAATTATTGCCTAACCCTTAACTCCCCTGGTCCCGCTGCCGGAGGGTCCTGCCAGCGTGGGATCTGTGCGGCCTGCAGGGCAGGTGCAGGGATCTGCAGTCCCTGGGCATCGGCGCTGCAGAACCACGGGGCAGCGTCCTACTGAGATCAGGTGAGGCCCAGCCTGGCGCTGCCGCCTCAGCTGGGTCTGTGCTGCCAGGAACCCACCCACAGCCCCAGGGCCTGGCTCCCTCGCGCTGGCCCAGCAGCGCCTGCATCCGGTGCAGGTCGGGGTAGCCAAGCCTGGGAGCTGCGTGCGGAGCATGAGACTGGGGCATTGTGGATGCAGAGGCCACGCCAGGGGTGAGCACGCCAGGGAGGGAGGCTGGGGACCAGGGCCATGGGCAATGTCTGGGGACAGACCGGGGAGGGAAGGACCAGCCTCCAGCCCGCCTCTCAGAGCGCACTGTGCTCTCCTGGCGAGCTCCATTCAGCCAGCTCTGGGGGGGCGGCCCGCAGCCTGCGGGAGATCTGGGGGAAGGCAGGATGGGCTCAGCGGGGCTGGGATTTGCCCTGGGCTCCTGGGGAAATCGCTCCGGGCTGTTGATGGCATCAGGGGCTCCCCGAAAAGGGCCCAGCTGCTGCACTCACTGGGCACAGACTGCAAGGGGAGAGCGCCCCCTGCTGACCCCATCCAGCACAGCGCCCCCTAGGGTCAGCACCGGCTCTGGCTACTGAATCAGCCACCCCACCCCCAGCACTAGCCGGGTTTTACTTTGCAGCCTCCCAGCCAAGCAGCGACCCCCCCGACCTCCTCCAGTGGCCTGCGCAAGCAGACGCCAGGACTGGCTCCAGCTCCACAGAGCACAGTCTGAGGGCTGCGTGTGCGTATCTCCATGTGCACATGCGTGTCTGTGCGTGTCTCGGCGTGTGCGTGTCTGTGCGTGCCTGCCTGGCTGTGTGTAGCTCAGCGAAGAGTCGGCTCCACAGCGGCTCTGAAGCTGTAATTTTCCCAACCCACAGAGCTGGGCCCCAGGCAGGAGCTTGACTCCACCCGGTGCCGCGTCCTGCCCAGAGCGCAGCGCCCCCTCCAGGCCACGTGCCCTAGAGCCTGGCCTGTGGGAGCCCCTGCTCTGCGGGGAGGGTCTCTGCTGCAGCAGGCCTTGGCTGGGACCCCCAGGGCTTCGACAGCAGAGAGCATGCCACAGAAGGGGGGCCGAGAGCATCCCCCCAGCACAGATGGGGAAACTGAGGCACAGAGCGGGAAGCAGAGTCGGGAATAGGCTCCAGGTTGCCTGGCTCCCAGCCCCAGCCACTGGACAGCACAGCTCTGGGGGGATGTGCCGGTGAGCACAGGGCAGCCATTCCGCCACCCGGCTGGTGCCTGGCGCAGTGAGGGGTCAGCCCTACAGAGCCCCAGCAGCTGGTAGCATCTGTGGGGCAGGAGTGAGGGGAGAGGAGGTGGGAGCTCTGGAAAGGGGCTTTGGCCCAGCCCAGCACCCCACTGCCCTCCCCCTCCAGCGTCCTGGCACCGCAGGCCCTTGCCCCACCCATGGGGGGGGCAGAGCGGGGGCACGGCCAGGGCGCCCTGCTTGGTGGCTGTTCTCTGTGCCCCGAGCCTAGGGGCCCGTTTGATCGGGGGCAGGCAGTTTTCCCCCCCCATAGCACGGTGGCTCCCGCCAATCCCCTGCAGCAGGATCTGAACTCACGACCCTCTGGGCTGGACAGCTGAGCTCCCTGCAGCCCTCCTGGCCCCCGCCTTGGCGCAGCCCCCACACAGTGCCCCGTGGGCTGCTGTCCTGGGCTTTCCTCCTCTGCCCATTGACCCCATATGCACAGACACAGGGGACCCCTGCAGTCACCTCTGGGGTGCAGTACAGCAGGCCCCATGGGATGAAGGGAACAGCCACATAGCAACCCCTGCTGGGTGCCCCAGGGTCACGGCAGCTGCACCGCAGGCCTCGGGCTGCCTGGACTAGTGGGCTCTGGCAGCCCCACGGGGGTGGAGCCGGCAGGATGTGGACTCAGAGTGGATGCTCCCTCTGCTCTGCAGGAGGCCTGGGGCTAGGCCCCCCCATCTGCACCAGGGCTTGGGCCCCAGCCATACAAGGGGACTGTGGTACTTGCTTGAGCAGTGTCAGAGTTGTTCAGTACATCCCCATTGTACACATGGGGAAACTGAGGCACAGGGCGAGCGAGAGACTTGCCTGAGGCCCCAGCGAATCAGTGGTGGAGCTAGGAGCAGAACCCAGATGTCCTGGCTCCCAGGAGGAGGCTGTCGCTGAACCCTGAACACCCCACCCAGCACCCTGCTGCATGGGGGGAGGGGTCTGGCAGCTGCCCCCCTAAGATCCTGTGCCCCAGGCAAATCCACAGGGCTGCTGCTACCGCCCCACCCCCGCGGAACCTGTATGTGGCAGCCTGGCTCCTACATGCTCCATCACGCCAAGATCCCAGCCCCAGTACCATGACGCCGACTCAGTGTCGGCCCCGAAGCTCCCCCCGCCCAAAGGGAGCAGGAGCAGGTTGGGAGCTGCCAGCTGGGAGGGGAGGCTGGGGCTGGGGAGGAGCCACCACAGGCAGGGGAGGCGGGCGCTGCTGGCGCTGGGCTGGACTGGAAGCTCCAGGATTGGGAAATGCACCAAGTCCCAGGCTGGGAATAGCAGGGGGCTGCGGGTCAGGACTGAGGGGCACCGGCAGGGCTGGGCGAGGAAAGCCGGTGCCCAGGCAGGGGCAGGCTCTGGCACCAGGGAGCAGGCAGAGGAGCTCTTAGGACAGATCTCCAGGTGGGAGGAGGCTGCAGTCGGGGCCATGGGGAAGCAAATCCACAGCCCCTGCTCAGAGCCAGCGTCTCCCGAGCAGGCAGGGCCTGAGCCTCCGGCCACTTTGGCCCAGGGCAGGATGACTCCAAGGTATGGGGGGCGAAGGCGACTGAGCACAGGCCAGGGAGCCACCACCCACCCCACTCAGAACCGGCCTCTGGCCACAGCCTCGCTGCCTGCCTCAGTTTCCCCAACTGCTGCGAGGGATGGTGGGCTCAGCAATGCTCTTGGCAGGCGTGGCCGAGGGACAAGGGCTGCACTCGTTAGTTTCACCAGAGAGTGAGCCCAGCCAGACACTAGCTCCCAGCCTGGGGCCAAGCTCCCCTCTTTTATATGCTGGAGGGGTTTCCCAGCTGTCTCTGCTTTTAAAGTGACAGCACCCCAAGCCCCAGAGCCACAGAGCATGGCCAGGTGATTGGGGAAGGTTAATTAAACTGCAGAAGACGGGGGGCTTTTAACAGAGCCAGGCCAGGCTGCAGGCGGTTTGCTTCAGCGTCTCATTCTGTAAGGAAGGAAATCTCCCGAAATGTGTCTGGTTCGAGTGGGCAAAACCCCTGAGTGATTCAATGGCTCTGACCCAGCTTGAGAGGGGGAAAGAATAAAGACAAATGAAAGTAACGAGCTGAGCTGAATGTGTCTATCTGGAAGGAGAAAAATCAGCAAGATCAGGATTATCCACCAGGCGACATATCGGCTACTGCAGCCCCGACCGAGAGCCCCCCTGCCTGGGACCCTGCACCCGACCCTTGATCCCAGCACCCAGAGCCCTGCACCCAACCCTGGGACCCTGCACCCGGAGTCTGCACCCAGCCCTGGGGCCCAGCACCCAAAGCCTGCACCTGACCCTGGGACCCTGTACCCAGAGCCCAGCACCCAGCCCTGCTCTCAGAGAGGCTTGGAGAAGCTGGGGCAGTTCAGGGAGCAACAACCCAGATGAGCAGGGGCCAGAGGGAGCGACCAGCCCAGCCTGGCGGAGTGACGGCCATTGTGGGGTGAGGTTAGGGGGAGCCCTTGGCAGCTCTCAGGGAGGGAAACCCCTTCGAGTGCGGTGCTGTGCCCCAGGGCTTGGGCAGCCCTGGCACGGGTCACCCCACTTCTGCAGAGCCTCTCCCTGGGGAACAGGCCTACCCCAGCGCCCAGGGAGCTAGAGGAGCTGGGGCCTGGCGTCTCCATGTCTGCTGGGGGCAGTGAGAAGATGGGGGTCTGGCAAAGGTCCCAGCGCAGCAGCCAAGCCGATGGGATCGGTGGCAGCAGGGAAATGGGCCGGCTAAGGCCCAGCCCCGGGCAGAAACTGGCCAGACTGGCTCAGAGGATCCGGGGGGTGGCCTCAGACAAGCCTCACTGACTCCATGGGGCCAGGCCTGAGGAAGGGTCGGGCTGGCCAGAGCCTCTGCGCCGTGGGGCCAGGCAGGACTGCGGGCAGAGGGCAGGGCCCTTGTCTCTGCAGCGGATGGCAGGAGGTGGGATCCTGCTGTATTGGCCTGGGCCAGTAGGGCAGGAAATGGGCTAGCTGGCCACGCAGAAGCTTTCTCCCCACGTCCGTCCACCCCGCTGGAGGAGGAGGAGCAAATCCATGGGACCAGCCCCCCCCAGTGCAAAATATCCCCCATGGCCCCAGAGCTGGGGGAAATGGGCAGAACCGGAGGGGAGGGGCCACAATAGGCACCCTCATGCAGAGGGAAATGTAGGGACCCCCATGCCGAAGTGCTGCATGACCAACCCGCTGCTGGAACTGGGCCAGTCTGGTGGGCCATGGGTGGACGCCAGCCCTGCACCCCAGGCGGGGGCAGCATAGCCTAGCGGCCAGATCATGGGGCTGGGACGAAGGCGATTCAGCTGGCAGAGCTCCTGCCCCAGCACTGCTGGGTGACTTGGCCAAGTCACCACCTCGCTACGTGCCTCAGTTTCCCCTACCCATTCGGCTGCCAGCAAGTGTCTCACTGTGTGTCTGTGCAGCAACTCGCCGCAGCACCATTGACGTGGCACCTGACGAGATGCAGAAGGTGCCCCCTGCTGGCTCCCCCCAGAAGAGCCCCTCTGCCCAGCGTGAGTGGCCCAGTCTCTGCCAGGCTGCCAGTGGCGAAGGGCTAAGCGTGCCATGGGGCTCTCGCTCGCTTTCTGCGTGTGCAGCCTGATGGAATAAGGGAGTTAGTGAGAAGAACAACAAACCCTCCCCCGGCCCTGGCCCCGGGCCCAGCTACCACGCAGACAAATAACGCTAAACTCCACATAACCCCTCGGCACCAGTTCTAATTCCGCGGGGAGCTGGGCCGGCAGCCAAGGGGTGCGGCCGGGAGAGGCTGCGGGGCAGGGGCTGGCAGGGGGACTGTGCAGCAGGATTCTTCACAGCTTCACTGGCTAATATCAGATTCCTTTGGCAGCACTCAAGGTGCTAATTGGGAACACGCCCCCCCCCCCATGCTGCCGGGGATGGGGAGAGGGGGAACTGTCAGCAGCCTGGAGCATGGCAGGAGGTTAAGGTTACGGAGGGCGATGCTACCCAGGGCTTTGTAAGCAACCCTCTAACCCTCGCGCCCCCACACCAAAGCAGCATGACCCCTGCTGGGCAGGCCAGGAAACTGAGGCAGCTGGCCAGGACCAGAACCCGGGAGTCCTGGCTCGCAAGTTCCTGAGCTCTGGTCCCAGCTCTGTCGCTGGGGGAGCTCTGGGCCTCGGTTTCCCCATCTCTAACAGTGGGATAATAACAGCTCCCTGCTTCGTGGGGCTCTGGGGCAGGTTAATCCGTTAATGGCTGTACGGTGTCAAATAGCCCATTAGATAACTGCTAAGTATTGTGTTTTCCCTGCTTTAATCACTGGATCCCACTTCCTTCCTAGAGCAAAGAATAGAACCCAGGTGTCCTGGCTCCCAGCCCCCACGCACCCCACCCACCTCCTAGAGCTGGGAACAGAACCCAGGAGTCCTAATTCCTTTCTCATTGCTCTGACTCCTAGCTAACATTGCCTCTTCATTAAAGTGTACACTCCCTGTCCTACTGTGCAGCTAGGACAGCAGTTGAGTGGTAGGTTCAGGAGGGTGGGGGTGGGGGTCTACTCCAGTTGTGCCAATGACTACCATGCAGCTGAGTCTTTGAACTAACCTGACCAGCAGAGACACAGCTGATGGCTGTCATACAGGTGGTCACTAGGTTTCAGAGTTAACGTCCCACTGAGATGAACAGGAAGGGATGGCACCACTCCCAGCATCCATCTGTCGGCCAGCTCTGCAGTGAATCCCAGCTGAGACAGTTTTTTCACAACCACAAGGGGTAAGGACTTAATTTGTGTCGGAATCTGGAATTCAGCATCTGCAGCGCCCCCAGCAGGCGGGATGGGAAGCCACAAGCACAGCAGCTGCCCCAGTGCAACCAGCCCACTCAGCTCCATCCCACCATGCCCTGTAGCACTCACCTCCACTCTGTGTGTAACGGAGCCGCCCCCAACCTGTGCCACACTCCCTCACTGGTGGTCTGGGCCTTGTGCACAAACAGCATTTAACTCCCAGTCACCCTGCTGGGGAGACATGGGATGAGGGGGTTGAGAAGCCGTGCCACCTGTCTGGGGCTCCCTCCTCTTCGGCATGACCCAGGAGCCTCTGGGACTGAATACCCAGTCACCCATAATCCAGCGGGGCCCAGCCCAGCCCCATCCTCCTATCCCCTGTTACCCAGAATCCCCCAGGGCCCTGCCCTGCCCCATCGCCCAGTCCCCTTACCCAGATTCCCCCAGGGCCCTGCCCACCTCCTGCCCCCAGCTCATTACCCAGAATCCCCTGGGGCCATGCACACTCATAAGAACATAAGAATGGGCCTACTGGGTCAGACGAAAGGTCCATCTAGCCCAGTGTCCTGTCTTCCAACAGTGGCCAATGCCAGGTGCCCCCGAGGGAATGAACAGAACAGGGAATCATCAAGTGATCCATCCCCTGTTGCCCATTCCCAGCTTCTGACAAACAGAGGCTAGGGACACCATCCCTGCCCAGCCTGGCTAATAGCCATTGATGGACCTACCCTCCATGAACTTGTCTAGTTCTTTTTTGAATCCTGTTATAGTCTTGGCCTTCACAACATCCTCTGGCAAGGAGTTCCACAGGTTGACTGTGCATTGTCTGAAGAAATACTTCCTTTTGTGTGCGTTAAACCTGCTGCCTATTAATTTCATTTGGTGTCCCCTAGTTCTTGCGTTATGAGAAAGAGTAAATAACACTTCCTTGTTTACTTTCTCTACACCAGTCATGATTTTATAAACCTCAGTCATAACTCCCCTTAGTCTTCTTTTCCAAGCTGAAAAGTCCCAGTCTTATTAATCTCTCCTCATACAGAAGCTGTTCCATACCCCTAATAATTGTTGTTACCCTTTTCCAATTCCAATGTATCTTTTTTGAGATGGGGTGACCACATGTGCATGCACTATTCCAGATGTGGGTGTACCATGGATTTATATAGAGGCAACATGATATTTTCTGCCCTATTATCCATCCCTTTCTTAATTATTCCCAGGATTCTGTTTGCTTTTTTGACTGCCACTGCACATTGAGTGGATGTTTTCAGAGAACTAGCCACAATGACACCAAGATCCCTCTCTTGAGTGGTAACAACTAATTTAGACCCTGTCATTTTGTATGTATAGTTGGGATTATGTTTTCCGATGTGCATCACTTTGCATTTATCAACATTAAATTTAATCTGCCATTTTGTTGCCCAGTCACCCAGTTCTGAGAGATCCTTTTGTAGCTCTTCACAGTCTGCCTGGGACTTAACTAACTTTAGTAATTTTGGATCATTTGCAAATTTTGCCGCCTCACTGTTTACCCCTTTTTCCAGATCATTTATGAGTATGTTGAATACGACTGGTCCCTGTACAGACCCCTGGGGGACACCACTATTTACCTCTCTCCATTCTGAAAACTGACCATTTATTTCCACCCTTTGTTTCCTATCTTTTAACCAGTTGCCAATCCATGAGAGGACCTTCCTCTTATCCTGTTACAGCTTACTTTGCGTAAGAGCCTTTGGTGAGGGACCTTGTCAAAGGCTTTCTGAAAATCTAAGTACACTATATCCACTGTATCCCCTTGGTCCACATGCTTGTTGAAGAATTCTAGTAGATTGGTGAGGCATGATTTCCCTTTACTAAAACCATTTTGACTCTTCCCCAACAAATTATGTTAATCTATGTGTCTGACAATTCTGTTCTTTACTATAGTTTCAACCAGTTTGCCTGGTACTGAAGTCAGGCTTCCAGGCCTGTAATTGCTGGGAACACCTCTGGAGCCCATTTTAAAAATTGGTGTCACATTAGCTATCCTCCAGTCATCTGGTACAGAAGCTGATTTAAATGATAGGTTACAGACTACAGTTAGTAGTTCTGCAAGTTCACATTTGAGTTCCTTCAGAACTCTTGGGTGAATACCATCTGGTCCTGGTGACTTATTACTGTTTAGTTTATCAATTTGTTCCAAAACCTCCTCTAATGATACCTCAATCAGAGATAGTTCCTCAGATTTGTCACCTAAAAAGAATGGCTCAGGTTTGGGAATCTCCCTCACATCCTCAGGTGTGAAGACCGATGCAAAGAATTAATTTAATTTCTCTGCCATGGCCTTATTGTCCTTGAGTGCTCCTTTAGCACCTCGATGGTCCAGTGGCCCCACTGGTTATTTAGCAGCTTCCTGCTTCTGATGTACTTAAAAAAAAATTTGCTATTACTTTTTGAGTCTGCTCCTCAAATTCTTTTTTGACCTTCCTAATTGTATATTTACACTTCATTTGCCAGTGTTATGCTCCTTTCTATTTTTCTCACTCGGATTTAACTTCCACTTTTTAAAGGATGCCACTCCTATCGCCTCAGCCCATTACTTAGACTCCCCCAGGTCCCTGCCCACCCCCTGGCCCCAGCCCGTTACCCAGAATCCTGGCAGGTCCTGGCACCTGCCTGGCACCCACCTGCACCCGTGGTGCCAGTGGCGGGGCCAAGGCCCAGACAGGCCACGCCCGGCGCTGCGCTGCATGAGGAAGGAAGCTCATCGCTCTTGTCAGTGCTCGGCTTCCCCTCGCGGGGACAGGGGCTCGTGGCCACGGCCCCCCCGCCCGCTCCTGCAGGAGGAAACCGGCCCCTACGCAGCAGCCCGGGGTCAGCCAGCGGCCGAGGCCCTGCCTGGTTCCAGGGGCCCAGCAGCCTCCCATCCATCCCACTCCCTTCCCCCTCCACAGAGCCTGGGCAGGGACTGGGGGAGGGCGGCACAGTGTAGGTCTGAGCCAGCTTGGGCTGCACGACCCCCCCAGGGCAAACCCAGCTCAAGGGGGCCTCTTGCTCGCCCCCTCCCTGGCATGGCAGCCCGGCCCCATCACAGGACTCGGTATTGTCATGGCACCGATATGCCCATATGGCACCATTATGCCAGCATGATATTAATGTAGGGCTGCCAATGTTGGTTGGACGCATTCCTGGACGTTTCATCACATGACGTAATTTTTAATTAAAGATTCATCTTTCACTCCTGGAGACTCCAGGACAATCCCAGAGGATTGGCGACTGTCTATGAGCGTGATCCTGGCATGCCAACATGGGCCCTGCCTATTAATGGCATGTTCCTGGTGTGGCACTGGCATGTGCACATGCTGGCATGGCACTCGTATGCTATTGGTATAGCTGTACATGGCACAGGCGTGGGACCAGGCTACTGCCATGGTGCAGTGGGTTGTTATGGTACTGGTATGTTGGCATGTATGTTACTGACATGTGGATGTGTGACAGCATCCCTATGTCGGTGTCCCTTCCCTGCCCCCTCAGTGCCCCCATCGCCCCACCGGCCTGGCTCTCATCCGAAGGTCTCACCCCAGTGCCACGCTAAGGGACACCTGTCTGCAGCATCTCCCCATCCCCCATGGCTAGCCCCACCCCAGAGGTGTCGCCCCAGCCTGCCAATGGTGCTGTGCCCTGGGGTCCGTAGGGCCGGGAGCAGCTGCACGCCAGCCGGCAGGTGGGGATGGTGCTAAGGGACGTGGCGTCGGTGCCGGCAGCTGGAGCAGAGAGGAGCTGACGGGTGATGGGGTGATGGGGCGGGCACCATGCAGCCTGGGCCACGTGGGGGAGATCTGAGTGGGGCAGCTGACACCAGCTGGGGACTTTCACCACAATGGGGGCTCTGCCTCCCAAGCTGCAGCTGGCCCAAAGTCAACTCGTAACCGGGGAGAGAAGAGCAGCCTAAACACAGCCCCAGCCGGCCAGGTCACGGCAGCCCAGCCAGCCCATGCGAAACGGGCAGGGCCGAGCGCAGACGTGTGGCCAAGCTGCCCGGAGCTGAGCGTGATTGCACCAGGCTCAGCTCGCTGGGGGCCCAAAGTGCTGCCAGGACTCAGGGCGGAGATGGGGGGAGGGGCGGGACAGGGAGCACGCCCTGTCCCCGGGGGGCAGCGAGGTGGGGGGCTGGGCACTGCCTGCATGGCTCAAACCTGGGGTGGAGGACTGGGATGTTGTGACAAGCGGGGGCTCCAAGAGGAGATGGGGGGAACTGCCAAGGGGTTTTGACCCCTGTGGCGCGGGGCTCCTCCGGGTTGATGTCCTGACGCTGAAATGAGCAGTTCATGAAGGCGCAGCTGGCACCTTCAGCGGCCTGGCACGTGTGCGGCGACCCTGCCCTACAGGCCTAGGGTCTGGGCATGACCGGGCAGGCTGCAGCCAATATCCCGTGGGACCAGGCTGATGCACTAAAGTCAACCCACAGGTGACCCAGCGAGGATGCACAGCCTGCGGGGAAGCTCAGATCTGGACTGGACCCTTGAGGATCAGGCCCATCTCCAGCGGGAACCCAGGCGACCTGGGCGTGGGATTGTTCTGTGCTGCCATGTCCCTCAGGCCCCTTCCTTCTCCGTCAGCTGATGGCGGCCGTTGCCCGTGTCCTCACGCAGGTCGGGGCAGGGCTGGCGGTCAGGGCAGCCACGTGGGCGGCCCCCACACACAATGTCAGGAACTAGGAAGGAAAGGAGTGACCCAAGCAGGCCCCATGGCAGCTCACACGGCTCCGGCAGGAAGCGGGGCGGGGAGCAGGGTGGGGCCCCTTCCCCAGGCCTGACCCACTTGGCATGGCAAGAGGGCCCTTCCGCTGCTTTATTTAATGCATCCGACTTTCACAACCGCACGTTTCCTCCTGGGGCCTGGAAGCCAGCTGGGACGGCTGGGATGATGGGCCACATGGCAGCTGCTCTCGGCAGCCCACAGGGGCCCTGATTGCACTCTGGGGGTCCCAGCTGGCTGGCAGGGACGGGACCCCCAGCCCCAGAGGGTCACTGTGCTGCAGGGAGATGGGGGAATCGGGGACCCGCTCCCCGTTTAGTGCTCATTGGGCCCCAGATTATACTGAGCGTCTGAGGAGCCTGCCGGCTCCAAACCCGCCCAGCCCCACGGAGGTGCAGCTCGCTCTGGGGAGGAGGCCATCCACCCCATGCACAGATGCTAGGCCTCGGGGGAATTCTGGTCCTGTGATCTCGCACATCCAGACAGGGCCTCGGGGTCAGAGCAGCCACACGGGCCTGGCTGCACCTCCTGCGGGCATGAGCAGCTCAGCTGGCACCTGCGGCTCATAGGCTTGAGGTGGTGGTGCTAGGCCAGGCCAGCCCCAGGGCACCCTGCGGACGACTCTCAGGCAGCCAAGGACCTGCAGATCTGTGGCTGAGTCCTCCCCCACTCTGGCTGCCTTTTGGGGTCCCCTGTCTCCTGTAGGCCTGGGGCAAATTCAGCACCCCCCAGTCAGCTCATACCCAGAGCCCCATTGCAAACAAGAATGCTCGGGGTCAGGCAGGGCAGGCTGGGCAGGGGGTGCCCTATAGGACACGCCGGCTGGGTGGGCTGAGGATGCAGGGCTGGATCAGGCGCATCCTGCTCGGGGGGTGCTGCAGGGCAGGGCTGTGAGCCGAGCCGGGCGTCAGGCACCACTGGAACCCAGATCAGCGATTCAGCAGCAGCAGGAGACGGTTTGCAGGGTGCTGGTGGGTAGAACTGGGCTTGGGGAGCTGGGTCCGGGCCAGTCCCTGGACCTCGGCTTCCTCGCCTGCGCCGTGGGGCTGAGAACTGTCTGGGGCTGGGATTGTGTATGAGAGGGGAGCTCTTTCCCCGTCCCTACAGGCAAAGCAGGACGTGCCTCCGCTCGCACCACACCCAGAGCCGCGGCCGGGTCGGGGCACGGGAAAAGGGCCGTGTCTGAGCCAGAGGGTGAACGGCAGAGACCTGACTCGGAGGAGCAGGAACCGCCTCATGTATCCATGTGAAGAGCCACATGGACCCACAGACCCACATGGCCACCCACGGACCCACACAGACACACATCCACACGGACACCCACAGACACATGGCCCCAGGGACTTACACAGACACACCCACATGGCCACCCACGGACCCACACAGACACACATCCACACGGACACCCACAGACACACGGCCCCAGGGACTTACACAGACACACCCACATGGCCACCCACGGACCCACACAGACACACATCCACACGGACACCCACAGACACACGGCCCCAGGGACTTACACAGACACACCCACACGGCCACCCAAAGACACGAGGATACACGGACCCACACAGACACACCCACAAGGACACCCACAGACACAAGGACCCACGGACCCACGCAGACACACCCACACGGACACCCACAGACATACGGACCCATGGACCCATACCCACACGGACACCCACAGACACGAGGATACACACATTCCCCACGGACACACACACGGACACGCGGACACACAGACACACATGTCCCCAGACACAGACACACCCACAGGCTCACCCAGCTCCGCCAGCACGCAGAGACATGCCCCTGCCACCTCCTGACACACAGCCACACCCCACCAGCCTGCGGGACACACACACGCTGCACACACGTGGCGACGGGCATCCGAAGACCTGACGCACACATGTGGATACACAGGCACATGGAGATGCCATATGGGCCTCACAGACACATGGGCACCACCCAGAGCAGATGGGTTGTGTTAACCTGGCCCACTATGGTCCGGCCTCGCTCCACTCCCCCCGCTGATCCTGTAAGGATGAGGCCTTTGTCTGCAGCCATGAGCTGAGAAGCAGGAAGTCACATCCTCACAATCCAGCTAATGACATTAAAACGCTGTAAGATAGGGCAGCTCCTGTCCAAAGAGCACCCACCAGCACCAGATACAGAAACAGAGCTTAAGATGCTTAAAGAAAAGGTAGTTTGACAGCATCTGTCTGGCACGAAATCACTTATCAACAGGTGTGGTTGCGAAATCCCCACTTATTGTTTTCTCTTTATGGGCCCCACTTCTCTATTGTGTCTCTGTCTGGGGCTTTGATTGTTTCTGTCTGTTACATAATTCGTTTTGCTAGGTGTAAATCAGGTAGGTGGGGTAGGGTGGGCTCAAGGATTGTTTTACACTATGTCAGGACTGGTTAGAGAATTGTTTAGTACAAGGATTGGTTAAGGGATAGCTAATAGGGTGCCAACTTTCTAATCGCACAAAAGGGAACATCCCTTGCCCCGCCTTCAGGGCCAGCTTCAGACCCCAGCGCGCCAAGCGGCAGGCGGCCCCGGTGGACCTCCTGCAGACGTGCCTGCGGGAGGTCCACCGAAGCCGCGGGACCAGCGACCGCCAGAGCACCCCCCACAGCGCGCCACCCTGCTTGGGGCGGCGCAAATCCTAGAGCCGCCCCTGCCTGCCTTCTGCCCCTTCCCTTCCCTGAGGTCCTGCCACTGCCCCGCCCCTTCTCCGAGGCCACGCCCCCACTCACTCCATCCCCCCTCCTTCTGTTGCTCGCTCTCCCCCACCCTCACTCACTTTCACCAGGCTGGGGCATGGGGTTGGGGTGCAGGCAGGGGGTGAGGGCTCCATTTGGGGGACCGGTTGTGGGGTGGGGCTGGGGATGAGGGGTTTAGAGTGCAGGGGGAGTTTGGGTGTGGGAGGGGACTCAGGGCTGGGACAGGGGGTTCGGGGTGCGGGGTCCCGGCGGTGCTTACCCCTACATGGGTGGCCAGAGATGGTCCAAGCCAGGGGTGGCCAACCTGAGCCTGAGAAGGAGCCAGAATTGACCAATGTACATTGCCAAAGAGCCACAGTAATACGTCAGCAGCCTCCCATCAGCTCCCCGCTCCCACTCCCAGTGCCTCCCGCCCACTGGCAGCCCCTACGCCTCCCTCCCCGCACCTCCTGCCCACTGCGATCAGCTGTTTTGCAGTGTACAGGAGGCTCTGGGATGGAGTGGGGAGGAGCAAGGGTGCAGCAGGCCCAGGGGAGGGGGTGGGAAGGGGCGGGGCCTTGGGTAAGGGGTGGAGGGGGGCGGGGCCTGGGGTTGAGCAGTGGAAAGTTGGCGCCTGTAGCTCCAGCCCCGGAGTCGGTGCCTAGACAAGGAGCCGCATATTAACTTCTGAAGAGCTGCATGCGGCTCCGGAGCCACAGGTTGGCCACCCCTGCTCCAAGTGCTGCCCTTGCACCCTCAGGCTGCCCCGCCCCTGCAGCTCTTACTGGTCACAGTTCCTGGCCAATGGGAACTGTGGAGCCGGCCCATGGGGCGGGGCAGCACGCGGAGCCTCCCTGGCCTCCCATGCCACTAGGGAAAGTCCGCCTGGGTGGTCAGCACTGGTGAGCCAGGCACTGTGCTCAGGACTGTTCATCACTAGAGGAGACGTGTATGACTGTGTGAAGCTCTTTCACTGGGAAAAGGTCCTGCAAACCCGCAAAGGGGGCATGCGTCCGGAGCCCGAGGAGCTGGGTATGTAACCAGATCACACCCTGAGCCCTAGGAGCTGGTGGCCCCCAAGCCCTGGGAATTAGGAAAGGGTGGGTGCCCGGTGCCCTAGTGTGTGTGTAACAGAGAAGTTGTGCAGGTAGCAATCCAGCCCCCCCAGTGTTTGCCCTTCCCTTACCCTGCCAGCCCCCCATATCCCACGCCCCGCCACCTCTCCCCTCCCCCCACACCGCATCCACCCCTCCCCCATCCTTATCCCCCGCCACCTCTCCCCTCCCCCCACACCGCATCCACCCCTCCTCCATCCTTATCCCCCGCCACCTCTCCCCTCCCCCCACACCGCATCCACCCCTCCTCCATCCTTATCCCCCGCCACCTCTCCCTTCCCCCCACACCGCATCCACCCCTCCCCCATCCTTATCCCCCACCCTGCCATCTCTCCCCTCCCCCCCCACCCTTATCCCACAGCCTGCCACCTCTCCCCTCCCCGCCCACCCCTCTCCCACCCTTATCCCACAGCCTGCCACCTCTCCCCTCCCCGCCCACCCCTCTCCCACCCTTATCCCACAGCCTGCCACCTCTCCCCTCCTTCCCACCCCATCCTTCCCTCCCCCGCCCTTGTCCCCCAGCCCTCCTCCCCTCACCCCTCTCCTTGCTCCATGCACACACCTTCCCCCCGCTGATCCAGCCCCCATGTTCTCCCCTCCCCTTACCCTGCCAGTCCCCCATCCCACGCCCTGCCAGGAGGAGGGGAATTTGCTCATCGGTGAACATGTTCCAGGAGCTGGAAATTGAGGGAGCAGCTAAGGAGCCGAGATTCTCATCTCCAGGGGCGCAAACACTCCCCTGAGAGCCGAACCAGGTCCTCCAGGTTTGACCTCCAGGGCTTCAAGGCCAACCCCTGTTACCCTGCCCCTTCCCCAGGCTGGTGCTCTCTGCTATGGTTGGAAGCCTTCAGTTTGTTTTGTTTTTTTACAAGAAACATGAGTAGCTGAGCCTGCAATCCTACTTGGGCCTGGGTTTGGATCCTCTCCTCAAGGAGGAAGACCATTGTATAAAAGGGGCCACAGATCAGCGGGACTGGCTAACCTGCTTTCCTGTCTCCCGAAAGCCCAGCTTTTACCGTGGGAATCAAAGTGTCCGGACATTCAGGCTGTAGTTTACAATTTTTCCATGATCTCCAAATGTTAGTATTAACGATGACCCCCCCCCACCCCCAGGCTCCATCCTCCCATTTTACTCTGAGTCGTTGTGGGAGGGTCCCCCCGTGAACCTAGTGAGGAGATTTTTGAACTTCCCCCTTGAAACTCTAGAGCCCAGGCGGTTAAAATCTCTGGACGCAAACTAAAAGCATTAGTAGACAAGTTCCATTTGCTACCTGTAAATCGAGGAAATGCAGAGGCTAGAGGACATTTCACCTATAGCTCATTGACTAGTGGGGATATTGATGATTATATTATAATCCCTAGAATTAATTAGTCCTTCCCATGCTTTTGCTGTACTTTCTCACCCCCTGGCAGTGTCCAAGTTGTAGACGGCCTGGCCTAATGGTTGGAGCAAGCATCCAGCCTGCCAATTAGAGCTGAATCCAGATGGGACATGTCCAGAAGCGACGCCGAGGGTTGGAGCCGAGAATCAGAGACCAAAGCCCAAGCCGAAAGGCGAACGGCAGCCGCAGTGAGGGTTGGAGCCAGGAGTCAGAGACCAACGCCCAAGCCGAAGGGCAAACGGCAGCTGCAGTGAGGGTTGGAGCCGGGAGTCAGAGACCAAAGCCCAAGCCGAAGGGCGAACGGCAGCCGCAGTGAGGGTTGGAGCTGGGAGTCAGAGGTCAGGAAGGGGCTGGCCCCTCAAGGAGTCCGGCAGCTGGAGCTTGAATGCTCTAGGATTAATTTGTTCCGCGCTCTCACCTGGGCCGAGGTACTGCTGGTCCAGGCTGCCTGAGGATCGGGTGAAGCTGAGGCATCTGGAGGGCAGCCAGACGTTATCTCCTGCAGATGGGGCGCTGGCTTGGTGTTTTCGGTCAGAGTGACGTGTGTGGGTCTCTTTGGAGGCCCAGCTACTCGGTAAGCTCTGTGGACCCAGTGAAGCTGGGCAAGGAGACCTGCTTCAGCGGGGACTGGGGAGCTGTGGGTGCGGCCGCAGAAGGCGAGGGTGGAACGACAGTCTGAGTAGCATGGGCTCTGCCAGGGCACTGCCCGGGTGCACTTGCTGTGCGCAAACCCTGTGTGGCAGGAGGGTGGCCCCGTCATCCTGACGATGAGAAAGCAGCGGAGGAACGTGAGGGCCTGGCCTGCCCGTTGGCCTGCGGGTGATGGGCCGAGGAGAGAAGCGGCTCCCTTCCTAAGAGTTTGCAGAGTTCACACCAAAAACGGGAAGTGAATTGGGAATCTCGATCTGCAACAAGTCTGGCTGGCAGCAGAAAAACACAACCTAGGAAAAGTCCTGGGCTTTCCTGGGCGCTGGGGGAGTGAAGAGAAATAAAATGTGGAGTGAGGAGATTGACGGTGACGAGAATGATGGTGCAACCCGGGAACGGGGCAGCTTTACGATGAAGTCCAGGGACACCAAGGACCAGGGTGGAGATGGGGTAGGAAAAGGATGGAGAAGACTGTGTCGGTTGGCATATGGGCACAGATCACATGATCTAACAACCTCTTAATGGCAATGCTCAGCCCTGCCCCCCGGAAACTCCATCACACCAAGTCTTGGGTTTTGAAGTGTCTGAAGTGGCTGGCAGTTGGTGTATCCTGGTAGAGCATTAACACCTCGAGTTTGAACTCAAAGATGCCTTCTGCGATAAAGCAACTTATCCTTCAAATGAAACCTGAGTTGGGCAAAGACTTGGGAGCAGCTGGGTCTGACAGATCTGAGTGGTCTTGAGGCAGCAGGGACCGCACGAGGGATTTCAGGCCCCTGTTTGCTGTCCCTCAAATAAAATGTGATGGGTGTAAAACAGTAGCCAAGGGAGCCGTGTTTGACTCTGGGTATTTGTCCTTGTGGGACAGAGCATCTGCCTTCCCATTCATGATCCAGGGCGGTAGGTGGCAACAAAATCGAATTGGCCCAAGAAAAGCGACCAGTGGATCTGTGTCCCTGGTTAAGGATACAAGCCGTTCAGAGATAGTCCAGAAACGTGTGGTCGGTAAGGACCTGGACTGGGAACCAAGCTCCTTCTAGAAGGTGTCTCCAGTCTTCAAATGCTGCCTCCAACACAAATAACCCCCCGTCGCAGATCTCGTAATTATCAGGGGGGCATTTTCATGAATAACAGGCAGAGGGATGGAGTTGGTCACAGGGCCAGTAGTTTGCAACAGAACGACTCCGATGGCATCTGCCTCTGTGGTGCAGGGCACGGCAGGATCCGGGTGCACAAGAATGGGAGTTGAGGTAAAAGATCTCTTTAGCTGCACACACGCGAGCTGGGACCCTGGCAACCAGATGAGGGTATTGGGTCTACTAGGTGAGAGAATCCTTTGATAAAACACCTGTAGTAATTGGCAAAGCTGAGAAACTGCTGAACGTCTCTTATGTCCTTCAGGGATTTTCCACCGGAGATGGCAGATACCTCTGGTGGATCCATTGCTAGCCCGGTGGGAGAGTTGATTTACTGAGGAACTCGACTGTGTCTTTGTCAAACTCTCATTTCTCCAGTCTGGCACAGAGATGGTTTTGGTGGAGTCTGCTGGGAAAATGGTGCACATGTTGCTTGAGCAGCTCCTGGTTTTTGGAAAAAAACAAGAATATCGTCCAACTAAATAATCACAAACCGTCCAATACGTCCCAGAAGCTCTCTCTGGTGAAATGCTGGAATGTCGCTGGAGCATTATGTAACCCAAAAGGCATAACTAGCTATGTCCTTATTGGGTGTGAAATGCAGTTTTCCAGTTGTCTCCTTCCCTGAGTTGAACCAGGTTGTAGGCCCCATAAAGGTCCAACTTACTCACAATCTTGGCCAAGCGGCACCTCGTTAGTAGGTGGTTTTGGACAGTCACTTTGGTCAGAGTTCAGTAGTCAATACAGGGGCGTAAGAAGCCACCCCCTATCACAAAGAAGATTGGAGACCCCACCAGAGAGGTGGAGGGTTGAACAAACCCCTTCTCCAAGTCCTCACAGCGGGACTCCCAGAGCGTCTGGAGTTCAGGTTCCCAGTTGGAGTATAGATCTTGGCTTCGGGTGGAGAGTAAGCTGGACAATCGTAACTGGGACAGGGTGCAGGGCATCTGCTCTCTTTGTACTGAAAACACGGAATTCGGGAAGCTCTCCAGTGGATCGCAGGGTGGCAGCAGTCCCCTTCGGCGAACCTCCTTTGATCTCTGAATCCTCTGGTAGCCAGCGAAGATCACAGGAGGTTTCAGGCCCAGAACACGGGTTTGGGTGCAAAACTAGTGACAGAGTCTCCACACAAAGTGTCCCATGCCCAGCCCCAGTGGTGCGCGGTTGTGGGCGATGACCAGGGAATGCCGAGGATGACAGCATGGATTGGATCAAACTGCGGAACGTCCCGGTGACCCTGGAGTCTGGTAACCATCAAAGGTGCTGTTTGGTGTGTAACCGGGTTGGAGGAGAGGCGGGAGACATCAATAGACTCCACCACTTCCGGGATGCTCCAGTCGTGAACCTGGACAAGTCTAAGTCTAATTGTCGGAGGCGCCCGAGTCCAGGAGCACCCCGGCTCTCTGCCACATGTAGCCAGAGGGGGCGCTGGAGGGGGCTGGCACAGTGTCCATCCATCGCCACGGTGCTGGTAGACAAGGGGGGGTGAAAGTCCTGGACTGGGTGGGGGGACAGACTCAGCCCAGACCCCCTTAGCGGGGCTAGGGCCTGGAGTGTTTCTGGAGCGTCTGGATTCCCCACAACACAGGCTGAAGCAGCCCTTCCCCATGTCAGAGAGGCGAGGCTGAACCTGGCTGATCTACTCGGGTCCCTGTGAGAAGAATGTGGAAGGGGGTCAGGGCCTCGCTTCTCTCTCTCAGGACTGACCCACAGCTTGGCAAAGGTGTCCAGGTGGGGCGGCGGCTCCACTCCAGGGCGTGTCGGGAATGGTAGCGCTGTGACGACTCGTTCCGTTCAGCGGCTGTCAGGGCCAGCAGCGCTCACTGGCTGCTAGGAGAGCGACTGGGCTGTGGGCAGGGCCCTATGCCCGGATAGTGCCCACCGAGCTCTGTGTTGGGTGCCCTTTTCGGAGAGCAGCTTCATTCCCATGGGGGAAGAGCCTGAGTGATCCCTTGGAACAACCCGGCTGTGACAGACGAGCACGGACCCCAGCCTCTGGGCACAGCCTGTCTGGGAGCCTGGGTGTTAGCTCTCAGAGATGTCCCTATCAGTGGGTGAAGTACTCTCACACACGGGAGCCCAGGAGGGGCTGGGGTCCTCGCAGCCTTGTGTCTCTGAATGAAGTGAGTTTGGTTTTAATTACCGCCAAGATAAGCACCCTCAGCTTGAAGGAAACCCCGGGTCGAGCGCAGCCAGCTATCTGGGCCACACACAGCCCCTCTCCTCATTTACTGCCAATGCCAGGAGCTGCCTGAGGTGCTACAAAGGCATCAACCCCCCCAGGATAGCTTAGAGCCCTGTGGAAGGCTTGTCAAGCAGCAGCTGCAGCTAAAAATTCTTCCCTGTTTGGAGGGCTGGTGGCCGGGGGCTCTGCCAGGGGAGGGTCCCGGTGTCATGGTGAACCCTGGATGGCACGTTTTGGCCAGGTCGTTAATGATCCCCCTCAACCAGTTTCTTTATCTAATTCTCCCCTAGCTGATGCGATGCCAGGTCCTCTCTGTGATTTACCACGTGGGCCTCCAGGAACGGACAGTGAAAGCCAGGGATGGAGAAAAGCTCCAGAAGGTTTCCCCTGTGCTGAGGTTTTTCTGGAGAGTTTTGAATGGTGGCAGCCAGTCCTGGCTCCACTTTTTACTGGTGTGAATCACTTGGGATGGATCCCATCTGGCTGGGAGTCTAGAATCCCACTTCCGATTTTTCAATAAGGGGACGGAAAGATTCCTGTTTTGCCTGTACCTGCTGCTCTGCTCGATGTGGCAGGGAGGGAAAACTATTCTAGGTTTTTACGATCTACACTTGGAAGTGGGATTTGGCGGCGACCTGCCCACGTGCCCAGCGGCCTAGCTGGCGGGCCGTGAGAGCCACCACTGAGAAGTGTTTCATTTTCTCCACTAGGCGTTCTAACAATGCTGTGGTTACGCTAATGATGGCATTTGATTCTCTGAGCTGAGACTCCCTGCAGGTGCGGTTAAGCAGGATGGGTATTGATGGAAGACTGTATTGACGGAAGACTGTAAGGGGTATTCCGGTCGCTCTACACAAGGCAGCATGGGGAGGGGACGAGCTGAGGCCAGTGGAGAAGGTACTGCCGTTGTCCTGCTGCTGGGGAGTACGCAGGGCTGTCCAGCGCCTCTCTTCATTCTAGACAACTGATGCGGTGGCTGTTTTAAGGGAAGATCCCGGCAGCTCCAGCCCACTGTTGTCAGACGTGGTTGTTTGCTCACTAACGCCAAGTGGCCTGTGCTGCTCTCCTCCCATTGTTCCTCTGACTGTAATGCCAGGCCCAGGGTCTAGGGTGACCAGAGAGCAAATGTGAAAAATCGGGGCAGGGGGTGGGGGGCAATAGGAACCTATATAAGAAAAAGACCCAAAAATCAGGACTGTCCCTATAAAATCGGGACATCTGGTCACCCTCCTGAGGCCGCCGTTCTAAGAGCAAGATGAGCCCCTCCCCTCGGTTACCGTGAGGTTGGGTTTTGCTGTTGCTCACAACGCAAGCAGCCAATTGACCAGAGAGCGGCAGGTGTCACTACTGGGTTTGGGGCTGTCTCGATCCTCGGCAGTCGCGGCACCGGAGGAATGGTCCTTCGAGCACCGTGCCGAAGAAGTGAGGTTTTATGATCTGGTTGCCAGCGTAAGGTCCGTTGCGTGGGACATGGTGGGGGGCCTGGGTTACACTGGGTATGTGCTTCTTGTATGTGCGATTTCATCCACTTGATTGATTGACAGATGGCAGTGGGGGGGGGAGGGCTCCAGTGACATTGGCAGGGCCAGCAGGGTGATGCGGGCTCCAGTGGTGTAGGCGGGGGATCAGGATCAGGCCCCTGCTGGCTCTGTGGCACCAGGAAACCCACCTGTGCCCATGTGCGCTGCTCTGGCAGGTGGCAGATGGGCAGGAAGCCGCTCTGTTTGCCAGCCGGCCATCTGGGGAGGTGGCATCTTCTGGTTCACTCGGCCAAGTGACCCCGAAATTCCCGCCATGGCTCTGTCCTGGGCCCGACACATCTCGGGAGGCTCTGCCTGGGCGTGGGCACTGGGGCGCACTCTGAACAGCTGGCACCTGTGCTGCTCAGTCCATGGGTTGGCCTCAGCTTCTCCACAAGCCAGGGCCGGCTCCCCACAGCCGTCCTCCTGCCATGCCCCAGCCTGCAGGGACCTCACCTCGGGTTCCGCTCTCCATGGGCTGAGCCCTGGGCCAGGACCAGTGCAGGCTGTTGCAGCTGGTGAGGGCTGGGTGAGACGTTCCAGGAACTGCTGGTGAATGAAAGCAGGCGGGTCTGGTCCTGCTCTGGGGCATAGGGGTGGCAGGGGATCTGCACTGCGCAGGGAGGCAGGAGCCTTCCGGGACTCCAACAATGGAGTGTGAATGGAACACGCCCGCACGTAATCCCTGCGTGGGACGCGGAGCTGCACCTGGCCCAGAGCTCAGGGGCCTTGTCCCCCAGGACCCCCCATGACGGGGCGTTGTCCCTGGGCCATGGCCAGTTGGGCCCTTCCAGTCTCAGGCCTGCCCAGGAGTCTGGGCTGGGAATGACGGGGAGGGGCCGGAGCCCTGCAGGGCCCCACACAGAGGGACTGGAGGAAAGGGAACGTTAGCCCCTGGCCACTCTCTGGGGCCTGCTGCCTGGGCCCCGGGATCCCTCCTGGAGCCTGGCCCCTGGGATCCCATATGCTGCCCAGCCCCCAGGATCCCACGTGGTGCCTGGCCCCCGGGATCCCACGTGGTGCCTGGCCCTTGGGATCCCACGTGGTGCCTGGCCTCTGGGATCCCAGGCTTTCTCCTTGCTGATGCCAGGCGCAGGGAGGCAGGAGCCTTCCGGGACTCCAACAATGGAGTGTGAATGGAACACGCCCGCACGTAATCCCTGCGTGGGACGCGGAGCTGCACCTGGCTAATCCCGCGCCTGGCATCAGCAAGGAGAAAGCCTGGGATCCCAGAGGCCAGGCACCACGTGGGATCCCAAGGGCCAGGCACCACGTGGGATCCCGGGGGCCAGGCACCACTGGCTCCAGTGCTGCTTGCTGGGGAGAACCCAGGCTGGAGCAGTGGGTCAGGTGCTGGCCTAGCCCTCGGGAGATGCGAGTTTGATTCCTGCTTTGCCCCAGGTTCCCTGCGTGATGCTGGCCCCTGCTGTACATGGGGACAAGCGCAGGGGCCTGCATTGGGGTAAATCCTGGCCCGTCTACCCCGGCAATGGGCCCACGTACGCATTCAGCTCCCAGTGCCACGGGAGATCTGCAAGGGCCGAGGGAAACTGAGGCAGCCAGCAGGGAGGGAGCTGAGGGAGGAGGGGGCTGTAGAACAGGACAAAGGGGTGGAAGCCCAAATGGGCCCAGGGCTCGAGCCAGGGGGAAGGTCCAGAGCTGGCGCTCAGTGGGACTAGCTGCCTCGCATGCTGGGGATCAGGTCCTTGGGCTGGTTTCATGTTGGTGACTCTGGCATTGCCCCTGTGTCTCCACCCCTGGCCAGGCCTGCCCTCCCCCATGTGCCCAGCTCTGGGGAGCTGCCTGTTAGGCACCAGAAAGGCTGCTAAGAACGCCTGGGGCGCGGGCATCCGGCGGGGGGGAAAGGGAGGAACTGGGCTGGGCACTCAGGACGCCTGGGTTCTAGCCTGGCTCTGAGCTGCCAGGAGACCTGAGCCCTGGGCTCCCCCCAGCTCTGCCGGTGCCCCTCACTCCCAACCTGCAGCCCCTGCTAGCCCAGCCCTGGGCTCCTCCCCACCCCCTCACAGCTTGGCCAGTACCCCTCTATCCCCACAGCCTGTAACAATTGGACCCTGCTGTCTCCCAGTGCCCTTGGCAATTCTCCTGTCACAGACCTGGGGACCACCTGCCCCCACCCCCAATGAGAGAGCTGGGAGCCTAAGTCTCAGACCCCCCCCCAGTGCTGCCCCACACAGCCTGGCTGCAGTGACATCCCCCAGGGCCTGGCAGGAGGAGCTGGGTGCAGGGACAGCAGCTTGGGAGGGAAAGTCAGAGGTCAGTGGGTGTGATTAGGGGGGTCCCCTCGGCAGCCCCTCAGCACTAGGCCACCCGGCGTCCTGGCCCCACGGGCACAGCCAGTGCTCCAGGGGTGATGCCAGGCGCTACTCTCAGTGATGTCAGAGCGGTGCCCGCCAGGTGCTGGCTGAGGCTATGGAGGAGACACAGAGCCCCCTCTCCCCCCCGCCCAGGGTGTGTGGCAGCAGTCGCATGATCCACCCACCGCACCCCTGGTAACACTGTAACACACAAACTCAGCCCTCCCCCCCATTACGTATAGACAGCCCCGTGCCCTAGAGCAATGAACCTCTGCATGAGACCCTACAATAACAAACCAGCCCCCAGGCAGCCCTACAGAAACAGTGTGCCCACGCCCAGCAGTGAAGTACCCAAACAGCCCCGCATAGTAACCAGCCTGTGTGTCCCCAGTCGGGAGTCACCCAGAACGCAAGGACCCTACAATAACAACCCAGCAGAAGCCACATGCCGACCCTGCAGCCAGCAGGAGACACGGTGGGGCAGGGCAGGGCCAGCAGCCTGGGCAGGGAACTGGTGCCACAATCGGAGCTGGGATCCCCCAGGCCCTGCTGTGCCAGGCCCGGAAACACGCTGGAATCTCCCCGCCCCTGCGAGCATCACTGGGGCAGGACATGAGGTGTCTGGGTTGCAGAGCCCTGGTTCCCCTGTGTGTCCCATTCCCCATGGCCTCGATGCCCCAGACCCCCCACAGCCCTGCAGGGTTGAGGGTGCCTGGCCTGGGGCCTTGTGCGCTGTTGCCACCTAGTGGCAGTCGCTCCAGCGGTGGCCTGGCAGAGCCAGCACAGGCTAGCAAGGCTGCTGCCAGGCACTTGGGGAGCTGGGGGAGACGCACCTCAGGGACCATGGCACTGAGAGCTAAACCAGCCCCATAGAATCATAGAATATCAGGGATGGAAGGGACCGCAGCAGGTATCTAGTCCAACCTCCTGACAGATTTTTGCCCCAGATCCCTAAGTGGCCCCCTCAAGGATTGAACTCACAGCCCTGGGTTTAGCAGGCCAATGCCCAAACCACTAAGCTATCCATCCCCAGACACCCCATGATTCCCATCCCAACCAACCGCCCCCAGACACACTGCGATTCCCACCCCCCACCCTGACCAACTGCCTCCAGACACCGCACAGGAGCCCCCTCTGTTGCGGGGGAGGGGAGACTGGACATGACGGACTGTCGAGGGGGCCTCCAACCCCACAGCTGTAGGGTCCTGTGCTGCTCCCCGCAGTGTGTGTGGGGCCGGGAGCTCCCCCTGCTGGACTGGAGCAAAGGACACAGCAGGCTACAGTGACCGGGGGCAGACAGGAGCCTGGTGTTTACACTGCTGACTCCAGGATTTCAATGGCAAAGCAGCCCCAAGGCGGGTGTTGCAGCCACCTCTGGGGTGGGGCTCTGCCGGCAGGTTGGAGGCAGTGACTCTGGAGTTCAGCGGGCTCTGCAGGGGGCACTCGGGGCAGAGCAGGACTACAGCAGCCTTGGCCAGGTTCGCAGGATGCCCTGATGTCTCTAACGGCAACAATGCGCCAGTCACGGGGCTTAGCTCACTCCTGTTGCAGGGCCCGGGCACCGGCCTGGGCCTCGGGGCCAGCACTGATGGCGAGGGGAGAGCGCCCCCTAGTGAGCCCCCGTCACCTGCAGCACAGCGCCCCCTAGTGAGCCCCCCGTCGCCTGCAGCACAGCACCTCCTAGTGAGCCCCCATCTCCTGCAGCACAGCGCCCCCTAGTGAGCCCCCATCTCCTGCAGCACAGCGCCCCCTAGTGAGCCCCTGGCTCCCCACAGCACAGCGCCCCCTAGTGAGCCCCCCATCTCCTGCAGCACAGTGCCCCCTAGTGAGCACCTGGCCCCCCACAGCACAGCGCCCCCTAGTGAGCCCCGCGTCGCCTGCAGCACAGCGCCCCCTAGTGAGCACCTGGCTCCCCACAGCACAGCGCCCCCTAGGGTCATCCTGGGGGGCAGGGTCAACACCAGCAGGCTGGGTGACATTCTCTGTGGGATTCGGAGCCCAGGGAAAATGCACTGAGGGCCGGACATGAGATCCTCTTGGGAGTCTCCTGAGAACCCTTGGGGCCCGTCCACACTGAGCCAGGAGTGACTCCCCAGCACTCCTGCCCCCTGCCTGGCCGTCTGACTCTGCTCCTCAGCACACCGTCCTCCCCACTGGCTTCACCACTCTGCCCCCCAGCCCTGAGACCGCCCCACATCCACATGGGGCATGGGGGGGATAACCCAGTGGGCTGGCACGACTAGGGGGCCTGGGCAGAGCTGGACAGATCTGGAGCGAGCGCACGTCAGCCGGTTAGCTCCGTGACATGCCCCGCAAGCCCTCGGAGTCCTTCCTGCAAAGCCTCCAGCCACCCTCCCGGCTCTCTGCCCAGAAACTATCCCCCAGTCAGACAGACCTGCTGGGCACAGAGCCAATGCCAGTTCCCCATGCCCCTCCAGCACAGAGCCCAGCCCCCAGGCCAGCTACGCACACCCCTCTGGCCAGAGCCCCTGTTGTGTATTTGGTTGTCATGGTTTTTGTTGCTATGGCAACTGAGTTAGATTATTATGGGTTAGCTCAGCCGGTTTCAACCGGCTGAGTGAGCTCTCTGTATATCTGTAAATAAAATGGAGGTTTTGGTTAGCTGCCTGCTCTCTGGCCTCAAGTGATTGCTTCCTACACCGGTTGCCCCAAGGATATAACAGCCCCCAGCCGTCAGCACCAGCTATGCACCCCTGTGACATTCGGTACCTTGGGGGAACACCCTACACCCCCATGTTCATCGTTGTAAAATGATTGTGCGGTATCAATGCAAAGTTTGTCATGTTGGGTGTCTTCGGAAGGCTCATGATGCACTGAGCAGTGTTGTTACAGTGATGTTATAGGTTGTAATTTCATGTATCTAGTTATGAGGCTGAAAATGTGTCCTCATGGCTTAAAACAAGCCCAGGCAAAAACTCTCCAGGAGCAAAGGGGCAGTTCACACCTCATCAGGGCATGGATGGGACAAACCCAGCCCAGCCTGGCAGGAACAAAGGACACTGGCCTAGGCAGCAACAAAGGATCTGTTGGACTCTCCAGTGAGTCACCCCCTTCCCCTTCCCTTGGACAGTTTGGCTCTACAATGAGGTGATGCTCACCTGACTCTGAAGCAGGGCCGGCGCTTCCACTAGGCGACCCTAGGCGATCGCCTAGGGCGGCAGGATTTGGGGGGCAGCATTTTGCCATCCTCGGTGGAAATTCGGCGCTAGGGGGTCCTTCCGCTCCAGGTCTTTGGTGGAAATTCAGTGGCGGGTCCTTCACTCGCTCCGGGACCCGCCGCCGAAGTGCCCTGAAGACACGGAGCAGAAAGACCCTCACCGCCAAATGCTCAGAGGAGGAGCGCTGCCGCCTAGGGAGGCAAAAACCCTGGCGCCATTCCTGCTCTGAAGGGTGGGGGCACAAAGCCAAGAGGGAAGGAAGGACATGATAAAAGGGAGGGACGTTTGCAATGCTCTTCCTCGCTCTTCCACCTCCATCTACAGACACCACCAGACTGAAGCGCTGATCAGAGAGGGGAGCCTGGCTGAAGAACAACCATAGAATCATAGAATATCAGGATTGGAAGGGACCTCAGGAGGTATCTAGTCCAACCCCCTGCTCAAAGCAGGACCAACACCAATTAAATTATCCCAGCCAGGGCTTTGTCAAGCCTGACCTTAAAAACCTCTAAGGAAGGAGATTCCACCACCTCCCTAGGTAACCCATTCCAGTGCTTCACCACCCTCCTAGTGAAATAGTGTTTCCTGATATCCAACCTAGACCTTCCCCACTGCAACTTGAGACCATTGCTCCTTGTTCTGTCATCTGCCACCACTGAGAACAGCTGAGCTCCATCCTCTTTGGAACCCCTTTTCAGGTAGTTGAAAGCAGCTATCAAATCCCCCCTCACTCTTCTTTTCTGCAGACTAAATAATCCCAGTTCCCTCAGCCAATCCTCGTAAACCATGTGCCCCAGCCCCCTGATCATTTTTGTTGCCCTCCACTGGACTCTCTCCAATTTGTCCACATCCTTTCTGTAACGAGGGGTCCAAAACTGCACGCAGTACTCCAGATGTGGTCTCACCAGTGCCAAATAGAGGGGAATGATCATGTCCCTCGATCTGCTGGCAATGCTCCTACTAATGCAGCCCAAAATGCCGTTAGCCTTCTTGGCAACAAGGGCACACTGCTGACTCATATCCAGCTTCTCATCCACTGTAATCCCCAGGTCCTTTTCAACAGAACTGCCACTTAGTCAGCTGGTCCCTAGTTTGTAGCAGTGCATGGGAGTCTTCCGTCCTAAGTGCAGGACTTTGCACTTGTCCTTGTTGAACCTCATCAGATTTCTTTTGGCCCAATCCTCTAATTTGTCTAGATCACCCTGGACCCTATCCCTACCCTCCAGCATATCTACCTCTCCTCCTAGCTTAGTGTCAGGGTAAGGGTGAAACTTGCTGAGGGTGCAATCCATCCCATCATCCAGATCATTAATAAAGATGTTGAACAAAACCGGCCCCAGGACTGACCCCGGGGCACTCCACTTGATACCTGCTGCCAACTAGACATTGAGCCGTTGATCACCAGGGCTGCCCAGAGGATTCAGGGGGCCTGGGGCAAAGCAATTTTGGGGGGCCCTTCCATAAAAAAAAGTTGCACTACTATAGAATACTATATTCTTGTGGGGACCCCTGCGGCCCCAGGGCAAATTGCCCCACTTCCTCCCCTCCCTCCCCGGGCGGCCCTGGAAAAATAAACATTTAAAAACCTTCCGCATCTTGGCACAAACCCAGTTTTGAGAAAACTTCTTTTCAAGTCACCTTTACAAGATATCACTAGTTCTTAGCATCAGCTAGTGCTAAAAGGCACTAAAGCTCATTAAAAGGGTTGGACAAATATTTTCCGTCAAAACTTCTTTTGGATCAAACACTAGGGGTTTTTAAAAAGCAGAAAAAATCACGGACAATGTCTGCTTTCCTTCAAAATTTGTTGTGGTTTTTTTTAATTGAAAAGCTGAAATTAGTCTGCCAAAACCTGAACATGGTTTGGAGTTTCAGAAGTGTGTGGCCAAATATTTGCTGCTTGCTGTGTTTGATTGTTTAAAGAAACAATAAAAAAATTCTGCTTAAAAAAATCCAAAACTTTTGAACCACCTCAGCTTGTGACCAAACGCCTGAGCCCATCCAGTCAGAGATTTTTCCAGGTTTCTGATACTCTGCTGGCTTCCTTGACTCATATCTGTCTCCATAACTTTGGGTTCATTTAGGTTAGAACATAAAAACATAAGAATGGCCATATTGGGTCAGACCAAAGGTCCATCCAGCCCAGTATCCCGTCTACCGATAGTGGCCAATGCCAGGTGCCCCAGAGGGAGTGAACCTAACTGGTAATGATCAAGTGATCTCTCTCCTGCTGTCCATCTCCATCCTCTGACAAACAGAGGCTAGGTACACCATTCCTTACCCATCCTGGCTAATAGCCATTCATGGAATTAACCTCCATGCGTTTATCTGTTTCCTAGAGACTGGCTCCATGGGGTCCCTCACAAACTGGAAACGGTTACTGTGGGTTTGTCTTTAGTATAGCTTATGTACATACTCCACGAACTGAGCATTTGAGCTTGTTCCAGAATCTGGGATGAGCCTATGTTGTGAAAACTGAAATGCTCAAAATAGCACATGCACGTGAATGGACACAGGGTGCTAAGATTAAATTAACCCAGGGGTTCTCAAACTGGGGGTTGGGACCCCTCAGGGGGTCACGAGGTTATTACTGGGGGTCGCAAGCTGTCAGCCTCCACCTCAAACCCCGCTTTGCCTCCAGCATTTATAATAGTGTTAAATACATAAAAAAATGTTTTAAATTTATAAGGGGGTGGGGGGTCGCACTCAGAGGTTTGCTATGTGAAAGGGGTCACCAGTACAAAAGTTTGAGAACCACTGAATTAACCCCTCTGGAGCCTCGGGGAATGCAGGGGAGGGGGAGTCTCCCTTGGTAGGGTTGGGAAGGAGGTAGGTGGTGTTGGATATTGCTCTTCTCAGGTGATCCCTCCCCCATGGCTCTCTTGGCTCTATCATTGTTAATCTAAAGTGGCTAATTTGAAATGAAGCTACCCTCCCCTGACATGAATCTCCCTATGGCACTGAAATTAAATGTAGATTATAATTTGGCATTTGAGAAGTGAAAGGGATGGTAGCCCTAAGGGAAAAGATAACCGCTTGGCTCTTTGTGTTAAATAGCTGTCTGCAAGCCTCAAACTGCTGATGAGCTTTAGGGTAGGGAAGGGTGTGCCTCCCCAAACAGGCTGGCCCTGCCCCCTATCTGACCCCCACCCACTTCCTCCCCCCCGGCTGCCCCCTCAGAATCTCTGACCCATCCTGCTCCTTGTCCCCTCACCGCCCCCCCAACCACCACCACCCCAGGACCCCACCCCCCACCAACCCCCCTGTCCCCTGACTGCCCCGAACCCATCCACCCCCCCACCGAGTCCTGACAGACCCCCAGAACGCCCACGATCCAACCCCCGTTCCCCGCCCCGCCGACCACCCCACCCCCCGCCAGCAGCGCTGTCCAGGGCCACTCCTGGGTTACCACCGTCTCTCCCCTCTCTCGGAGCCTCAGCGCGCCGCGTCCAGGAGCTGCCCTGGCCCCTGGACAGTGCTACAGTGGCGTGGCTCCAGCAGGACTGGAGCTCGCAGCCCCGACTCCTTACCACGTGGCTCTGACTCAGTGAGAGGAGCTCAGGCCCTGCCGGAGCTACGCTGCTGCAGTGCTCTCCAGGGCCGCTCCTGACGCGGCGCACTGAGGCACTGGGGGATGGGGGATGGGGGAAGGAGGAGGCAGGACTGGGGGCCCCTGTGGGGCCCGGGGCAAATTACCCCATTTGCCCCCCCCCCTGGGTGGCCCTGTTGATCACTACCCATTGAGCCCAACAATCAAGCCAGCTTTCTGTCCACCTAATAGTCCATTCATCCAGCCCATACTTTTTTAACTTGCTGGCAAGAATACTGTGGGAGACCGTATCAAAAGCTTTGCTGAAGTCAAAGAATAACACATCCACCTATTTCCCCATATCCATAGAGTCAGTTATCTCATCATAGAAGGCAGTTAGGTAGGTTAGGTATGGCTTTCCCTTGGTGAATCCATGCTGACTGTTCCTGATCACCTTCCTCTCCAAGTGCTTCAAAATGGATTCCTTGAGGACCTGCTCCATGATTTTGCTGGGGACAGAGGTGAGGATGACTGGCCTGTAGTTCCCCGGGTTCTCTTTCTTCCCTTTTTTAAAGATGGGCACTACATTTGCCTTTTTCCAGTCATCCAGGATCTTCCCCGATTGTCACGAGTTTTCAAAGAGCCAATGGCTCTGCGATCACATCCACCAATTCCCTCAGCACCCTTGGATGCATTATATCTGGACGCATGGACTTATGCATGTCCAGCTTTCCTAAATAGTCCTTAACCTGTTCTTTCACCACTGAGGGCTGCTCACCTCCCCATACTGTGCTGCCCAGTGCAGCAGTCTGGGAGCTGACCTTGTCTGTGAAGACCGAGGCAAAACAAGCATTGAATACTTCAGCTTTTTCCATATCATCTGTCACTCGGTTGCCTCCCCCATTCAGTAAGGGGCCCACACTTTCCCTGACCACCTTCTTGTTAACATTCCTGTAGAAACCCTTCTTGTTACCCTTCACATCCCTTGCTAGCTGCAACTCCAGTTGTGCTTTGGCCTTTCTGATTACACCCCTGCATGCTCAAGCAATATTTTTATACTCCTCCCTAGTCATCTGTCCAAGTTTCCACTTCTTGTAAGCTTCCTTTTTGTGGAACCAGCCAGTCTGTTATTTTCTGATGGTTTATTTGGAGTGAGGGAAATAAGCACAAGAAAGCCGGAAAATGACTAGCAATTTGTTCTGCGTACAAGGAGGCAGATGATATTGCTGAATATCTGACTATGGTCAAAAGCCTGTGAGTAATACATGAAATCCCTGATGATAAGAAAGTTCCTACCCTGATTGCGAAATTAACTGATGCAGCTCCAACACCTGTGATAACAGAGGTTTTGAGACCAGGAAGTTGCCAGGCGGTAGTTTGTGAGAATACAAAAGGCCCAATTGACAGAGAAGGGGGTGTTTTCCCCCACGCTGGTGAGAAACAGAAAGCAATTATGGGAGAACTGCTGGGAAAAGGTGAATCTGATCAAAGGGTAAACACACCTCGCCCACAGAGCACAGATCACAGCCCTCTAGGGGGCAGGGAAGGACCCAGTTCTGGGAGCGGGAAACACAGGGTAACCCCAAAAAGGGAGCTGGATTTTCTGCACAGTCCTGGGGTTGGGAGACCGCTCCCCAAAGGGCCAGCCAATGTGCAGGATCTCTCTGAACACCCATTTTGCCAGACCCTGAGGCACCAAAATTCCAGAAACATGATTAAATTAAGAGCCCACACAAAGGGGAACACTGGAGGGAAGGAAAAGCCAGTGACTGATTACATGGGAGAGAGTCATAGGACACCCTGGGTAATGAATAAACTAACCTCAAACTAGAATATCTGAACAGAGGGCGTGGTATCATAAAGATACTTGTAAATGCCCATCTGTGATTAAAAAAATGGTATTTATGTTAAATTTTGGGGAAAAGAATTTTGACATGGATGTTAAACCTTATGATAATGCTTCTTTTCAATGAATACCTGTAAACAGGTTTAAAGCTTATCACAGCAGAGAAACCATAAAAAACCTGGTTTGCTGTGTGAATGGGGAAACTGAGGCACACTGCCTCATTGGAACTATAACACAAACTGCCCAAGAGCTGGTCAGTGACTAGCCCTCTTGCAGTAAATTAAGAGGGGAGGTGTGCCACTCTGTACCTCGGGGGAACACCCTACACCCCCATGTTCATCTTTATAAAATGATTGTGTGGTATCCAATGCAAAGTTTGTCATGTCGGGTGTTTTCGGAATGCTCATGATGCACTGAGCAGTGTTGTTATAGTGATGTTATAGTAATGTTAGAGGTTATCATTTCATATATATAGTTATGAGGCTGAAAATGTGTCCTCATGGCTTAAAATAAGCCCAGGCAAAAAATCTCCAAGAGCAGAGGGGTAATTCACACTTCATCAGGGCATGGATGGGACAAGCCCAGCCCAGCCAGACAGGAACAAAGGACACTGGCCTAGCAAATAAAGGATCTGTTGGACTCTCTAGTGCAGGGGTGGACAAACTATGGCCCGTGGGCCGGATCCGACCCATCAGGGCTTTGGATCTGGGCCACGGGATTGCTACCCCCGTGGTGCTGTGGGCCCCGCGCCACTCCTGGAAGCAGCCAGCACCATGTCCCTGCAGCCCCTGGGAGACTGGGGGCAGAGAGCTCCATGTGGTACCATCACCTCCAGACACCACCACCCACAGCTCCCATTGGCCGGGAATGAGGAACCGCTGCCAATGGGAGCTTCGGGGGAGGTACCCACAGGCAAGGGCAACACACGGAGCCCTCTGCCCCTCCCCCAGGGGCTGCAGGGACGTGGTGCTGGCCGCTTCCAGGAGTGGCGCGGGGCCCACAGCGCCACAGGGGTGGCAATCCCGTGGCCCAGATCCAAAGCCCTTATGGGTCGGATCCAGCCCAGGGGCACCTTAAGCCCCTGTCACACCCCTCCTGCACCTCAACCTCCTGCCCTGAGCCCCCTCCCGCACTCTGCACTCCAACCCCTCGCCCTGAGCCCCCTCCTGCACCACACACCTTCCCACACCCCAACCCCCTGCCCTGAGCCCCTCCCACACTCTGCATCCCCTCCTGTCCCCCCACCCCTAGCCCTGAGTCCCTTCCTGCACACCGCACTCCGCTCCCACACACTGCACTTCCTCCTGCCCCCCAACCCCCTGCCCCAGCCCTACACCCTTGGCCCTTCATGCAATTTCCCCACCCAGATGTGGCCCTCGGGCCAAAAAGTTTGCCCAGCCCTGCTCTAGTGAGTCACCCACGCCCCTTCCTTTGGTCAGTTTGGGACTGTGATGAGGTAATGCTCACCTGACTCTTGGGAGCGGGGCGGGGGAGGGAGAGGGGAGGGGGCGGCAGGCAAAGCCAAGAGGGAAGAAAGGACATGATAAAAGGGAGAGACCTTTGCCATGTTCTCTCTCTTCCACCTCCATCTACAGACACCACCACCAAGCGACTGAAGCGCTGATCAAAGGGGAGAGCCTGGCTGAAAAGTAACCAGCCAGCCTCTGGTGAGAAGCAGCTAAGTGTGTGAGGACACTGGAAGTGTTAGGATCAGCTTAGAATGAGTTTTGCTTTTATTTAATTTGACCAAATCTGACTTGTTCTGCTTTGACTTATAATCACTTAAATCTACCTTTGTAGTTAATAAATCTGTTTGTTTGTTCTACCTGAAGCAGTGCATTTGGTTTGCAGTGTGTCAGAGACTCCCCTTGGGATAACAAGCCTGGTACAGATCAATCTCTTCATTAAATTGACAAACTCATATAAGTTTGCAGAGTCCAGCGGGCATAACTGGACCCTGCAAGATTGGGGTGACCTAGCAGATCACCGGTCTAGACAACACCAGAGGGGAACGTCACAGTGGTGCAGCGAGCAGGGTGTATGTACAGCTTGTTACTCCAAGTGAAGTTCACACTTTAAGCACTGATATTTGTGATTTTAAGTGAATCTTAAGTGCAGTGGCTAAGAACAGTCAGGAGGAGGTCACAGGTTTGTTATTTTATGTTTGTTTATTTCGGGTGAGGGAAATAAGCACAAGAAAGCAGGAAACTGACTAGTAGTGAGGCAGCTACAGAACTAGAGCTGGCCAGACTGGACGCGGCAGAGAAGGCAAAGGACGGCGCGTTTCGGATGTGGCAGGCAGAAACGAGGCTCAAAGAAGCAGCTGCGGCCAGGGAAACTATGGAGGCAGAGGCAGCCAGGGAGGAGGCTGCACACAGAAGGGCCATGGAAGAAAAAGAGCGGGAAGAAAGAGAAGGAGAGAGAGCGCAAATACCAACTGGACCTCCTAGAGAAGCTGAACCAGAACCAGAACCCCCCGACTCCAACGACTCCCATCACTCCAAAAATCCACAAGTGGGAACATTTATGTTCTGCGTACAAGGAGACAGATGATATTGCTGAATATCTGACTATGGTCAAAAGCTTGTGAGTAATACATGAAATCCCTGATGATATGAGAGTTCCTACCTTGATTGCGAAATTAACTGATGCAGCTCCAACATCTGTGATAACAGAGGAGTTGAGACAAGGAAGTTGCCAAGTGGTAGTTTGTGAGAATACAAATGGCCCAGTTGATGCGGGGGGGGGAGGAAGGGGAATGTCTTCCCCCAGACTGGTGAGAAACAGGGAGCAATTATGGGAGAGCTGCTGGGAAAAGGTGAATCTGATCAAAGGGTAAACACACCTCCCCCACAGAGCACAGCCCTCTAGGGGGCAGGGAAGGATCCAGTGCTGGGAGAGGGAAACACAGGGTGACCCCAAAAAAGGAGCTGGATTTTCTGTACATGTGACTGATTACATGGGAGAGAGTCAAAGGACACCCTGGGTAATGAACAAACTAACCTTGAACTATAATATCGGAACAGAGGGCGTGGTATCATAAAGATACTTGTAAACACGCATCTGTGATAAAAAAAAATTGGTATTAATATTAAGCTTTGGGAATAAGAATTTTGACATGGATGTTAAACCTTATGATAATGCTACTTTTCAATAAACACCTGTAAACAGGTTTGAAGCTTATCACAGCAGAGAAACCATAAAAAACCTGGTTTGCTGTGTGAATGGGGAAACCGAGGCACACTGCCTCATGGTCTTGATGGCTGGATGCCAAGAGAACTATAACAACAAACTGACTTCGAGCTAGTCAGTGACTAACCCTCTTGCAGTAAAGTAAGAGGGGAGGTGTGATGCTCTGTACCTCGGGGGAACACCCTGCACCGCCATGTTCATCTTTGTAAAATGATTGTGTGGTATCCAATGCAAAGTTTGTCATGTCGGGTGTCTTTGGAAGGCTCATGATGCACTGAGCAGTGTTGTTATAGTAATGTTATAGGTTATAATTTCATGTATATAGTTATGAGATTGAAAATGTGTCTTCATGGCTTAAAGCAAGCCCAGGCAAAAACTCTCCAAGAGCAGAGGGACAGTTCACACCTCATCAGGGCAGGTATGGGAGAAACCCAGCCCAGCCACAAGGACACTGGCCTAGGCAGCAACAAAGGGTACGTCCAGACTACCCGCCCTATCGGTGGGTAGCGATCAATTTATCGGGGATCGATATATCGCGTCTCATCTAGACGTGATATATCGATCCTTGAATGCGCTCCCTGTCGACTCCGGAACTCCACCGGAGCGAGTGGCGGTAGTGGAGTCGACGGGGGAGCAGCGGACGTTGATCCCGCGCCGTGAGGATGGGAGGTAAGTTGGAATAAGATCCTTCGACTTCAGCTACGGTATTCCTGTAGCTGAAGTTGCGTATCTTACATCGACACCCCCCTCACACACACAAGTGTAGACCAGGCCAAAGGATCTGTTGGACTCTCGAGTGAGTCACCTCCCTTCCTTTGGTCAATTTGGTACTGCGATGTGGTAATGCTCACCTGACTCTGAGTGGGGGGAGGGGGGCAAAGCCATGAGGGAAGAAAGGACATGATAAAAGGGAGAGACCTTTGCCATGTTCTCTCTCTTCCACCTCCATCTACAGACACCCCCACCAAGCGACTGAAGTGCTGATCAAAGAGGAGAGCCTGGCTGAAGGGCAACCAGCCAGCCTGTGGTGAGAAGCAGCGTTTGTAAGGACATTGAAAGCGTTAAGATCAGCTTAGAATGCAGTTTGCTTTTATTTCATTTGACCAAATCTGACTTGTTATGCTCTGACTTGTAATCACTTAAATCTACCTTTGTAGTTAATAAATCTGTTTGTTTGTTCTACCTGAAGCAGTGCATTTGGTTTGAAATGTGTCAGAGACTCCCCTTGGGATAACAAGCCTGGTACAAGCAGCAAAGAGTCCTGTGGCACCTTATAGACTAACAGACGTTTGGGAGCATGAGCTTTCGTGGGTGAATGCTCACTTCATCACATGCATCCGACGAAGTGGGTATTCACCCATGAAAGCTCATGCTCCAATATGTCTGTTAGTCTATAAGGTGCCACAGGACTCTTAGCTGCTTTTACAGATCCAGACTAACACATCTACCCCTCTGATACTTGAAGCCTGGTACAGATCAATTTCTTTGTTAAATCGACGAACTCATATAAGCTTGCAGCGTCCAGCGGACATAACTGGGCACTGCAAGACAGAGGTTCCTAGGGTTGTGTCTGGGACCGGAGATACTGGCTAGTGTCATTCGGCTGCAAGTAGCTGGGAGCAGCTTACATGCCAGAGACTGTGCATGGACAGCCCAGGAGTGGGGGGTCTCACAGCAGAGCAGGGTCAGGCTGGCTCCCAGAGTCAAGGATTGGGGTGACTTAGCAGATCACCGGTCCAGATAACACCAGCAGAACATCACTACCCCCCTCCAGCACAGAGCCCAGCTCCCAGCATCAGCTACCCACCCCCTTCCAGCACAGAGCCCCCAGCCCCCAGTGCCAGCTATGCACCCCCCTCCGGCACAGAGCCCCCAGTGCCAGCTACGCACCCCCCTCAGGCACAGAGCTCCGTGACAGGCTGGCACCTGGGGGGGAGGGTGATCCTGGAGTGAACTCTGGAGTGGAGGCTCCCTCAGCGAGGGCTCCGCGCTCGGCCCTGGCCCCAGCTGCTCCTGCCCAGGGCAGCCCCGAGCTCTGGTGCTGCCAGCCGTGGAGGAAAGAGGAGAATGCCAAGGGACCACAGGACGTGGGCCCACAGCACCAAGACCGGGCCTCCCTGCCTGGGGACCTGACGGCTTTGGACACACATTCCTGTGGCCTCCAGGGGCTGCAGGGGGCATCCCCAGCCACAGCCCCCCTGAGACCCTGGCCCTGGCCCCGCAGCCGACAGGATCCATGGATCAGGGCCGCAGGGAGAACGTCCCCGGAGCAGCAGCTTCTCCAGCCCGTTTGGTTCTCTGGGAACCGCGTGAGCAGAAACCACAGCGAGGCGGGTTTGTGCTGGTGCATTAAGAGAACAATCAAAGCCCTGGGAGCAGCCGCTCACTGCGTTTCCACCTGCTTTTCTAGGGCAAACTAAGCTCAGCGGCTCCCAACAGAGCGAGGCAGCGGAGGGCCCCCGGGCAGGCTGCTCGCGTCCCGTCCCGCCAGGGCCCTGCGAGCTGCAGCAGTTACTCCCACCGGGGAGTGCTGGCCATTTGCAGAAGAAAAGACTCTTTGTTCCCCTCGCTAGGAACAGCTTCTTCTGTGTGTGCTTCGAGCTCCCTCGCTCATGCCTGCACGTGCCACACGCACCTGACACACACATGTGCATGCACATGCGTGTCACACACACATCACACATGCACATACACAGCCCCTCCCCCTACAACTATGCACAAGACAGACAAACCGTGCAAATCCCATGCACACATGTGCTATGCACAAGACACAGGTCCCAGGCAGGCCCCGCACGCGGAGAGCCAGCCAGGCTGCTGCAGGGGCTGCTGGGCCAGGGCGGAGGACAGGGGGGCTCTGCTGGGCCTGCTCCTGCATCCTGCCTGGGGCTCTCAATGGGCCGATTGACGCGCTCGGTTCCTGCCAGCCCGACAGCGCCCGCGGCTGGGGAGAGAGGGGTAGCACTGTTCCCCAAAGAGCTGCCTGTCCGGCCAGCGGGATGGGGCCAGATCTTTCCCGAGCAATGGGGGAGGCACAGGAAGGAGGGGTCTGACCCCTGCCACTGGGAATCAAGGGTGCCTTTGTCCCCTACTGGAGAAGCCCTGGGGCTGGCCAAGTGGGTTAAATCCCAACCAAGTCACAAGGGAATTATGGGTGCTGGGTTCAGCCCCTCTCCCTTAAACCCACGCGCTCCTGCCCAGCTGACAGCCTCAGCCCAGGGGAAGCGCATGGCAGAGCAGGGAGGGCCTGGGGCTGGAGTGGAAGGGGCTGAGGGGCAGGACTGGCAGACATTAGCGGCTGTAGGGCAGAGGCAGCTGCTGCGTTACACCCCAGGGAGCGTTTCTAGCAGTGACCCGCTTCCTGGGCAGCGCCGGTCACCCCGCTCACGCCCATGGGCTCTGTGAAGGCAACGCCAGGCCCAGGTATGGGCTGGAGCTGCGGTTCTGACGCTCCTGTGGCCGTGACAGTGGCTGGGGTGTTACCTGCAGACATTAGGGCACCCCACCTTTTCCCAGTCCATAAGGCTCCAGGCGAAATGCACCTGTCGGGCTCCGGGTGTAACTAGCCTGGTCAGTGTAAGTACCCACACCCAGGGGCGGCTCTAGGTATTTTGCGGCCCCAAGCACGGCAGGCAGGCTGCCTTTGGCAGCTTGCCTGCGGGAGGTCCCCGGTCCTGCGAATTCGGCGACAGCCTGTGGGAGGTCCGCCAAAGCCGCGGGACCAGCGGATCTGCCACAGGCAAGCTGCCAAAGGCAACCTGCCTGCTGCCCTCACGGCGACCGGCAGAGCACCCCCAGTGGCTTGCCGCCCCAGGCACGCGCTTGGCGTGCTGGTGCCTGGAGCCGCCCCTGCCCACACCCTTACCCAATGCGTAGGGCTCTGGGTGTATACGACTTCTGCAGGTGTGCGGGACCTTTTCCCAGTGAAAGAGCCTTACACCGTAATATCCTACATTGCCTCTATTTATTAACAATCACCCAGACCAGACTGCACACGCTACACACACAATGCTCATCACTCCCAATGAGACAGACAAACTTTTCTTGCTGGCCAGTCAGGATTGGGTCCATCTGGGGGGACTCCAGTTTCTAGGCGGTGTCACTGGCAGAGTGGTGAGGTCTGGCAGCTCTGATCTTTGGGGCTGTGTCCCGGAGCTGGTTCCCAAAGAACTTCCTCTTGGACCCCAGTTTATATAGTGAAATTGGAGTCCTTTTTAGCTGTACCGTAACCAGTCATTATACTGAAATGTTACTAACCAATCCTAACATAGCGTAACAAAATTCTCTAACCAGTCCTACCCCACCCCCTTCATTAATTTAGACCCAGCAAAATTAATTAGGTAACAGACAGAAACAATCAAAGAACCAGACAGAGACCAGACAGATAAACAATAGGGAAGTAGGGACCATGATGACAAAACAATACAGAAATGAGGATTTCACAACCCCAGCCACTGAGAAGTGATTTCGTGACAGACAGATGCTATCAACCTACGTTTTCTTTAACCATCTTAAGCTCTGTTTGTTTATCTGGTGCTAGTGGGGGCTGTTTAGGGGGTCTCCTCCTAAACAGCCCAATCTTTCAGCGTTTTCATGCCCATTAGATGGAATGGGAGGATGTGACTTCCTGCTTCTCAGCTAATGGCGGCTGCTCTTTTAATCTGGCTGCAGATGAAGGCCTTAAGCTTTAGGCCTTACAATACGGCTTCAGGAAAAGGCCTGATCCTTACGGGGGGGCGGCAGGTGCCGAGCAGGACTAACCCCGCCGAATCGCTGCTCGCTCAGCGCTGTGGGAAGGGCCGGCTCAGCTCAGCGCCCCATTGCCCCAGCAGCCACGTGGCAGTGCCTAGGACAGGCCACCTGCAGCGCCAGCTCTACAGAGAGGTGGGGGGCCGATGGATGGGCAGGGGAAGGAGCCCTGTGCCTCACAGGGCTTGTGGTTAAGCGACAAGGCATCAGGACTTCTGGGTCCTGGTCACGGCTCAGTGCGACCTTGGCAAGTCCCGGCACCTCTCCATGGATCAGTTTCCCCATATGTACGTTGCTATTAACCATTTACACTGCTGTGGGGCCTAGTCCAGCTTGCTGTGCCAGGGGCTGTACACACCAACAGACCACACGCTGGGCTGCTGCTGCTCCCCGCCCCAGCGTCTGGAGGCTCCACGGAGATCTGGGGATGTCAGGGCCTGGAGAAGGAAGTGTCGCTTGGACTCTCTGGGTGGATCTGCCCAGTGAGCGGCAGCGAGTCCCAGAGCCCAGGCTCCCCACTCTGGCCTTCAGAGCCCCAGCTGCCAGGGCCACACAGCTGCTGGGGGCGCCGGAGCACGAGCCCCACTGGCCCGTCGACGTGGGGGCCAAGACGCTGCACAGACGCCCCGAGAGCCCGGAGCAGGGACCCTGGTTCTTTGTGTCTGGGCAGTGCCAGCTCGCGGGGCCCAGATCCCTCCCTCATCTCAGGGTTGGGCTTGGGGGCAGTTTTGGCCCAGAGGAAGGATGCCCCTGTGGGCAGGGCACCAGCCTGGCATTTGGAGGCCTGCGCTCAGTTTAGGGAGGGTTGCCAATTTTGGCTGGACAGATTCTTGGAGGTTTCATCACATGACATGATTCCTAGAGACTCCAGGCCAATCCTGGAGGTTGGGGAACCCCTAGCTCAGTTCCTGGTTCTGCCCGACTCACTGAGGGGCCTGGGGCCTGTTGATTTCAAGGGAAGGTGCAAGGCCCCGGGATCTGGGCCTCAGCCCCTGTCCCTGGGTTGGGTCCCCGCCCGGCCCTGCCCCTAGTGGGGGGAGGCCCCATGTGGTAAGAAGGGAGCTGCTCAGATACGCTGGGCTGGGGCCAGACGAGCCTCCGTTTCCCCTCTCTGGATCCATTTAGTGTGTGAGCTTTTCAGGCAGGAGCTGGCGCTGTGGGCGAGGTGCCACCATCATGAGTGAGCCCAGAGGCCAGCAAACAGCTTGGGTCCCTCTCGCTCCCCAGCCAGCTCCCCAGCTGGGGTAGCCAGGTGTCCTTCCCCTGCCCTCAGCTGGGCGCTGCCGATCTGCCTGGCTGGGAGGTGGCTCCCAGCTGCAGGATGGGCTGTGGGGGGGCATCGGCCCCCCAAGGGCCCAGATCTGGGCTCTGCTACACAGCAACCGCTGCACATTGAGAGCAGGGCTGGGCCCGGCAGCTCCATCAGTCAGTTAGCAGCGCCGAGTGGGGCTGAGTATCCAGGAGGTGACGGCAGGTGGCTGCCCCGGGTTCGGCCCAGCCCAGCCTTCTGCTCCTCATCCCATGGCCAAGCCCAGCCAGCGAGTGGCTCCTCGGGGATACAGGAGCAGGCCCCACGCCCTGGCCCCACCCAGCACAGGCTGCACAGAGCTGGTAACTCGCCTTGCCCCCTGCTGGAGTAGTGCTGAGTGTGTGCACATGGCTGCACACTTCCACACGCACCCCGCAAGCATTTACACACTTCCACACGCACTGGCAAATCCATTAAAAAATGGCCAGGCCGGTCAAATACTGGCCAGGTGGTAACTGTAATCGATACACACCCGGTACGCATCTACACGTACCCGGCACGCATCTACACGCATCTACACGTACCCTGCATGCATCTACATGTACCCGGCACACATCTACACACATCTACACGTACCCGGCACACATCTACAGGCATCTACACGTACCCTGCATGCATCTACACGTACCCGGCATGCATCTACACACATCTACACATACCTGCATGCATCTACACGTACCCCGCATGCATCTACACGTACCCGGCACGCAGCTACACACATCTACACGTACCCTGCATGCATCTACACGTGCCTGGCATTCATCTACATGCACTCCGCATGCATCTACATGCACCCAGCACGCATCTATACACACCCGGCATGCATCTACACGTACCCCGCACACACCTACATGCACCCAGCACGCATCTACACCCTCCCCCCCAAACGCATCTACATGCACCCCGAATGCATCTACACACACCCAGCATGCATCTACACGTACCCGGCATGCATCTACATGCACTCCACATGCATCTACATGCACCCGGCACCCATCCACATGTACCACGCACACACCTACACGCACATCCACACCCCCCTGAACGCATCTACACACACCTGGCACACATCTACATGCAACCCACACACATCCTGCACAGCCTCCACATGCATCACGTACCCTGCACACACCTACAAGTACCTTGCACACATTTACATGCACCCGGCACGCATTGACATGCACCCCGCATGCATTCTGCACACTCTGCACGCACCTACACATACCCCACAAGCATCTACACCACTCCACATGCACCCCCCACATACTCCGCATGCATCTACATGCACCTGGCATGCATCTACACGCACCCCGCATGCACCCCACATGCATCCCGCACACACGCCGCACGCATCTACACACACCCCGCACATACCTACACACACCCTGCACGCATCTCCACGCATCTCCACACTCGCCCCGCACACACCTACACACCCCGTCACACATGAACACAGACGCTCCTATACACACCTACCTGTGCACATAGCTCCCGGGAGCCCCCAGAAGTGCACACACAGTCACACAGGTGCCCACTCAGACAGGCCCACACGGGAACATGCCTCCCAAAGCCTCTCCCTCCCGCTAAGCTGGTGCCAGGGGCCCAGGGAAGCCAAAGGAGTGACAGGAGGAACGGTGCTAGGGGGTGCTGGGCTGCTGAAGGCGGTGTCTTTCAGACGGGACAAAAGCCAGAGCATCGGAGGATTCCCAGGAGAGCCAGGAACAGGCAGAGACCTTCCCATCCCCCTTCCCACCTCCTTGCAGCCCCAGCAGAGTCCTCCAAGCCCAGGGGCAGAAGGACCCTCCAGGCTCCACACCAGAGGCAGCTGCACTCGGAGGCGAAGGCGGGTTAATGAGCCATCCCTATGTTCAGCACCGGCTGGCTGGGGCCATGGTGGGTCGCAGGATGGGAGGGGGAGAGGACGTTGCCCAGGGTGGGCTCCGAGAGCTGAGAGCAGTGTCGCACCCGGGGGCTCCTGATTAACCTGGGGGGTCCTGGCCCTGGGATCTCAGTGCTGGCCCATGGGATGAACAGGGAGCTCTGTGTCCGGTGAGGTCACCGGGCTGGGGGATCCCAGAATTAAGGTGTCTGTCTGGCCATCGGCCCGGCAGCTGGGTGGCACCTGGTGGATGCCTGAGTGAGGGGCACAGTCACCCCCAGGAGGGGTCGGGCCCCTTTCCTGACGGGGCTAGCCCTGGAGCTGCGTTGCCAGGCCATGCAAACAGCGCCTCAGCTCACTCCTTGCCCGCACCGGAGAACTCGACACAGCGTGCACACGTTTGTCTCGGCCCCCTGCAGTGTGTCCTGCCAGCATCAAGCTGGATCGGCAAAAGCATTGTGGGTAGGTGTCCCCAGCGCAGCCTTGTGGGCCGATGTTGCAGTGTATTGTGGGACAGCACCAGCCCTTTCAGGGAATTGGGTGGGTCAAATGGCCACAAATCCCTCTGCTCTGTCCCATAACCTACGGCCTTCTGGCCACCAGGCATGGGGCTCCTGCGCAGAGTGGTGGGGCTCTCCGGCGAGGGAGTTGTCCGTGTTTGTGGAATCCCAGAGGCTGCGGGGCCAATGGAGACAGCGAGTGCACTGGCCTACCAGCTGCAGGAATTCATATCAGCTGGTCTGGGTCCCCACTGATCTTTTTTTTTTTAATAATTGGATATATACCAATCTCCTAGAACTGGAAGGGACCTCGAAAGGTCATCAAGTCCAGCCCCCTGCTTTCACTAGCAGGACCAAGTACTGATTTTTGCCCCAGATCCCTAAGTGGCCGCCTAGGGATTGAGCTCACAACCCTGGGTTTAGCAAGCCACTGAGCTATCCCTCCCCGCTAATCCCATCGTGCTGCAAACCTGGGACGAGCAGCAGCGGCTCCAGAGCTGCGTCCTTGGAGCCAGGGGCCGAAATCGCCCCAGCTCTGCAGCGCAGAGGCCCCAGGCTCTGGCAGGGGAGAAGCTGGGCAATGGATCACTCTCGGGACTTGCACCCCAGATTGCTACCGCTCCGTGCGCCATTGGTTCGGAGTTGGAACCTCTCCCATGGGGGCAGTCACCATCCAGTGTGCAAAGCCACTGAGCATCTCCTGCTGCTCAGCACTGCCCCTGGGACTGGGTGATCCCCGGAAACTAATCAATGGAGTCAAGGCAACTGCCGAGCCCTGGTGGGCAATGAGTGCCCCACCCCTGGCTGCTGGGGGGTGGTTACCGGGCAGGCTCAGGGGTGGGTGCAGCTTGGTGCCCTAGCTTGCCTCGCACTAGCCCAGCGACTAACCCCAGGGAAGACCTGGCAGCACAGACTTGTTGCAATGCAAGGAAATGCTGCCGCAGAAACGGCATCCGGAGTGCGGCTGGGCTAGGAAACACCTCGTGAGGATGCTGGGCCAAGACCCGGGGCTGTTTGATCCCGGCAGCTGATCCGTCCCTTGTCTTGTCTGCTGAGGCTGCCAGCAAGAGTGACACCCCCGGCCAGTGACCAGCCGTCAGGTGGAACCAGGGCTCAGGGCAGATCCCGGCTCCAGGCCATTGAGAGTCCCAGCGTGGCTCTGTGCAGTGCTGCCACCTCCTGGTCTCCGTGTGCTGGACGGAAATAACAGGCTTCTGAAATGTTCCTTTTTCCCCTGGATCACCCCAGCCGATGGACAGCCCCTCGAAACCCATGGAGAGACTCCCGTTAACTTTGGCCCACACCCTGCTGGGGTGGGAAAACAGTGTCACCAGGTTAGAGAGAAACCAGTCCAAGCCGAGCTAGAATATGTCTAGGTCTTGAGATGTGGATTATAGTGTGACATTGCGCTCCATACGCTTTATAAAAATATGTTTATAAATGTGAATATGATGTACCTGGAATATGCTTCATGCAAAAGGTCTCTTGTAAGGTATCATTACAAAGCTTATAATCTCCCGAGTGTGGTCATCCTATTTGTATAAATGTATCACTCTTGTATCTGAAACTAGAAATATGAAATATAACTCTGAGGGCCTATTGTAATTATGCAAAGTGTGGGCCATTAATGGTGGTTTAGAATCTTGATGGCTCCCATCAACCAGGACAATTGGTTGTAAATGGTTTATTTACCTGCAAGCCTTCCTGTGTGCATGTGGGCCAGCCCTGGAAGAATGGAGGGGGTCTCACAGGATATGTGAGCATGTCACCTGATACTGGAATCCATCTTAAATCTGGTGCTTTTCCATTGAAAAGGAGGGGTGGCAACCCAGAGAGACAAAAGGTTCCTGCCTTGTGCCAAAGATATAAAAGGGGGTGGAACAGAACCAAGCGGGGTCCCAGTCAGGAAAAAGCCCCTGCTTTTCACCTCAGATGCCTGCTGTTGTCGTCAGACGCTACCGGTGTGGTGCTCTGCTCTCTTCACTGTTGATATCAGTCGGCTGCGTGCGTGTTCCCTCTGTGTGCTGCCCTGGCTCTGCAGATCGCTGGCACAGCAAACCCCGAGAGAACCCCCAATGACCACAGACTCTAGTAAGGTACGAAGGCACCGGCCAGGTTTATTGTCAAAGAGAAACACAGTCTCTAGCTCCCCTGATTAGATATCTACTGTTCTGCTAGTACATATGTGCTCCCTGGCAATGGACCGGCTCAGTCAGTGGCAGGACTTTCCACTGCCCCTAGGCCAGACAAAGACACCGGCCCAGGGATGCATTCTTATACACAGGTACATACAAGTTACACATCACTCCTGAGGTATTGAAGTGCAACCCCCCTAAATAGCAAGGTGCCACATCTCACCTTGTACATGTGGGTTCGAACAAAACAACTCTCTCCATCATATTACCCTTTTGCTCCTGTCTTTAGGATGGGTCAGCCTGTTCCTCGTTATCTGTGTGGAGTGTACAAGTATGCGAATGTTCTGGTATCTGGTGTCCAGCACCTTTTAGGTAAGGATCTTTTTGCAGCATTAGCCCTTTCCTTGCCCGCTTCTGTGAGCAAGGCCTGCCTCTGGCTCACAGCTTAACTTTGCTTTATGTTAACAAAGTCTTGACCGTTACTTTAGTTCAGGCCTCAGGCCTCATACCGGGCCTCTTCTTACTACAGCTGGAACTAACAAGGACTGTACTGTACCGGGGAAAGGATTGGGCCCAGACTAGGAAGGAGTCTAGTCTGTGAAAGGTTTCAGAGTAGCAGCCGCGTTAGTCTGTATCCGCAAAAAGAACAGGAGTACTTGTGGCACCTTAGAGACTAAGATCATCAGATGCATAGAATGGAATGTACAGTAAGAAGATATTTATACATACAGAGAACATGAAAAGGTGGAAGTACCCATACCAACTGTAAGAGGCTAATTAATTAAGATGAGCTATTATCATCAAAAGAAAAAAAACCTTTTGTAGTGATAATCAAGATGGCCCATTTTAGACAGTTGACATGAAGGTGTGAGGATACTTAACATGGGGAAATAGATTCAATCTGTGTAATGACCCAGCCACTCCCAATCTGTGAAAGAAGCTTATTGGAACATCTCTGAGGGTGAGATTTACCTGTAATCGGTTTCTTAATGTATTGGGCTTAGACTTGCATGTTTTGTTTTATTTTGCTTGGTAACTTGCTTTGTTCTGTTTGTTATTACTTGGAACCACTTAAATCCTACTTTTTAAGCTTAATAAAATCACTTTTGCTTACTAATAGAATCATAGAAGATCAGGGTTGGAAGAGATCTCAGGAGGTCATCTAGTCCAACCCCCTGCTCAAAGCAGGACCAATCCTCAACTAAATTATCCCAGCCAGGGCTTTGTCAAGCTGGGCCTTAAAAACCTCTAAGGAAGGAGATTCCACCACCTCCCATTTGAGTGCTTCACCACCCTCCTAGTGAAATAGTGTTTCCTAATATCCAACCAAGACCTTTCCCACTGCAACCAGGGGCGGCCCCAGGCCCCAGCATGCCAAGCGCGTGCTTGGGGCGGCAAGCCGCGGGGGCGCTCTGCTGGCGCCGCGAGGGTGGCAAGCAGGCTGCCTTCGGTGGCTTGCCTGCGGAGGGTCCGCTGGTCCCGTGGCTTCGGAGGACCTCCCGCAGGCGCCGAACCCGCAGGACCAGCGGAGCCTCTGCAGGCAAGCCGCCGAAGGCAGCCTGCCTGCCATGCTTGGGGCAGCAGAATGCCTAGAGCCGCCCCTGACTGCAACTTGAGACCATTACTCCTTGTTCTGTCATCTGCCACCACTGAGAACAGTCTAGATCCATCCTCTTTGGAACCCCCCTTCATGTAGTTGAAGGCTGCTATCAAATCCCCCCTCACTCTTCTCTTCTGCAGACTACATAAGCCAAACGGGAGCAACCCAGAGGCGAACCCAGCCCTGGGTGTTCAGCCCAGCCCAGCCCACAGTCCAGGTAAGAACATCACACTAGAAACGGCACCACTGTAGCCACTCACTGCAGCGCTGGAGGGGTTCGCCCGTTGGCGTAGATGATCTACCTCCTGGAGAGGCGGTAGCTAGCACTGTTTATACGGGGGGGCTAGGCTGGCTTAACTCTGTTGCTCAGAGGGATGGATTTTTCACACCCTGAGTGACTTTGCTGGGTTGACCTAACTTCTCACTGTAGACTGTCTTGAGGCTAACGAGGAGATGAAAGCCTGGTCCACACTAGAAAATGAAGCTGACTTATTGCCAGTGGAGACGGCGCTAGGTACCGCCTCTCGGGGAGGTGGAATAATTACAGCAGGTTGGATTTATGCTGAAGCCCTGTGCCAGAGCATTTCAAGTGTTATACAAGCCCCGAACTGCCAAAAGATCTGCTCTGGTTCAACGAGGAATGAAGTCAGGGAAGTGCTACGTTCCGGAGGGCAGAGATGATCCCAATGGTCCCTTCTGGCCTTGGAATCTAGGAAACTATTACCAAGAACCACCTGAGACTATTAGCTAAAGTCCGCAGAACCCAGCACTGCTTGGAGACAGCTCCCCAGGCCAAGGGCTTGTTGCAGGGTCTGTTGATAGGCCATTTGCATATTAACAAGGTAAAGGATGTCCTGAAAAGCTGTGAATTAATGTGACCATCAACCACTAGTGCTAATAGGAACAGGAGAATGAGAAGAGTTGAGCACATCCATTTAACCGAACTTTATTAAGGCACAAAGCCACCTCTCTGAGGAAACAGCCACACTGGTCCTGTGTTGGCCAAGACTGAGTCAATACTGCCCACGCTTTGCATTCAGATCTCATCAGTCAGGTTCCTTCTGGTGTTGGAGCCATCCAGGGTTGCAGTTTAAAGCTTTTTTCGTCAACCACGGGCAATGTCCTTTTTAGAAGAAATGAAAGCAAGAGACTCGGGTGTGATCAGGTGACTCCAGGAGCTTGAAGAAACACACTAAATAGTGTGAGATTTGGCAAGCACTGCCTCTCACATGGCTGTTGGTGCTACAGGGCCCCGGGAGGGAGCTCCGGGAGGTGGGGCCTAGCTGACTTTGGCTGTGTCACTTTCGATACAGCCCCACCTGTGCAGAAGTGGCCTGTAATTCTGAATGTCTCCGTTTCTGGGCCTCCCATTTTTGATGCCTTGAGCCTGACTGAGGCCCTTGGCCCCAGGCCGGTTCTCTTTGCAGGCTGAGCCTCGGTCTCCCTCTGACTGGCATCACACTTGGTCTCCCAGCTCGACTGAATCGAGCCCCCAACCCCCGACCATTGTGTTGCAGTAGCACCTTGGAGTGCAGCCAGGGGCAGTCCCGCGTGCAGGGCGCTGCACACAGATGGGGCCAGGAAGTGGGTGCGACAGGCTGGGGTCCAGGGCAGCGGCGGCGGGGGGGGGTGGGCACCCTGTGGGGGAGGCAGTGGAAAGGCCCATCCCCGCCCCCCAAGCTGGGCCCTCCTCGCATCTGCCCCTCACTGTGCCCCCCCCTCGGTGCGAGCGCGTGATGGACCTGCCGGGGGCAGGGTCACCCCAGCGGGGGGCGGGGCCCGCGGGCCTGTCCCCGCCCATCCTCCCTCACGTGGGAGGGAGCCGCCCGCCCTGCCTAGCCTCGCTTCCTGGTCACGTGAGCGAGGGAGCGGCGCCGCTCGGTCACGTGAGGCACCCCGGGACGCGGCCCCCGCTCACATGTCCCGGAAGTCCCGCCCTGTTTCCGGCCGTCTCCCGGAAGGAAGCCGCCGTCCGCGGGCTCCCGGCTCAGTCAGTCCGCTCGCGCCATGGCGTCAAGGTTACTGCGCGCGTGCGGCGCCCTGCGGGCCCTGCGCCGCCCCCCGGCCGCGCCGCTCCGCCCGCCCGGCCCCGCCCGCGCCTTGGCGGCTGGAGGTGAGCGCGGGGCGGGGCCCGCTGCGGGCCGGGGGGGGTCGGACTGGGCGGGATTCCGCGGGGGGGGGGCTGCCGTGACCCCCCCCCCGGAGTGACCCTGCGGCGCGGATCCTGGGTCGCGTCTGTCACTGGCGGCGGGGGGGGACCAGGCCCCTCCGCCGCGTGGGGACGCGGGTCCCGCCCCCTCTTACCCGGGGGGTTTGCGTCTCCGGCGGCCCCCGGCCCAGAGCCCCGCGCACGGGCTGTGCTGAGCCGGGTGTTGGGCCCGGAACTCGCCCGGGGCTCGGGCAGCCGGACCGCGTGCGGCGGCCGCAGGGTCGGGACCGAGCTCGGTTTAGATCCGCGGGCGCGGCCCGGTCCGCGCTGACTCGGGGAGCAGCCGCTGGGGAAAGGAGGATGGGCTGGAAACGCCCCTGTTAGTGCGGGTCTCTACCCCGCTTTCTCCCCCCCCTCCCCCCGTGTCTAATGCTGGGACTGGCTGATGACTGAGGCTCTTCCGGGGTGGCTGGGGAAGGGGGGTCGGACAAGGATCCTGGTGTAAGAACGTGAGACTGGCCAGGCTGGGTCAGCCCAAAGGTCCATCTAGCCCAGGGTCCTGTCTGCCAACAGCGGCCACTGCCAGGAGCTTCAGTGGGAATGAACAGGGCAATTTTTGATCCCCTGTCATCCAGTCCCAGTTTCTTTCTCTGAGGTTTAGGGACACCCAGGGCATGGGGTTGCATCCCTGCCCATCCTGGCTAATAGCCATTGATGGATCTGTGCTCCAGGAACTTATCTTTTTTTAATCCAGTTATACTTTTGGCCTTCACAGCATCCCCAGGCAAGGAGTTCCACAGGTTGACTGCACTGTGTGAAGAAGTGCTTCCTTTTGTTTGTTTTAAATCTGCTGCCTCTTAATTTAACTGGGGCGTTGTCTGCCCTACAGCGTACGTTGGTAGAAATGATGTTGCTGAGTTACACTGACATGAGCACCGGTGGGTGTGCACAGCGCTGTGTTGGCAGGAGAGCTTCTCCAAGGGACACAGCTCCTTATGCTCCCCGGGGGCTGGAGTAATTCAGTCAATGGGAGCTTGTCATCTTAGAGTGTCTGCACTAGCAGCTACAGTGGCATAGCTGCATCGCTGTAAGCTCTGTAGTGTAGCTATAGCCTGGGTGACACCTCGTTCTTGTATTACGTGAAGGGGGAAATGACACTTCCGAAGTCACTTTCTCCTCATCAGTCAGGATTTGATATAGATCTCTATTGTACCCCCTGCTCAATCCCCTTTTCTCCAAGCTGAACAGTCACAGTCCTTTTAATCTTGCCTCACACGGAAGCTATTTCATACCCCTAATTTTTGTCGTCATTCTCTGTATCTTTTCCAATTCCAGTGTATCTTTCTTGAGCTGGGGCAAGCAGATCTGCATGCAATATTCAAAGAGTGAGGGTACCATGGGTTTATATAGTGGCATTATATTTTGTCGTCTTATCTTTTCCTTCTTATTGGTTCCTAACACTTTGCTTTTTTGACTGCTACTGCTGCACATTGAGTGTATGTTTTCAGAGAACTATCCACGGGGACTCAAAAATCTTTCTTGAGGGGTAACAGTTAATTTAGACCCCATCATTTTGTATGTATAGCTGGGATTATGTTTTCCAATGTGCATTATTTTGCATTTATCAACATTTAATTTCATCTGCCATTTTGTTGTCCAGTCACCCAATTTTGTGAGATCCCTTTGGAACTCTTAGTGAAGACCAGAGCTGACTGCTATCTTGAGTAGTTTTATATAATCTGCAAATTTTGCCACCTTGTTGTTTACCACTTTTTCCAGATCATTTGATTGTTAAACAGTACTGGTCCCAGGACAGAACTCTAGGAGACACTGCTATTTACCTCTCTCCATTGTGACAAACGACCATTTATTCCTACCCTTTGTTTCCTGTTTTTTAAATCAGTTACCAATCCATGAGAGGACCTTCCCTCTTATCCCATTACAGGTTACTTTGCTTAAGAGCCTTTGAGAGGGACTTTTGTCAAAGGCTTTCTGAAAATCTAAGTATACTATATCCACTGGATTCCCCCTTGTCCACATACTTGTTGATTCCCTCAAAGAATTCTAGTAGATTGGTGAGGTATGATTTCCCACTACAAAACCCATGTTGACTCTTCCTCAACATACTGTGTTCATCTGTGATGGATCATTCTGTTCTTTACTGTAGTTTGAACCCATTAGCCTGGTACTGAGGTTAGGCTTACTGGCCTGTAATTGCCAGGATCGCCTCTGGAGCCCTTTTTAAAATTGGCATCACATTAGCTATCCTCCAATCATCTGGTACAGAAGCTGATTGACAAAGGAAATGCAGTGGATCTAATTTACTGAAAGGTGAACTGTTAGGCTGGAGGGAGGGTACTAGTGGAGTTCCTCAGGGATTGTTTTTGGGACCAATCTTATTTAATCTTTTTATTACTGACCTTGGCACAAAAAGCGGGAATGTACTAATAAAGTTTGCAGATGACACAAAGCTGGGAGGTATTGCTAATACAGAGAGGGACTGGGATATTGTCCAGGAAGATCTGGATGACCTTGTAAACTGGAGTAATAGTAATAGGATGAAATTTAATAGTGAAAAGTGCTAGGTCATGCATTTAGGGATTAATAACAAGAACTATTGTTATAAACTGGGGACGTATCTATGACAAAGTGGGACTGTTCTTACAGTTTCCTCTGAATACTGTGTGGGTGCCTCAGTTTCTGACCGACCCTCTGTCGCCTGGCAACTAATGGCCAGGCCCTTCCCCCCTGCAAGGAGATGCTAAAGGGGTGGGAGAACAAAGAGGTCAGGTGACCACCTGGCCTGGGAAAGGAACTCAGCAGAGGAGAAGGTGCTGGAGGGGGTTTCAGTTTGGAGCTGGCTGGGGACTAAGAATGAGGGCAGACGGGGGGTGTCTGCCTCACTGCTCCCCAGAATAGACCCGGCTGAGGGATCTGGTTCTCTGTACCTACAAGCTCTGTTTTAGACCATGTTCCTGTCATCTAATAAACCTCTGTTTTACTGGCTGGCTGAGAGTCACGTCTGACTGCGAAGTGGGGGTGCAGGACCCTCTGGCTTCCCCAGGACCCCGCCTGGGCAGACTTGCTGTGGGAAGTGCACGGAGGGGCAAATGCTAAATGCTCCAAGGGCAGACACAGGAGGTGAAGCTGTGTGAGCTTCTTGCTCTGAAGACAGTCTGCTCCGAGGGAGAGGAGGCTCCCCAAAGTCCTGACTGGCTTTGTGGGGAGCAGTTCCAGAGCATCGCCTGGGGACTTCATGACAGCATCACTTGGAAGTAACGGAGGAGAAGGACCTCAGAGTATTTGTTGATCACAGGATGACTATGAGCCGCCAATGTGATCTGGCTGTGAAAAAAGCTAATGCGGTCTTGGGATGCATCAGGCGAGGTATTTCCAGTAAAGATAAGGAGGTGTTAGTACCATTATACAAGGCACTGTATATTCTATTATTCCACACTCATCTGGAATAGTGTGTGCAGTTATGGCCTCCCATGTTTAAGAAGGATGAATTCAAACTGGAACAGGTTCAGAGAGAGGCTACTAGGATGATCCGAGGAATGGAAAACCTGTCTTATGAAAGGAGACTCGAGCTTGGCTTGTTTAGCCTAACCAAAAGAAGGCTGAGGGGAGATATGACTGCTCTCTAGAAATATATCAGAGGGATAAATACCAGGGAGGGAGAGGAATTATTTAAGCTCAGTACCAATGTGGACACAAGAACAAATAGATATGAACTGGCCATCAGGAAGTTTAGACTTGAAATTAGACGAAGGTTTCTAACCATTAGAGGAGTGAAGTTCTGGAACAGCCTTCCAAGGGGAGCAGTGGGGGCAAAAGACATATTAAGCTTCAAGGCTAAGCTTGGTAAGTTTATGGAGGGGATGGTATGATGGGACAGCTTAATTTTGGCAATTAATTGATCTTTGACTATTATAGGTAAATATGCCAAATGGCCTGTGATGGGATGTTAGATGGGATGGGGTGGGATCTGAGTTACTACAGAGAATTCTTTCCTGGGTGTGTGTCTGATGAGTCTTGCCCACATGCTCAGGGTTTAACTGATCACCATATTTGGGATTGGGAAGGAATTTTCCTCCAGAGCAGATTGGCAGAGGCCCTGGAGGTTTTTCACCTTCCTCTGCAGCGTGGGGCACGGGTCACTTGCTGGAGGATTCTCTGCACCTTGAAGTCTTTAAACCACAAGTTGAGGACTTCAGTAGCTCAGACATAGATTAGGGGTTTGTTACAGGAGTGGGGCCTGCATTGTGCAGGAGGTCAGACTAGAAAATCATAATGGTCCCTTCTGATCTTAAAGTCTGAGTCTGATAGGTTACATACCACAGTTAGTAGTTCTGCAATTTCATGTGTATGTTCTTCAGAACTCTTGGGTGAATACCTGCTGGTGACTTATTACTGTTTAGTTTATCAGTTTGTTCCAGAAACTCCCCTGACACCTCAATCTGGGACAGTTCCTCAGATTTGTCACCTAAAAAGAATGGCTCAGGTGTGGGAATCTCCCTGACATCCTCTTCTGTGAAGACCGATGCAAAGAATTTGAGTGCTCTTTTAGCATCTCGATTGTCCAATGGCCCCAGTGATTGCTCGGCAGGCTTCCTGCTTTTGATGAAATTACAAACACTTACAGCAATTTTTTTTTAAATTTGTTTTGGTCTCTTGCTAGTTGCTCTTCAAATTCTTTTCTTGGCTTGCCAAATTGCACTTTTACATGTGGCTTGCCATGTTTGTTCCTTTGTTTTCCTCGGGATTTGATTTCCAGTTTTTAATGGATGCCTTTTTGCCTCTGCCTCTCTTACTTTGCTGTTTAGCTGTGGTGGCATTTTTTTGGTCCTCATACTGTTTTGTCTTTTTTTTTTTTTTATTTGGTCTTTACCTTAATTTGAGCCTCTGTCATGGTGTTTTTAACTAGTTTCTCTGCAGCTTGCAGACATTTCACTTTTGTGATTGTTCCTTCTAATTTCCATTTAACTAGCTTTCCTTTTTGTGTGGTTCCCATTTTTGAAGTTAAATGCTATTGTAGTGGGTTTCTTTGGTGTTTCCCCCCCACAAGGATTTTAAATTTAAGTAAATTATGGTTGCTATTACCGAGCAGTTCAGCTATATTCAACTCTTGGGATGCTTAGGACTAATTCAAGAATTGCCTCTCCTCTTATGGGCTCCAGGACTAGCAGTTCTGCCTGTCCAACTGGCCCTGCACGTGGAATCAGAAGCATTTCAGAGAATGTTACCATAGAGGTCCTGGACTTCAATCTCATACCTAGCAGCCTACATTTGGCCTCCAGGACCATAAGAACGGCCATACTGGGTCAGACCAAAGGTCCATTTAGCCAGTATCCTGTCTTCCAACAGTGGCCAATGCCAGGTGCCCCAGAGGGAATGAACAGAACAGGGAATCATCAAGTGATCCATCCTGTCGCTCATTCTCTGCTTCTGGCAAACAGAGGCTAGAGACATCATCCCTGTCCATCCTGGCTAATAGCCATTGATGGACCTATCCACCATGAACTTATCTAGTCTTGGCCTTCACAACATCCTCTGGCAAGGAGTTCCACAGGTTGACTGTGCATTGTGTGAAGAAATGCTTCCTTTTGTGTGCGTTAAATATGCTGCCTATTCATTTGGTGACCCTGAGTTCTTGTGTTATGAGAAGGCATAAATAACACTTCCTTATTTACTTTCTCCACACCCGTTGTCACTGTTTAGGCCTCTATCATATCCCCCCTTAGTCATCTCTTTTCCAAGCTGAAAAGTCCCAGTCTTATTAATCTCTCCTCATACAGAAGCCGTTCCATACCCCAATCATTTTTGTTGCCCTTTTCTGAACCTTTTCCAATTCCAATATATCTTTTTTTGAGATGGGGTGACCACATCTGCACGCAGTATTCCAGATGTGGGCGTACCATAGATTTATATAGAGGCAACATATTTTCTGTTTTATTATCTATCCCTTTCTTAATGAGTCCCAACATTGTTTGCTTTTTTGACTGCCGCTGCACATTGAGTGGATGTTTTTAGAGAACTAGCCACAATGACTCCCAAGATCCCTCTCTTAAGTGGTAACAGCTAATTTAGACCCCGTCATTTTATATATATAGTTAGGATTATGTTTTCCAATGTGCATTACTTTGCATTTATCAGCATTGAATTTCATCTGCCGTTTTGTTGCCCAGTCACCTAGTTCTGTGAGGTTCTTTTGTAGCTCTTCGCAGTCTGCCTGGGACTTAAGTATCTTGAGTAGACCTCTCTACCTTCTCCTATGTCACTGGTACCTACATGTACCATGACCTCCAGCTCCTCCCCAGCACTACACATAAGCCTGTCTGGATGTCTTGAGAGAGCTGCAACCTTTGCACCCGGCAGGCAAGTCATTCTGTGGTTCTCCCGGTCATCACAACCCAGCTAGCTAGATTTTTAATGAGCAAATTCTCTTCCTAATAACTCGGGATCTCCTCAGTGCGAGAGGGAGCCTGTGACACACCTGGATGGAGGGTCCCAACTATGGGATGGTTTCCCTCTGCTCCCGCCTGATAGTCTCCTGCCCCTCCCAAGCAGCTGGGAGGTGTGCGTGGAGAACTGCTTGTGGGGTGGGAGGGATCCTGCCCATGACAAGGGGATCTTCACGCCCTACTGCTGTCTTTCTCTCCCATGCCCAGGTATCCCCAGCGATGAAGAGCAAGCAACAGGGCTGGAGAGGAAAGTCATGCAGGCCATGGAAAAGGGACAGGTGAGCAGAGCTACCCTGAAATGGGTCCCCTAATCCCCACCCTCCCCTCTCCCCACTGATAGTCTAGTGCTCCCCGCCTCCAGGCGGGCGGCCAGTCTCACTGTGCGACAGGCAGGGTAAATCACTGATAGCGTTAGGTGGAGTTTGGGGGTGCAGGGCTGCGGTTAGGCCATGGGGAGACCCCCACTGGTTGGGGGGGGGGGGAGATCCTGATTTTAGAATGACACAAGCTGAGCTAAGCAGGAGCTCCAGTGCCACCCGTGTCCCTGGGGTAGCACTGCTCGGTGCTGCGTGGCATGGGACTGACTGGCGGCGCCACTCCTGGGCGTGGAGCAGAGCCAGCTGGTGCTGCAGGCTCTGGGTTGAACCAGGATGCGGTGTTGGGGATGAGGGCTGGCCACCCAGTCAGAGCTCCGGGATCTGGGGCAGAGGCGGGTGCAAACAGCAAACTCTGCCTCCTGCACTCCCTGTAGGATCCCTACAACATCCTCCAACCAAAGCGCTACGCTGGGACCAAGGAGGATCCCAACCTGGTCCCCTCCATCTCCAGCAAGAGGATCGTGGGCTGCATCTGTGAGTGACACGTCGTGCAAGTGGGCGGGGGGGAGGGGGGACAGAGGCTCTGGGCTGACCGGCTAACTCCCTTCTTCAGGGCACCCCATGTGGCAGGAAGGCCTGGCGGGAGCTGGCTGCTGGGCTCAGACAAGGCTTCGCTCTGGCTTCCCGCCTGGCCCCTGAGCTGCAGGAGCTGGGCCAGCTGGGGTCACTGTTCCCTGGCCTCCTGAGGGGAGGAATACAAGCCAGGATGCCTGGGTCCTGTTCCAGACACCCGAGCATGGCGGCCCTGCTCTGGGCCTGTACTGCAGGCCTAGTGCGGAGTGTGCCAGGAGGGCGTGGGGCAGCTGCCACTTGGAGTCGCCCATCTCCCCTCTCCCTGATTGGCATCCCCCGAGACGGGCTCTGCTGTCAGCCCCCATCTGCCCTGCTGGTTAATGGCCCTGCACTCCCCCTAGTGACCTCAGCCCACCTAACCCCCCTTCTCCCCACCCAGGTGAAGAAGACAACAGCTGTGTGATCTGGTTCTGGCTGCACAAGGGGGAGCCCCAGCGCTGCCCCTCCTGCGGTGCCCATTACAAGCTGGTCCCCCATCATCTGCCGCACTGAGGTGCCCTGACCCGCCCGGGGGACCCCAGGCCAAGCTGCCTGCTGCTTTCCAATGTCGTGTTGCTTCTTGGGAGCCAATAAAGAGTTGGTGTGTTAAAGGCGTTGCCTCTACCCCTGTCTGGCCTGTTTCCTTTGCCAGTGTCCAGGGCCAGCCTGCTGCTACGCTGGGCACTGGCTGGAGGGGCCCCTGGCCCTGCTCTCTCCAGCAACCTCCCTCTGACCTGCAGTGGGGTGCATTTCCCCCACCCCCAGCTGCGTTCACTGATGGCTCTGCTAGGGGGTAACGTGAGGCTCTTGCTGCGTGCTCTGGGGAGCCCTGGGTGGTGTTGCTCAGCAGGGCGAAGGGCCGGCTCTGGGTGGGGCCTGTCTCCTCGGATCCTGCAGGTGGCCCCAGCTGGAGGGAGGGGCTGGCTGCCCCGGGCTGGAGAGAATCATTGGGGAGATGCCAGGCTGCCAATCCCTGCCAGGACGAGCTGAGCTGTCCCAGGCCCTGCAGCAGGAGCTGGGTGGCTTCCTTTGCCGAGGGCATGTTACTGCTGTCGTCCCCAGGCACAGGACCCTTGCCCGGGCAGGCTGAAGGCTCAGGCATGTCCCAGGGCCTAGTGTTCACAAAGCCCCTAGCCAGAGTTTGTACCCAACCCCCTACACCCCTTTCTGCCTCCTGGAGACTGGCTTCCTGGGGCAGGGAGCTTGGCCTGGCGGGAGACCCCAGCCCTCTTTGGCCTGATACCTTGTGTGCAGCCTCCAGCAGAGCCCCTGCTCTAAGAGCAGCCAGTGGCCCAGTGAACTGTGCCCCCTTCCTTCCTTCCTCCCCCCCCCCCCCCCCGCTGGCTCTGCTTACGGCAGGGTACAGCCACTGTGTCCAGCTCCACTGAGGGTGGTACAGCTCTGCCCCACCTTAGGCCCCCCACAGCTCTCTGGGCCCCCATCCACTACCTCTTGCAGCTTCCTGGGAGCAGTGCGGTCAGGCAGGGCTTGGTGTAGCTATCCACTGTGGGGCCCAGGGCCGATGCAGCATGTAAGCCAGGGTAGTACCTGAGTGGAGACAGGCCTGGAAGCTGGTTCGTATCCCTGCCCTGGGCCTGGGGGAGCAGCCCCTTGCTGAGCTATGCACCTCCTGCCCCAGCAGTGAGCTGGGCCATACATGGAGTGCGGCTAGTGGGGCAGGGAGGGGGAGAGGAAGTGAATCATCCAGGCGGTGCCTGTGGGGAGCTTTATGGCTGAACATAAGAATGGCCATACTGGGTCAGACCAAAGGTCCATCCAGCCTAGTATCCTGTCTACTGACAGTGGCCAATACCAGGTGCCCCAGAGGGAGTGAACCTAACAGGTAATGATCAAGTGACCTCTCTCCTGCCATCCATCTCCACCCTCTGACAAACAGAGTCTAGGGACACCATTCCTTACCCATCCTGGATAATAGCCATTAATGGACTTAACGTCCATGAATTTATCTAGTTCTCTTTTAAACCCTGTTATAGTCCTAGCCTTCATAACCTCCTCAGGCAAGGAGTTCCACAGGCTGACTGTGTGCTGTGTGAAGAACTTCCTTTTTTGTTTTAAACCTGCTGCCCATTAATTTCATTTGGTGGCCCCTAGTTCTTATATTATGGGAACAAGTAAATAACTTTTCCTTATTCACTTTCTCCACATCACTCATGATTTTATAGACCTCTATCATATCCCCCCTTAGTCTTCTCTTTTCCAAGCTGAAAAGTCCCAGCCTCTTTAATCTCTCCTCATATGGGACCTGTTCCAAACCCCTAATCATTTCAGTTGCCCTTCTTGGAACCTTTTCTAATGCCAGTATATCTTTTTTGCGATGAGGAGACCACATCTGTATGCAGTATTCAAGATGTGGGCGTACCATGGATTTATAGAAGGGCAGTAAGATATTCTCCATCTTATTCTCTATCCCTTTTTTAATGATTCCTAACATCCTGTTTGCTTTTTTGACTGCTGCTACACACTGCGTGGACACCTTCAGAGAACTATCCACGCAGTGTGTAGCAGCAGTCAAAAAAGCAAACAGGATGTTAGGAATCATTAAAAAAGGGATAGAGAATAAGATGGAGAATATCTTGACTCCAAGATCTTTCCTGATTAGTTGTAGCTAAATTAGCCCCCATCATATTGTATGTATAGTTGAGGTTATTTTTTCCCAATGTGCATTACTTTACATTTATCCACATTACATTTCATTTGCCATTTTGTTGCCCAATCACTTAGTTTTGTGAGATCTTTTTGAAGTTCTTCACAATCTGCTTTGGTCTTAACTATCTTGAGCAGTTTAGTATCATCTGCAATCTTTGCCACCTCACTGTTTACCCCTTTCTCCAGATCATTTACCATTTATTCCTACCCTTTGTTCCCTGTCTTTTAACCAGTTCTCAATCCATGAAAGGACCTTCCCTTTTATCCAATGGCAACTTAATTTGCGTAAGAGCCTTTGGTGAGGGACCTTGTCAAAGGCTTTCTGGTAATCTAAGTACACTATGTCCATTGGATTCCCCCTTGTCCACATTTGTTGACCCCTTCAAAGAACTCTAATAGATTAGTAAGACACGATTTCCCTTTACAGAAACCATGTTGACTTTTGCCCAACAATTTGTTCTTCTATGTGTCTGATAATTTTATTCTTTACCATTGTTTCAACATTAGACTTGCCAGTCTGTAATTGCCAGGATCACCTCCAGAGCCCTTTTTAAATATTGGTGTTACATTAGCTATCTTCCAGTCATTGGGTACAGAAGCCGATTTAAAGGACAGGTTACAAACCCTAGCTAATCGTTTGGCAATTTCACATTTGAGTTCTTTCAGAACTCTTGGGCTAATGCCATCTGGTCCTGGTGACTTGTTACTGTTAAATTTATCAATTAATTCCAAAACCACCTCTAGTGACACCTCAATCTGTGACAATGTCTCTGATTTGTCACCTACACAGGACAGCTCAGGTTTGGGAATCTCCCTAACATCCTCAGCTGTGAAGACTGAAGCAAAGAATCCATTTAGTTTCTCTGCAATGACTTTGTCTTTAAGTGCGCCTTTAGCACCTTCCTGCTTCTGAGGGGGATGGGAGAGACCAAGCAGCACCTGTGCACAGGGACGTGGCCACATGAGCTGTGCTGGGGCCATTAAAGGCCATCTGCCTCCTGCTGCAGGGCTAGTGGGGCATGGGGGGGGAGGGTCCTGAGCACACAAAGCCCCAGCTCCCCCTTGTGCACTTGAGTTTTGGCTAGTTGAGTGAGAGGAACCTGGGGTGTTTCCCTTAGGGGCTCCCTAGAGCATGGCTTGGGGGCCGCAGGGCACATGCAGCCCTTCTCCACATGGGGGCACTGCACTCCCCACAGCCAGCTGCATTGCTATCCCCAGTGGCATGTTTGTGGGCACAGAGCAGGCTCTGCTGGCTCTGGCCAGGTACATGACTGTTTGGCTAGGGCAGCATGAGCTGCCTGTCCTGGGCCACTTCGCAGGGCTGGTACAACAGGGCAACCAGCAGCTCCTGTCCCCCTCCACACAGCCCAGCACCTGTGGAGTGCTGCAGGAGGGCAGGGCCCGGCTGGGCTGTCACCAGGACTCTGAGCTTTGGCCCAGGCAGCTCAGGGGGAGGGTGCTGGCTGGGCCCAGCTCCTAGCCCAGGCTGGGACTGAGACTCCTACTGGTGGGGGGCCCAGGCCCTGGGAGAAGCTGGTTCCATGGGCAGCAGCACTGGCCCCCTGGCTGGCTCTGCCCATGACAGGCTGCTAAGTGCAGCCTGCAAAGGCCTGGGCAGGGGGAGATGGGCAAGGTCATTTAGGGTCAATGGAGTGCATGTGGGAGGGAAACTGCAACTGCTGCCCCCACTCAGCTGAGCACAGAGCCCAGGGCCATGCAAGCAGCAGCCACTCACCCCAGAGCTTTGGGGGACCCACATGGGCAGCAGCTGCTTGGACCCCAGAGACCTTCACCCCCACCCCGAGCTTGGCTCAGCAACCCAAGACAAGGTTCCCCTCCTGTGGCAACTCTGTGCATCCCAGGGAGAGTGTCAATGGGGACATTTTGTGCACACACACACACCCTGCCCCGGGCACAGCCCCAGCCTGCAGTTTTACCTGCTGCCAAGGCAAAGGGGGGTGGGAGGGTTAAGGCCCTGGGCAGCCTGCAGAGGGGCTGGTGTAAGGCTCTGCTCTGGGCCAGGCACAGCTGGGCCCCAGAACCACAGACCCCCAGGGCTCCCCTGGAGCCTATGACCAAGACCCATCTCCAGCCAAACCAGCTCCTGTTACTCCCCCCGCCACCCCAGGGTCCCGTGCTGAGCTCAGGTGGGGGAGGGGCTCCAGGACAGAGACACAGGACACAAGGGGTTAATTTATAATTATTACTATAATGAATTTACAAAAAAAAATACAGGCAACTGTGTTCAGTTTTGTACAATGCAGCCAGGCTTGGGCGGGGGCCGCTAGTTGCTTTGACTGCCACTGCGTGGGCGTCGGGGTCCAGGGCTCCGGCAGGGGGGTGAGGGGAGAAGCCGAGATACAGACACAGGCTGCTAGCCCGGGGCTAGAGAGCTGAGCTCTGCCCCTCCAGGCGCCCGCTGGCCCCTCGCCTCGCTCTGGGGCAGGTCATTGAGTTGCTGCCCTTTAAAAACAAGTTCAGGGATTCACCCCTTTCCAATCCAGGGTTGGTACAGCCCTACCCACAGGCCACTGAGCACCCAGGTGGCCAGACCAGGCACACCACTGCCCTGCCCCCGGGGTTCCAGGGACCCCCTCCAGGCACCGGGCCAGGGACCATGGCTACAGAAGGCTGGGGTGTGGCCAACGCAGGGGGTTAGTGTAGCACCACGAGGCGGCTGCTCTCTGGGCGGTGAGCTAGGGGCTGTGACTGGGGGGCAGCCACACCCCTGCCTGGGCCAGAGCCAGCCGGACCCCAGCTCACCTCCGCAGCCAATCTGCGCCAGGAGCCCACGAGCAAGGGCAGAGCCAGCTGCTCAGGGCCCCCCCATTGGAAGGAGCTTGGCCCCAGCACAGCCTGCACAGGGGGGAGCCTGGTGCCACCAGGGCTTTGCTCCAGGCCTCTGAGGGCTCCCACCCCTCCTGAGCAGCAAGGGCTGAGGGCAGCCATTGGGGCCTGGCAGTGGGCGCTGGATCTATGCGCCCCAGGTGGGCTCTCCTAGGGCAGGACCCAGGATCTAGCCTGGGACTAGAAGCCCCTTGGAGCCCCATCTACCCTCAGGCCGAAGCCCAGCTCCCATGGGGTCGCTGCCCCCAGATCCCCTTGCCGGGCTCCCAAGGATCGCTAAGCAGGCTGGGGCCCCAGGGGCTCTGAGGGCAGCAGGGGGTCGAGGGCTGAGGCTGCCTGCGCAGAGCCGAGTGGCCCTGCCCATCCCCACAGGTGCAAGGCACGGCCGGGGCAGCAGGGATCAAGGCCGGGCCTGGGGCCGTGTGCGCACAGACGAGCAGCTCAGATGGGTCCAGCTGACGGGGGGGAGTGAGGGGGCTGCCCTGCCCCCCCAGGGAGGCCAGAAGCTGATGCGGGGAGGGCGAGGCCCCAGGGGAGGGCTGGTGCTAGCAGCCCTGGATTGGAAAGGGGTAACAAGGGCATGCCCTGGCCCAGTTCCCCCAACCACCAGCTGCACCCGCTGGCCCCGCACCTAGAACGTCTTGCGGTGGATGGCCCGTGCCCCGTCCTCCTCGTACTCCTTCTTCGACACCCACATCTTCTTGAAGGTGTCCAGCGAGGCCAGGATGGAGCCGCTGCAGGGGAGAGCCAGAGTCACCAGGGGCTGGAGGCGCCTGCCCCCGCACACAGCCCTGCGGGGACAAGGCCCAGTGCCCAGCCAGCCCCCCGACCTGGCAGGGGGTGGAGGGGCCTGCCCCCATCCCTCCCTTTGAACAGAGCAAGTCTGTCCTGGCCCAGCACGGCTCCTTCCCCACCAGTCAGGGCTCCTCCTGGTCCCTGGGCCACGCAGAGGGCCTGCCCCGCAGATCTAGAGGCACCGGGAAGCCGGGCAGGGCGGGTCCCAGAGCAGACACCCAGGCCCTGGAGCGGGCACTCACCCGATCCACGTGGAGTACAGTCGCTCCTGCGGGGCAGAGATCTGGAAGGAAGCAGAGGGTCAGCCGGGAGCCCGGCCGGTAACAGCCCCTCCCGCCCCCCCTGGAATGGGGCTCAGCACCTGGCTGATGGGACTGCCCTGCACCCCCCATCACGCAGCCTCACCAGGGCACCCCATCCTTGGGCCCACCCTGTTCACGGGGCGATTCCCTGGAGCCCCAGGCGGCCGCGCTGCCCCCGGATCTGGGAGGGGACTGATCCAAGCATGGCCCAGGAGGCTTCAGTCGCTCGGGGTTGTGCAGGGAGCTGTGCCCGGGGAGCAGGAGGGTGCCAGGCTATGGAGCAGGTAGGGGGTTGGACCTGCACACCGTAGCTTCGTGCCCCGGGGGAAGCAGCGGTGCCAGGGGAATCACTGCAGGAGGGGCTGGGCAGGGGTGAGGGGATCCCAGGGCCGGGCCGGGCTGAGCAGCAGGGGAAGGGTACTGTGGGCGTCCCTGGGCGTCGCCAATCCTCACCTTAATCTTGACATCCTTTGGGGCGAGTTTCTTCACCTCGCTGAGCAGCCGGTCCCCAAACCCTGAAGGGGGAACACGGAGGTTAACCAGAGAGCCCCCAACCTGCCCCCACCCCACAGGGGTCCCTGTGCACCAGCTGGAAAGCCAGGTGCTAGGGCGCCACCCTGTGGCCCCTGGGGGCGCGACATGGCAGCCTATGGTTTCAGGCACCAACCTGGCCTCCCGGGGCAGCTGCGGGGGTGGGGGGTGGCGAGTATTACGCTCCCTGCTGCCTCCCACAGGGAATTACCCCGTTCTCAGCCTCGCCCCAGGGCTGCAGCTCCCGGCTGGGAACACAGGCCAGGTCTGGGGGCAGGAGGGGCTCCCCTCCCCCATGGGCTGAGCTGTGTGCCCGCCTGGGAGGGGCACTGGGCGCTCTGCTCAGCGGTCACCACTAGGCCGCCCCGAGGAGCCAGCCAGGCCACCCGCTTTCCGCACCAACTGCCCAGCACTTCATGAGAGCCCAGCTCCCACCCCAGTGTGCAGAGACCCTCGGCGGGGTAAGCGGCCCTGACTGATTCCACCCGCGAGCGCCAGGCACTACGGGAGGAGCGGCGCGGCCAGACCATTGCATAGCCAGTCTCGGGCACAAGCTCAGGGAGTCCCAGGCTGAGATGAGTGCACCCTCTAGTGGGCAGAGCTAGGTCCTGACCCGGGGAGCACATTACTCAGTTTCCCCCTCTGGATGCTGAGGGATTCCTTGCCTTCCCTGGGGACTGAGGGATCATCGCGGTTGGGAAAGGCAGGGGGTGTCTGGGCCCTCCCACCATGCTACCTGAGCTCACAGGGGGGAGGGGGAGAACGCTTCCCAGGGGGCCCTGATGACATCCTGCCTCCATGGGGCAGAGCTTGTGAGCTCATCAGAGACCCCCCCTGGAGACCCACCTTCCTGGCTGCACTCTCCCTAGCCAATTGGTCAGCCCTGCTGGACGCTCTGGGAGGCCCCCCCATCAAAATTCCTCAGGGGGGCAGAGGATCCCCAGTGCCCCCCAATCCTGCAGCAGGGGAACTTCCCGGCCAGACCATGCATGACGGGCGCAGTGCCCCAGGCTCAGCTGCAGGCGTCAGGGCAGAGGGTCAGGAAGGAATCACCCCCCTGCCAAGGCACCAGGCTGGCCAGGCCACAGGGCCGTGACCAGCCCCTGGGCACTGTGCTGCCTGGGCTGGGCCCCGCCAGAGGGGGCAGGCACTGAAGTCCTTCGCTCAGGGCTGCACCTTTGAAGAGTGTGGAGCCGCCGGACAGCACGATGTTGGCGAAGAGCGTCCGCCGCAGGTCCATGTCGGATTTCTGGATGGCAAAGGCCAGGACCTCATGGATCCCTTCGCTCTCATCCCCCACCAGGTCCGGCTGGAAGAGCAGCTCAGGGGCTCGGAAGCGAGCCGGGCCCACCTGCCAGAGAGCAACGTTAGCCCCGCACCGCAGGGTAACGGGGACCCAAGGAGACGTGGCTGCAACTCCAGGGGGCTCATCGGCTCCTACGTCTCTGCCTTGGGGGAAGCAGCCCCACAAGGTGCCCCAGGATCCTAGGTGCAGCGTCACATGGAGCCAGCCCTCAGGGAGAAGCTCTGGTCCCTGAGACACGGAGCGCCATGTGCCTGGGAGACCGCGCCACCTAGCCAGGCCCAGCTCCCGCAGTCCCCGCGCACAATCCACCAAACCGGGCACGGGTTGCACCTGGCCAGCCAGCGCCCAGAGCCACCAGAGCACGGAGATCTGCCCCCACCCCGACACTTACCTCCAGCGTGCTCCCGTCCGGCAGGCTGTAGAGCACCTTCTCCGTCTCCAGTGCCTCGTCCTTCTGGGGGTTAATGGACAGGTAGCAGGCCCGCTGTGCCGGGGGAGAGCAGGTGAGCAGCCAGGCCAGGACTTACCCCTGCCCCACCACCCGCCCCAGCCCTGAGGCTCAGAGCCTGAGCCGGCAGGAACCCCAGCCTCCATGTCACAGACCAGCAGGGTCTTGCCCCAGGTCCCCCAGCAGGGCAGGGCAGAGCGGGGCTCCAGTGCCGGACAGTGGCGCATCCCCGGCCCTGACCCAGGGGGATCCTGCAGCGAGCCCCCAGCCCCAGGGCAGCTCCCCCCCGTACCTCCTTTATCATCTTGACCACCTCAAACTCGGCCGAGGTGTGGAAGTCGTAGCCCTCCTTGCGCAACAGCAGGCGGAGGTAGCGCGAGACGTCCCGCCCGGCCACGTCCACCCGCATGATGGAGTGCGGCATGGCGAAGCCCTCATAGATGGGCACCGCGTGCGTGACGCCATCCCCCGCATCCAGCACCACCCCCGTCGTGCGGCCCGTGGCGTAGCTGGAGCAGAGAGAGACACCAAGAGCCTGTGAGCTCGGCCCCGTCGGCGCTTTGGAAAGCGCCCGGCACAGTGATTACGGCAGATCGGCCCTTCCGGCCTGAGCGCGCCGAGACAGCACACGCCTGGCAGGAAAAGGCTGCATCCCCCACCAAGAGGCAGCCACCTCTGGGGGGTGACGGAGCAAGTACTGAACAGCACCCAGCAACGCATTCCAGGCAGGACCTTCAGGAGCCGTGGCAGAGGGTTGGTCCCAGGACACTGGGGCGAAAGATGCTGCGGGTTCTGGGCCGATCACAAGCAATCCGGGGCTGATTCCAAACCACCCAACAGGGCACACGCCCTGCTCCCTGCCACCCAGCGCCCCCCATCACTGCGCTGCCTGTGAGGGGAGAGCGCCCCGGTGTTCCCGAGGGCTCCCCCAGCACTGCAGGGGGCAGTGCCCGGTACTCACAGGCTGAGGACGGCCTGCATGGAGATGAAAAGCGCTGGAACGTTGAAGGTCTCGAAGAAAACCTCGGCCGCCTTCTCACGGTTCTTGCAGGGATTTAGGGGGGCTTCCGTCAGGAGAACTGGGTGCTGGGGGGCAGGACACCCAGTTAGCAGAGATGGGGGCTCCAGTGGCATGGGAGGGGAGCCACCCCCCAGGCCGGTGGCTTGGTCCACAGCCACCCCCACCCCTGGCTCGTGGGCTGAAGGCTGTGGCCCAGGGAAGCGCCTCGTGGACAGGCCTGGGCAAGAGGTGCCAGTGGCCCAGAGCCTGGGACTAGGTGCAGCTGGGGACCCACCTGGCAGAGCTGAGCCCAGGCCAGCTGGGGGGCCGGAGCCTCTCTCCTGCAAGCTGCCAGCTCAAACGCAGCCGAGACAGGGCGGCTGATTTCACCTCCCCACAGTCACTCAGGGCCTGGGTGACACGAGTTGGGGGGGTCTCAGCCCAGGTGTCCAAGTCGCCACCCCCATTGCACTAGGTAGCCCCTGGCCATTGACGGGCAAAGGACAGCTCAGGAGAGAGCACAGCAGGGGAGCTGGGCCTGGTGCCAACGGGGCCATGCTCGCTCCGGGGCAGGGAGCCCAGCCCCAGGCCCTCACTAAGGGGATTGTGCAGGCAGCGGATGGCCCCACGTCCGCACCAGTGTTCAGCTCAGGTCCTGGGGACAGTCCCCAGGTCTCATGTCTAGCCTCAGCCCAGACACAGGCGCAGCAGCTGTGTCCGTCCCAGAAACTCAGCCCTGGGCTGGCAGCAAGACACGTGATGGGGGAGACCCGCCCAGGGATCTGGCCACCCCACCCCACAGCCCGTTACCTCTTCGGAGAAGGTCTGCAGCTGGTCTTTGGAGTACACGTACTGCCAGATCCGCTCCATGTCGTTCCAGTCCCGGACGATGCCGTGCTCCATGGGGTAGCGGATGGACAGCAGGCCCCGGTGCTCCTGCCGGCAGAGGGAGCGAGCGGACCCGGGTCACGACACACCTGGAGCAGGATGCCAAGGCAGAGAGGCCTCCCCGGCAGCACAGCGCCCCCTAGTGCCACCCTGGGGTGTCGGGGCCAGCCCTGACTGAGGGGAGAGCGCCCCACTGAACCTCTCGCCTGCCCCCCAGCAGCACAACGCCCCCTAGTGCCATCCTGGAGTGTCGGGGCCAGCCCTGACTGAGGGAAGAGCGCCCCACGGAACCCCTCACCCACTCCTGGCAGCACAGCACCCCCTAGTGCTGACCTGAGGCCAGCACTGATGCTGAGCCACCACCCCACTCCCATGGCGAGGCAGGGCGTGGGTGTCCTGGGAGGCAAACCCACTAGAGCCACTCTCCAGGCCTGGCAGCACCCCCGGGCGCAGGCTGCGGGGGAAGGCAGGCTGGCCAGGGGGAGCCCAATGGGGGACACTTTCTGCACAGCTCCCACAATGCACCTGGCCACTGTAGACTGCTGCATGTGCTTGGGGAACTGGGAACCTTTAACCCCAGCAGCTGCCAACTCCTGCCCTGCAGCTGGAGATCTGCCCCCTGCCTGTTCAACCTGTGCCTGAAGCAGGGGGGGAAAGAGGGGGCTGAGACTCCCAAGTGGCCGGAGGGGGCTGGGCTGCACCATTACCTCTGCTTTGGGGCCAATGAAGAGATCCCCCTCCAGCGCCCCCGCCATGACCCGGACGTGCTTTGGGCGCCCCACACTAGCGAGAGAGAGAGAGAACCAGTTAGTGGGGCTGCAGCTCACCCGCCCCAAGGGGAGGAAATGGGCCTCGCAAGGAGCCGACAGACCCCACCCCCAACTCGGGGGGGGGGGGCAGGGCAGGGGGTGAAACAGACAAGCCCTGGCCTAGGAGGGGCTAGCTGGCGTTAATCACTCGCCAGTGTCAGACAGAGAGGGGGCACAGAGCAGGATCAGCATCTCAGGGATGCGGCTCACAGGCACCCTTGGGGGAGCTGTGACCCTGCCCCAGCCGGGCCCTGGGGGGCAGAACACCAGCCCCAGCCAGGCCCTGGGGGGCAGAACAAGGCCAGAGCTGTGCAGAGACTGCCACAGCCCTCGGCCCCAGGGCAGCTAGCCCCATCCATGGGAGCAGAGCCTGGCAAGGGAGGTTTTCAGCATTTAGCTGCAATGGCGTGTCGGGGGCAGACTCAGGCTTGGTGCGTGAGACGTGTCAGGCTCCCGGAGGGGAGGAGGGGCCGGACAACCGCAGGGCAGCTTCAGAGGATGCTGCCAAGCCTCCAGTGCCAGGGTCCTGGGGTCCATTGCCCATGGACAATGAGAGCCTAACACGTACTGCCTCTGCTCCAGCGCCGCCCCCGCAGACACATCCTGGGGGCACTGCATGCCCCTCTCGTGCCACACCCCGGGTCTGGGCACAGTGCCCCAGCTGGCAGGGCGTGGCACACAGAGTTCTGGGCCAGGCAGCCGAGGGCAGGGCAGCAGGTGGCTCCGTTCACAGGGGCCTCAATCTGACCCAGCCTGGTCCTGGATCCCAGCAGGCCCAGCTCAGGAGCCTGCGGAGGCGCCATGCTGTAACACACCAGCTCTTTCTGACACAGCCCTGCGCTGGGCGGCAGAGAGGCAAAGGCGTTGGGGGAAGTGCTGAGAGCCCAGCTGCGGGCACGGCCGTGGCTCTGCAGACACGGCCGCCCTCGGAGATCTCCACTCAGCTCTCGACAGAGGGGCTAGGACGCCCCACCCCCCACCTTTTAGGGCCCGCTGCTGCTCCCGCTGCTGCTCCCGCTGACTTGGCTGGAGTCTGTGGGGTGACCCCACTGCGGATCACTCGCCTTGCGCTGGGATAATGACCAGACGCTGACAGCAAAACCCCCGGCCGGGTGGAGATACTCACTAGTTCGGGAAGCAGTATTTCGGGATCTGGTCACCAGCAAAGCCAGCCTTGACAACCCCGGAACCCTGGGGGAAGCACAAACAGCTGTTCATCAACCCCTTTCCACGCACCCAGCTCAGCCAACATGGGTCCCAAGACTCTGAACAGGGACACCCAGAGAACGGCCAGCCCAGGGGTCAGGCTCCCTGCATGTCCCTGAGCAAGTCCTTTATTCCCCCTGGGTCTCAGCTGGAGAACAGCCTGGCCCTGCCCCAAGCGTGAGAGGATGAACACATCAGAGATCTGAGGGGCCCAGCAGCCCCTCTGCTCGCTCGTTAAAGCTGAAGCTAACAATGTTTCTCCAGCCTGGCAGTCTGCTTTGGGCACTTCGCTCAGCTGAGGCCATGGCTACACTTGCAAATTTGCAGCGCTGCAGCAAGGTGTGAAAACACACCCTCTCCAGCGCTGCAAATTGCGGCGCTGCAAAGCGCCAGTGTGGTCAAAGCCCCAGCGCTGGGAGCGCGGCTCCCAGTGCTGTCCGTTATTCCCCACAGGGAGGTGGAGTACGGAGAGCTCTCCCAGCGCTGGCGCTTTGACTACACTTAGCGCTTCAAAGCGCTGCCGCAAGTGTAGCCATAGCCTGAGATGAGGAAAGGCGACTCCTCAGTTTCTTTACTGCTCCTAGTCAGTTTCACTTCCATGGCTAAGGGACCACAGCAGGATCCCGCAGCCCCTGGGTCACCCCTTGTGACACTTCTCAGGGCTCCCCAAGGTGCCTCACTACCCCCTGCTCACAGCGGGAGGGAGCCTGGCCATGCCCACCAGGGGTGTCCTCAGGGGAGTTTCCCCACACCTTGTCCCCTGGCATCGCACAGCAAGCTGCTGCCTCCCTGGAAGCTGTGCCCCCAGCACTGGGGGGACCCAGTCCAACACCCCCTTTGCACGGGGCACTTCACTGAGTCGCTGGGAAAACCAAACTGAGGCTAGAGAGTCCCAGAGAAGCCAGTGTAAGGGGCTAGAAACTAGAGCTGCATTATGTGTTTTCCTTCACCGGTAACCTCCAGCCCACACCGTCCATCCACCCGAAACCCCGTGCACCACAGCTCAGCATTAGCCGTATCCCTGCCTTGTGCCCTGGGTAGCTCACACAAGAAAGGGGTTCACATAATTGAGCAGACCCCCAGCCAGGACTGAGAGGAGGGGGAGGGGGAGCCCCTGGCTGTGGGGGAGCTGCTGGTGCAGCCCCAGTCACAGGAGTGAGTGATTGGGTCTGTGACAGCAGGGCTGGCTCCCTGCGCTGCTGCAGGGCTGATGACACCTGTGCTTGCAGGCACAAGGTGCAGGGCAGGCTGTAGTCTTGGTGGGGGTCTCGTTCTGCCCCACATCTTGTGCCTACAGGATACAGGTGCCACTGGCAGCCCTGCTGTCACAGGAACGAGTGAGGAGGACAAGCAGAGACCCCCCAGCCAGGACTGGGAGGAGGAGGCAGATATGGCCCATGAGACCCAGCCCTCCGGCTGATCCAAACACTTGTTTAAAACCTACAAGCTAAACAGATACTCTCGGGCTCAGTCGTCCCAAGTCTGTCCCCGGGCCGAGCCGCTCCCTTCCCCCATTCTGTCCCTGAGCTGGGCCACCCCCCAACCCATCTGTCCCCTGGCTCACACTGTCAGCGACCACAAGAAGAGCCAAGTATCCAAGGGGTAGGCGTGTTAGTCTGGAGCTGTAAAAAGCGACAGTCCTGCGGCACCTTATAGACTAACAGACGTATTGGAGCACGAGCTTTCGTGGGTGAATACCCACTTCGTCAGACGCGTGTAGTGGAAATTTCCACAAGAAGAGCCATAAGTCCCGATGGGCCACAGCCCCACTCACGGGCCTGGCAGCATTCCTTCCCCTCTGCAGTGCCAGCCACTCCAGCAACGCGCTTTCCCAGCAGGCGGGTCAGTCACTATTCTCACTTCCCAAATGGGGAAACTGAGGCATTGAGAGGGGAAGCAACACACCCAAGGTCACGTGGAATCAGTGGCGGAGCCAGTAGAAGAACCCTCCGAGTCACAAGAACATAAGACCGGCCAGACTGGGTCAGACCCATGGTCCATCTAGCCCAGTATCCTCTCTGCTGAAAGTGGCCGGTGCTAGATGCTGCAGAGGGAATGAACAGAACAGGTAATCAGCAAGTGATCCATCTCCTGTTGCCCATTCCCAGCTTCTGGTAGCCAGAAGCCTAGGAACACCCAGAGCCTGGGGTTGTGCCCCTACCTATCCTGCTAATAGCCTGTCACCCATGAACTTATCTAGCTCTTTCCTGAACCCAGTTATAGTCTTGGCCTTCACAACATCCTCTGGCAAGGAGTTCCACAGGTTGACTGTGCACTGTGTGAAATGCTTCCTTTTGTTTGTTTTAAACCTGCTGCCTGTTAATTTCACTGGTGACCCCTAGTTCTTGTGTTACATGAAGGAGTAAACAAGCAAAGACCATCCTTGCCCCACTGAGGGGGTCCCACCAGTGGAGCTGGCTAAAGACAGAGGTTTTCTGCAGCTGCAGACCCGGGGCTGGCTGCAGCCACCGGAGGAAGACAGACCCCACAGCACTCAAGCCAAGCCTGCGCTGAAACTCCCTTTGAATGAGGAGGTTAAGCTGAATGTTGCCTCTTCTCAGCAGCAGCCGCTGCAAAACCCCACTGTAAACCCAGCAGGCAGCAGCCACCAGGGAGGGGCACAGTCACCAGAGGCCACTTCTCTCCTGCCAACCTTCCAGGAACGGCTCCAAAATCCATCTCTGACTCGCCAGCTTCTCCTTGCCCCATTACAAACAATTCACAGCATGAGCAAGCAGGAACTCTTCCCCAGCCACACCCTTACACAGGCACAGTGCAAATTCAGCTGTCTGACACCTTCTGTGCACAGGAACACACGGACAGCCACACTTCCAAAGCAAATCAGCCAGAATTAGCCTGCTCTGTGTCCCTGCTGTCACATGCAAAGGAGAAAGCAGGCATATGGTCAGGGGCGGCTCTAGGAATTTTGCCGCCCCAAGCATGGCGGCACACCGCGGGGGGCGCTCTGGCAGTCGCCGGTCCCGCGGCTCCGGTGCACCTCCCGCAGGCATGCCTGCGGATGCTCCACCGAAGGCGCGGGACCAGTGGACCCTCTGCAGGCACGCCTGCGGGAGGTCCACCGGAGCCGCCTGCCGCCCTCCCGGCGACAGGCAGAGCTCCCCCCGCGGCATGCCACCCCAAGCATGCGCTTGGTGCGCTGGGGTCTGGAGCCGGCCCTGCATGTGGTACGCTACAGGGCAAGATCTTCACCCCACCCAGTTGACATGGAGATGTCTGGGGACAGACACAGATAAGTTTGCCACCCTGTCTTGTAGCCCCCAGGTGTTATAGAAGGCCATATTAGACGCTTTAGAGTAAGGCTTGGCTGGATCTAAACACTCGATGCATTGTAACCCAGAGCCTTTGGATCCACAGAGGGAGAAGATCGAATGAAAGCTTCTCTAAAGCAGCGTGCACCTGGGTCTCCAGAGCAGCAGATCCGCTGGGCCCCAGACTCAGAAGCAGGGACACATCAGCGATTGCTGCTTCGAGAGTCTGGCCGGATTTTTCTAGCCAAATTCCATGACTCTCACCCGGGGCAGCTCTGGAAGAGGTCACGTGCGGAGCCACACACAGCAAAGAGCTGCTAGCAACAGGAGGGCAGAGCCCATTCAAAAAGCGAGGATGGTCCTAAGTCAAGGCACCAGGCACACAGAAGCGAGAAAAGGGAACGGAAAAGTTAGCTCAGCTTAATCAACTCTTCAGCAGCAAGAAGAAATGCCCCAAGGCCTGACAGCACAGGGAGAAGGGTGTTACACTGCCACAGAGCAAAGGACCCCCCACCACCAGAGGCTGGACGCTTAGGGGTGCCAGGGGGAGCAGCATGGGCAGAAAGCCCTGGCGCCTCGGCTGTGGGTCTCCTAGAGAGTGGTGCAATGGGGTATTATGAGAGGCAAGCGCGGGCGCGGCCTGGGGGAAGCCGTGGGGCCTCCTGCGAAGTGGTCCTCAGCACTGAGGCCTTGGCGAGCCTGTAGGGCAGTAGCAGCGTTTTGCTCTGGAGTCTGGGGCTGACACAGCGAGGCCCTTCGGTGCAAGGCGCTGTACGCGAGAGGGGGGCACCAACGTGCTGCGGGGCAGGCCGGAGAGTGGCGGAAACGTCACAGCGACAGGAGATTCATTAACACCGGGGGCTTCAGGCTGCAGCCGGAGCTGGTGAACCCCCCCCCCCGCGCCCCGCCCCGGGCGCCCGCGAGTCCCACAGCGCGCGGGGCGGGGGCGGGGGCGTTCAAACACGCTACGACCCCCCCCCCCCGCCCCACGGGCCGGGCCCCCCCCCGCGCCGGGCTCACGTTGTCGATGACCACGGGCTGGTTGGCGATGATGTCGTAGGACTCCATGGCCGGGCGGGGCGGGGCGGGGCCGCCGGGCGGGGGACGCTGCTCCGGCTCAGTCACACTCGACGCTGCGGCCCCGCAACCACCCACCCTGCGCAACCAAACCGGCCCTCGGGAGCCGCGCAAGGGGCGGGGCCCCGCGCAGCCAATCGACGCCTCCCTTGGGCCCGAGTGACAGGCGGAAACCGAAGGGGGCCGCGGGAGAGGCGGGGCGACAGGTTTGACAGCCGACCAATGAGGCGCGGCGTCAGGGGGCGGGCCTTCCGCATCAAGCCTGGTTGCCCGGCTTAGAGTGGGTGATGTCATGGCTCTGTTCCCGCCCCGCCCCATGGCTTGGAGGGTGGAGAAAGGGGAGGTGTGTGCGCATGTGCGACCCACCCCCTCCTCCGCCTCTTCCCCTGGGGGGGGCCAGGAGCCACTGTCCTCTTGCATTGTGGGTATCAGGACTGGCCGGACCTTCCTAGCAGGAGCTGGGTGCTGAGCCAGGCCCAGGGTCTGTGCTGGGATCTCAGCCAAGGTGGTGCCAGGCTAGCGGGGTGCATGGGCTAATGGCCGGATCCCCATGGCAGGCGGTGGGGGAGGGGCTGTGGCCTGCCAGGGGCAGGGGGTCTAACTAGATGACCATGGTGGTCTCTTCTGGCCTAAAAGTCTATGAGCCTAAGACCACCCCACCTCCACGCACATCAGGGAGCAGAGTCTGCCTTTCTGTTCTGTATTTGTACAGCCCCTGGCATGATGGGGTCCTGCTCCATGCCTGTACCCGGCCATGGCTAGGCACCAGAGCAATACAAATCAATTATAACTACTGTCTGAGCAAAGCAAGGCCCTACACCTCTTCACTGCCTGTCCCCAACAATTATGTGGTGTTACTGTGCTCTGTTAAATGTCTGTTGCCTTCCACTCCAGAGGTGGCTGCATTTCAGTATATAGGTTGCAATGCACTTAAGTGTGGAACACAATATAGAAATATAAGCTACTGTTCTAATACCTTCAGCCAAAGGGCAAAGACTGGAAATACCAGCCGGATCTCTGTTTATTTTCTAGGTGGGTCCATAGTGAGAATTATTCATAGTGTGTATTTCCTGGGGCACAGACAGCAGAGAACTTTCCTGCATTGGTCCTGGCTGGGGGGATGGGACCTCATGTGTCTTTTCTATCGCTCCTCCTCTGATTCCTCATCCCAGACTTGCATGTCCTCCTTCCCAGAGCAAGAGATCACTGGGTGCCCGCCAGAGGCTGCAGTGCTGCTGGCCTGGGAAGTCCATGGTAGTTTCACAGTAAGGCCTTGGTCCTGCAAGCTCTTCCAAGTGAGCTCACCTTTGTGCAGAACAGTTCTCAGGATCGGGGCCTAACCTGGGAAAGTTTTCAAAGTGTCATGGGATAGAAATGACAGGGATCTCTGGGAGCTAGGGATCAAGTTTCCTTTCTCCATCCCATAATCCCATCCACAGCTTATAATTTTTGCACTTTTTTTTAGAAAGCCTGCAAACCCGCGTGGCATGTCTCCCCATCTGCCATCTCAGCCAGCAGCATGATACCCACAGAACACTTCACCGGCCTCGTGAACGGCGCAAACACTGCACGCTCACTTCTGGCTTTGCAGACCCCAGGACGTCCCGCACCAATGGGGGCCATGATGGTGTCTTCCGGGACCGTTTGCGAGGGACGTCGTGGGAAACAATTCAAGTCATGGGTGGCCATTCATAGCGGGCCCGGAAATCGAGCACTGACGGTGGGATCGCAGTGTGATGCAGGCTTGGGTGTGAAAGGCCTGGACCGGGTGCCATACTCATCAGACAGGAAGCCGGGCTCCAAGTGAAGTCCATGGCGGTTTTGCTATCGCTTTCGGCCGGTAATACAGGCGATGTCTGCACCAGGTGCCATTCCAGCCAGGGCACAAGCCTGGCACTGTAGGGGCCGTGTGGCCTAATGGATAGTGCACTGAGCTGGGCCTGGAGAGTGCAGGCTTCAGGTCCACGCTCTGCCACCTTGCCTGCTGGGTGACCGTGGTACCCCTTGTCGTGCCTCAGTTTCCCCATCTGCAAAACGGGCATAAAGCTGCTGACCGGGTAGAGCTGTACAGGTGGCACCCACAGAAGAGCCAGGTGGGATTAACCCTCCTACCCGCGGCATTAGACGGGCGGGGCTGTGCGCGCCCTGCCCCTGTCCCGGGCCAGACCCGGGCCTGTTAAGAATCAGGCCGCGCCGCGCTCCGGGGCCTGCGGGGCGGGCTCAAGGCTGCGGGGCCGCCCAGGGCTAAGCTGCGCCAGAGCCGAGAGCGGGACGAGGCGCCTCGGAGCTGCCGAGGGAGAACCGCGACCCGGCCCAGCCCAGCCCGGCGCAGGGGCAGCGCCCCGCGGATTCCGGCTGGCTGCGCGCTCGCTCGGGCCGGCGGCCGGCGATGGCCGGGCCTCGGCGCCGCCCGGGGGTGTGAGCGGCCCGTCCGCCATGGCCGAGCCGGCCGAGGAGAGGTGAGCGCTGGGGGTCCCCGGCCTGGGCCGGAACCGAGCCCGAACCCCCTCCGGCCGGAACCGAGCCCAGCCGGGCCCGAACCCCGTCCCGAGCCCCGCCCCGCTCTACCCCGGCCGGAACGGAGCCCGACCCCCTCCGGCCCACCCCGGCCCGAACCCAACCCCCCCCGGCCCCCGAGCCCGGCCCCGAACCGAGCCCGACCCCACCCCTCGGCCCCTCCCGAGTCCTGCCCCTCTCCCCAAGGGCTGGAGCCGGCCCAGGGCTGCATTAACCTTTTGTGGGCCCCCGTGGGGGTGGGGGGTGTCGGTCCCCGGAGCGCTAGTTACAGGGCACTAGTTACAAACTGACAGTTTCCAGCTGCCCAGTGGCCTGCCCAGCCCTGTGCTGCCAGCGTGTCCCTTTCCTGGGGGTGTGGACCCAGGCCATGCCACACAGCCCCCCCCCCTGCAACCCAACACCAGAACCCCCCCAATTCCCTATGGTCAGAGCCCCCCCAACCCTGCCCCAAATGCCCAGTGCCATGCACAACACCACCCCTGCCCAGCCCCCCCAAGAACCCCCACTCCCTAGTGTCCCAACACACAGATCTTCCCCCCTCACAGCCCAGCGACCCCCCCCCCAGAGACCCACTCCCCCACCCCCTGCTTCCTGGCTGCACTCACCAGTCCGCTGGGGGGTGACCGTAGGGGCGGCTCCAGGCCCCAGCACGCCAAGCATGTGCTTGGGGCGGCATGCCGCGGGGGGCGCTCTGCCGGTCGCCGGGTGGGCGGCAGGCGACTCCGGTGGACCTCCTGCAGGCGTTCCTGCGGAGGGTCCGCTGGTCCCGCGGCTTCGGTGGAGCATCCGCAGGCACGCCTGCAGGAGGTCCACCAGAGCTGCAGGACCGGCGACCAGCAGAGCGCCCCCCCACGGCGTGCCGCCCTGCTTGGGGTGGCGAAATGGCTAGAGCCGCCCCTGGGTGACTGTGTCTGCTGGGCTGAGCCGCCAGTGCAGCCAGGGCTGGTCCCTGGGCCGGTAATCGCTCCAGCCCCTCGGGAGCAGTGGGATCTGCCAGGCCAGGGCCTGTCCCAGCCGGGCTCCCTCAGAACCACTTGCCTGGAGGGCAGCTAAGACCTGCCAGGCTTCTGCACCAGTCCCAGGCAGCTCAGCTCAGCTCTGGGGAGACAGATGGGGCCCCACAGGTGGTGGGAAGCAGAGAGGCCCAGAGCCGGAGGTGCCCTGTGGTCCGGCCAGGGGGCAGAGAGGAGCTGGTGGGTGGGACCAGGGGGCAGAGACGAGCCCTCAGCCGGTGGGTGAGCAGGCCAAGAGGAACAAGTGGCTGGCAGGGTCTCAGGGCGCAGTGCGAGCAGAGCAGGCCAGGGCCCCTTCTGAGCATGGGCCCAGCTCCACGGAGCCACTGGTGCCATTGTAAACCCGGCACTGGCCCGGCCCGATCTCCCTGCGGAACATTCCCCTCCTGCTGCCACCCCAGCCAGCCTCCCCCTTTGGCCTGGCTCTGGGGGCCCGTGGGATGGGGCTGGGTCCCGGCTGCCCTGCACTGAGCCTGGGCCCGGGCAGGGGATGGGGGCAGGATCCGGATGGGGGTGGGACTGGAGAACGATGCTGGGGGGGAACCTGGCTGTTAAGGGGCGCTGGGTCCCCTAGGCATCCCCCTGCTCTGGGGTCGGGTGGCCCAGAGTTTGGCCCTGCCCTGCCCCCGGTCTGCATGGGTCCCTGGGTGCGCCTGTGTCCCTGACGCGCTCTCTGCTCTCCAGGCACTGCTGGGTCTGCTTCGCCACAGAGCGTGAGGACCGGGCCGCCGAGTGGGTCTGCCCCTGCCGCTGCAAAGGCTCCACCAAATGGATCCACCAGGCCTGCCTGCAGCGCTGGCTGGACGAGAAGCAGAAGGGCAACAGCACGGGCAGCGTGAGCTGCCCGCAGTGTGGCACTGAGTACCGCATCGTTTTCCCCAAGCTGGGTGAGCACGGCAGGGGGCCTGGGTCCAGAGCGAGCCCCTCTGGGCCCTGGCCAGGGCTTGGTTTGCCTGGGACCGCGACCAGGGGCACCAGGAGACGGGGTTGATGGGGCCAGTGGGTGTGAAGGGGTTAATGAGGGGCGGAGTGGATGGAGGGTGTGTGGGGTGGCTTTGCCTGGAGCACAGAGGTTGGCGCAATGCCCTGGCATGTCCCTGGCTCCTGACCTTGTGCTCCACCCACTAGCCTGTGTGGCCTGTGAAATTCCTGGCTCTGGCCTGGTCTGGCCTGGTGGGGAAGGGCTGAGAGCCCTGGGATCCTGCCTGTGAGCAGGTGGGGGCAGCCCTCATCCCTGGGGACTGTCTGGAGTCTCCCCCGCAGGCGGCTGGCCCAGGGAATACGGGGGGGGGGGTGTGTACGTGGCGTGGCTTGAGTTTCTGATCTCCCTGCAGGGCCCCTGGTGTATTTCCTCCACCAGGTGGACCAGATCCTGTCCAGAGCCAGCCCCTTCGCCATGGCCGGCATCGTGGTGGGGACGGTGTACTGGTCGGCTGTCACCTATGGGGCCGTCACGGTGATGCAGGTAATGGTGATGCAGGTGGGGGTTCACCAAAGGGGGCCCAAGCTGGGCCGGGGCTGGTTCTTCCGCCAGGCTCCGGAACAGAGGCAAGAACACTGGAGCGACTGCACCCGTGGATGCTACTGGGTGCCAGGCTGGCTGTGCGGGGGCACAGCTGGGGCCATGCAGCTGGTGTGGGCAGGGTGCTGTTGGGAATTGGCCTGAGAAGGCAACGTGGTGCCCGTGCTGCGGGGGTGCGACCGGCCCGGCCAGCGCGGGAAGCCCAGCTCTCGGCGTGGGCTCTGAGCCGCCTCCTCCCCCGGCTGCAGGTGGTCGGCCATAAGAAGGGGCTGGATGTGATGGAGCGGGCAGACCCCCTCTTCCTGCTCATGGGGCTGCCCACCATCCCCGTCATGCTGGTGCTGGGCAGGCTGATCCGCTGGGAGGACTACGTGCTGCGTGTCTGGCGGAAGTACTCCAGCAAGCTGCAGGCCCTGCAGGCCCTGGTGCCAGGTGCGGGGCGTCGCCGGTGGGTGGGATGGGGGCTCTGGGGCTGCCCTGGTGGTGCTGGTGGGTGGGCAGGTTGGTGAGGGGTTGGGCATGGCTGCCACTCAGCTGAGGCAGGGGCAGGCTGGCAGCGAAGGGATTTGAGGGGGCAGAGCCATGGGGGGAGGGGAAGCTTGGTAGCAGCACTGTCAGCTGGTGGCCTGGCAGGGGGAGGAGAGACAGTGACAAGGGGCAGAGTGCAGGTGGGGACAGACACTGGGGCCGAGGCAGGTGGTGTAGGGAGTGGTTCAGGTCTGAGCTCCCCAGCCAGCTGGCAGTAACCAATCACTGCCTCAGTTTCCCCTTTCCATTTCCCCAGGGATTGGGCGCCCAGTGCCCCCGGGGCCGCTGGCCGAGTCCCGCCCCCAGAGCGACCACCCGTCCCTCTCACGAACGCTGTGCGGGGCCCTGGTGTTCCCCACTGTCGCCAGCCTGGTGGGCAGGCTCCTCTTCCGGCGGGTGGACTCCAGCCTGCAGCGCACCATCCTGGTGAGTCCGGGGCCGGCCTGTGCCAGCCACTGCGGGGCGCCCATGCGGGGCACTGCCCAAAGTGCCTGGGCTGAGTCTCCAGCAGCTGTGGCTCACGCCCTGTGGCAGCTGGAGCTTCCCAGCCCGAGAACCCCAAACCCAGGGAGTCCGAGCTCAGAAACCTTGTGGTCTGTGATCTGCTCGCTACCATGGAAACGGCAGGCCAGCCTGGCACCGCCGCCCACACTGTGCTTGTGGGAGCGCTGGTGCTGCGGGTCAGGAGTGGGGGGCACCGGCAGAGTTGAGTGGGGAACCCAGGGCTGGGCTAGCAGGGGGTGTGGATCAGGGCACCAGCAGAGCTCCAGGGGGGAGCCCCCTTCCCTGGTGCTCAGTGGGAGCTGGCTGGGGGGCTAGAGGATGCCCAGAGTCATGGGACTGGCACAACAGCTGGCATCATCTCCTCCCCTCCTCCGCAGGGCGGCATCACCTTTGTGGCCATCAAGGGGGTGCTCAAAGTCTACTTCAGACAGCAGCAGTACCTGCTCCAGGCCAACCGGCGCATCCTTGACTACCTGGAGCCGGGCCCCGCGCCCCCGGACGAGGACAGCAGCACCGAGGGCAACCTCAGCTAGGCCTGGAGCTTGGCCCCTGCCCACAGCTCCTTGGCCCGTCGGGCTGTGCCCTGCCCTGGGTCCCCCCGCGGGAGGCTGTCTCCTGGCCCTGCCCCCTTTATAAATAGCCACTGGAAATACAAACCTTGTTTGAACGGCGCAAGGTGTGTCTGGGCATTGTTCCGGGGACTGTGTTTGGGGGTTCTCCCTTCCCACCTGCGAGAGCTCCCTGATGCTGCGGGACCTGATCCTCTCCCTGTCTCCCGCAGGCATGCGGAGCTGGGAGCGTTGGCAAGGGGGCTACCCTGGGAGCTTGGCTCCTCGGCGTCCCCTGGCCTGGGAGAGCCGTGAGCTGCTGGTCCCTGGGGCGTGTGAATGTTCCCGCAGTGCTGGGCACCTGGCACCAGTCCGGTTATCGGCAGGGCTGGCGTCCCCCTTTGCCTCAGGCCGTGTGGGCGCTTCCTGCAGCTGTGAGGGGTTTTTCTCTCCACCTCCCCGAGCGGAGACAGATCCATCCCTGGCCCACCATGTCCCCAGAGCGGGGGAGGGGGGGTGCTCTGCCATGCGGTGTGAAATGTTCACCCCCTGGTCCCTGTACCAAGCTCCCTGGGGCTCTGGGGTGGAGCAGGGAATCGAACCTGGGGCTGCTGCGATCTAGGCTGGGGCCCTGCCCCTGCTGCCCCCTCCAAGCTCGTGAGCTGACTCCCATGGGCCCTGTGGCTGATGCAGGCCTGAGCCTGGATCATCCTGGTGCCAGTGCTTTTGGCTGCCGCCTTTCCCGGGTGCTTTTCGGCTCCTTTGCCATGGCTTGAGATGTGCCACAACCGCTCGATATGGTGGCTACCCCGTTACCACTGGGGGAGCCCCCTGGCATTTCTCCCCTGCTCCTCCAGCTGGATGGAGGTGTGAGCCGGGGCGGTGGAGCTGGGAACAGCCCCCTGCAGCAGCCCACGGACACCCACCGAGGGGCCACAGGTGACTGGGCTGCCCTGCCTGAGCTCCCTTCGCGCCCTGGAGGTGGGTCACAGCCCTGCGAGGCCGTGTCTGGGGGAGACTTCCTGGGGGCTTGGAGCAACCCACAGTGGGCGCCTGGCCCAGAGAGCCCGCTGTGGAGCAGCTGCCAGGCTGTTCTGCTGGGGGCGCTGGGGAGCAGCGTTCAAAGGGCTTTGCTGGCCAAGTGAGGGGAAATGCAGCCCCTGTGTGGTTCGGGGCAGCCGCCTCAGGCTGTGTTCAGGGGCTGAGCCTACTGGCCACGCGTCAGTCCTGGCCCAGGCCAGGGGGCCCCAGAATGGTGCCCTCTCCCAGGGGTGGGCAGCTTTTAATCCCTGGGTGTGGGATGGGGTTGGGAGTGGGTCTCTTCTGCTCGCTGGGGTCAGGCTGGGCTCTGTGCCCCCTCACGGGTCTCACTCTTCCTCCAGGGTGAGCCCTCAGTGCCCCAACAGCTTCCCGCAGCCCACGCTGAACTCCCACCTTCCTCCACCCCCATGTCCTGTGTCCGCCAGTTGGGGAGATGCTGAGAGGTGGGGTCAGTTGTCAGGTTCCATGTCCCGGGCGTGGAATTTGCCATTGTCTGGAGTCTCCACGGCTATGGAGATCAAGCCCCCTAAGGACACCTGGGCGCCATTCACACCTGTGTCCTAGCCTGCCCCCAGAGCAAACACCCCTTCCCCCACTAGGGAACAGTGCAGCAGCTAGGGGAAACTGAGGCACACCAGCTTCATAAAAATATTACAGAGAATTCTCACTTCCTCCTGGCCCCTGACCTCCAGGCTCTGCTGCCTCAGTCTGGGAGCCGAAGGGCTGCCCGGCTCTGGCTGCTGCCTCTGGGCTGAGTTCTCTGCAGGGGCAGTCACATTGGGGGGGGGGGAGCTGCTATACCCCAGGGACTCAGTGGTTGGGGGGCTCACGCTGGGCCCCGGAGATCAGAGGCCACAAGTTGGCCTGGAGCTGCTGATAAGGTCCAAGAGGTGGCTGGGGGTAGAGCTGTATCCTTCTCCCGGCTCAGCTTTGCTACTAGGCATGAGCCAGCCCCTTTGCTCCTGGTGGTGCAGGGCCAGGGCTAGGGCTGGGGTCTCTTCTGGCTCGTGCCACATCACGGGACTCTTCCCCCAGTTCTTAAAGCAGGGCCAAAGGCCGCTCCCAGCCACCCGCCTTTGTGACCAGCTTTACTGCCGGCTACAGGCCAGCTCCCCTCCCTGGTCCCAGCGCCGGCAGTTCAAAATCCCTGGGGCTTGGGGGGAAGGGTGATCTGAGGGCCCCATAACACACCTGGCCCCCCCTAAAGGGGCTTGGAGTCACGTCTCTGAGGTGGCATCACCTCCCCTCCTCCACTCACAGCACGGGACATGCTTCCCCCTCCGCCGGGGACAGTCGCCCTGAAGAACCAGGGCTCTCCGCAGCAGGGGGGCACCCAGGTGTGGTGGGACCCCATGGCAATGACTGTGTCCGTCCTGCCAGCTGGCTTTGAGTCCAGGGACGCCGGTGGGGGAAAGGCCCATGTGCGATGCCAGCTGGCAGATTCACGGACCAGCCACTAGAGGGCACCGATGACCAGCACGTGCCTAGTACCAGTTCTGCTGGCACATGGGGGTTCCCAGAACCTAGTGTGGTTACAGGCCAGAGACCTGCCCCCAGTCATTCCTGGGCAGGTCTGCTAGGAAACCAGCCCTTGATTTTCCACGCCCAGGGCGGGGAACCCATGGGCGGGGGAGTCACCCCAGGGGTTCGTTTCCCTCCCAGCCAATAGTTTGCACCCTAGTTTTAGTCTAAACTTCTCTACCTCTGCGTTCGGGCCCCAGACAGCGTTCGGCTTTGGTGGTGTGGGGCAAAGAGCCCATTCACAGGGTGTGTGAAGCAGGAGCAGCCGCCTCCTGGCTGTGCTGACCCCAAGGGGTTTCCTGGAAAGCCGAAGGGATGGCTGGAGCCACCAGCTCCCCAGTGAGCTGGTGGCAGCGGGAGCGTAGGCTAGTGGTTTGATCAAACCTGGGAGGGTTTTTAAGTCACTGACCTCTGAAGCGTTGGGGTGGTGCCAGCTGGAGATGGCCAGTGGGGAGGACTGGGCTCTGGTGGCACCGAGCTCTCGCTGTCTCAGGCGTGTGGCCGGCCGGGTCTGGCTCACATCCCAGGTCTCGCTGTGGGCCTGTTTCCCCCAGGTCAGATGCCAGGTTGTCTGAGTGTGTCTCACTTCATCATCCCTGCCACTGCGGGGCACTGGGCACTTCAGTTCTGGGGCACATGCCAGCCCAGGCTCCTGAGGGCTGCGGTCTTTGGTTGGTGGGTGTGTGGGTGCTGGTGGGGTCAGACTGGGTGAACTGGTCCCTTCTGATCTTGACCCCTCCGACTCTGACCTTGCTGCACTATGTGGTCTGGTCAGAGTGGGCGACCCAGGCTCTGTTCCATTTACTGCATGGCCCTACTCCATGCCTCAGTTTCCCCACCTCTAACAGGGGGATAGCATTGACCTACCTTGAGAGGCTCAGTGGATGAAGGTCAGGGAGGCACTTTGAGATCCTCGGAGGAAAGTGATTGGACAAGGCCATAGGATTATAACAAAGCAGGAGGCACTTAGAGCCCTCGGCCACGCTAAGATTTCCCCACCTTGGAGTCCCACGTCTCCTCCCCTGGGAAGCTGCCCGCAAGGCCCGGCCCCCACGGCCCTGGCAGAAAGCAGAGGCTGGTGATGGAACAGGAGTAGGGCCGGGTGGCCCAGTGGGTGCACCTAGGAGACCCTGCGTCAGTTCCCAGTTCTCCCCCAGTGCCTTGGCCAGCGCTTCGGACGACTCTCAATGGGTATCGGACTCCCACTGATACCCCTCAAGCCCTCGTGGCTCAGGCTCTCCATGTCAGCTGCCTGCGGGGTCCAGGGAAGAGGGGCGGCGAGGTGCCCAGCGCCTGGGGCCAGGGAAGTGCCTCAGAGAGACGTGCCAGGCACATAACCCAAGGGGGCTTACGCCACTGCAGGGGAGGGAGTGTTGCCTAGTGGGTAGTGTGCACTGCCCAGGGAGGGGCATTGGCATGACCCATCCGCACTGACGGGGGTTGGACCAGCCTGGCTGTGGGGGATGCCCTGTGGGGTCTGGGGCAGGGCTGTCGGGCAGCTCCCTGGCACAGCTGCCTGAGGCCCTGGGCTGCCTTGCTCGGGGCGCCTGGCTGGGAAAAGGGACTTGGGCCTATGGCCCTTTGAACGGGGCTGGTTCTGCAGGCTCAGGGAGGGGCCGGGAGCAATTGCCTGCCCCCCTCCAGCCCACTTCAGCCCCGTGCCCCCCACCTATTTCCAGCCGGCCCTTGGCAAGGGAAAGCAGAATATACGGTCGCTATGGAGATGGCACTGTTTCCTACTGTTTCCCTGACAACCCTCACTATGGAGATGGGAGGCTCTGGTGGGACCACGGCTGGCTGCATCTCCCTAAACCCTGCACTGCGCCACCTGCACCCCTAAACCCTGCACTGCGCCACCTGCACCCCATCCTGCACCCCTAAACCCTGTATGGCGCCACCTGCACCCCTAGCCCCTGCACCCCCCAACCTCCACACTGCACCACCTGTGCCCCACCCTTGCACCCCATCCTACACCCCAGCCTCTGCACTGCGCCACCTGTGCCCCCATTCTGCACCCTAGCCCCTGCACTGTGCCACCTGCACCCCCATCTTGCACCTCTAAACCCCACACCCCCATCCTGCACCCCTAAACCCCGCACTGCACCACCTGCGCCCCCATCCCCTGCACCCCCATCCTGCACCCCTAAACCCTGCACCACCTGTGGGGGGGGGGGTGTGGAGCCACATCAGGGCTGGGCTGCGTAAAGGGAGGACAGGAGAGCAGCTGCCCCGGTGAGGAAAGTGACCTGGGTGCCCCGAGTGCTCGGCGTTGCTCCTCACCCCCCCTCACAGCCCCTAGGGGTGCAGAGGACGGTCGGGGAGGGAGGAGCCAGATCTGTATGTAACCGATCCCTCCCCCCCCCCGCCCGCAGGTGCTCCCCTGCCAGCCAGGAGCAGCTTCGACTCCACCCTGCACTGCCATATGGCGCCCACCCCCGCAAGGCCGGCCGTGCTCCCCAAAGGTCTCTGCCATTGAAATCCCTGGAGATCAGGCCTGGGTCTGTACCGCGGCCAGCACACGCAACCAGTGATGAACTGCCAAAATATTAACAACCGGTTCCCCCCTCCTCACCCCCCTCCGGGACTCCTGCCCCATCCAACCCCCCATGTTCCTTGACAGCTCCCCCCGGACCCCTGCCCCATCCACCCCCCTTCCCTGTCCCGACTGCCCCCTGCCAACCCATCCAAACCCTGCTCCTTCCTGACTGCCCCCCCCGGGACTCTTGCCCCCATTCAATCCCCCTGTTCCCTGCTCTCTGACTGCCCTGACACGAATCCACCCCCCGCCCAACTCCCCTGCCCTCTATCCAACACCCCCCTTCATGCTCTCTGCCCCCTTACTGCACTGCTTTACCGGGTCCGGGCTGGGCCACTCGGCCGGGGTTCGGACCAGAGCCGGGGCACCCAGCTGGCCGGGGCTGGGCCGGAGCCGTGCCGGCCAGCTGAGGTTGGGATCGAGCCAGAGCTGCGACGCCTGGCTGGAGGAGGTCAGGACTGGGCCAGAGCTGCGCCACCCAGGGATGGGGGCAAGGGCCAGGCCGGAGCTGTGCGGCGCCTGGAGCCCTCCTCGCACCCCGCACCCCTGCCCCAGCTCACCTGCGGGAAGCCGCTGCTTCCTTCTCAGCTCTCCCAGGCTTCCCGCGCGAACCCCTGATTAGCAGGAAGCCGGGGAGGGGGAGGAGAAGCCTCGGGAGCATCCGGGGAGGAGGCAGAAGTGGAGTGAGGTGAGCTGGGGCTGGGGGAAGGGCAGGGAGATGCTGGAGCTTTTGTTAAATTTAAAAGTCCTTTTGGAACCGGTTGTCCCACGAGGGACAACCGGTTCCAAAAGGGCTTCTAAATTTAACAACCGGTTCCCGCAAACCGATGGGAACCGGCTCCAGCTCATCACTGCCTACGGGTAGGGTACTTGGAGCTAGGGTTAGGGTTCCTATGGGCAGGGCTCCCCGCCCCAGGGTTAGGGTTTCTATGGGTGGGGAAGTTGTAACTAGGATTAAGGTTCCTATGGGAAGGGCCCTTGGAACTAGGGATAGGGTTACTATGGGTAGGACTTTCTGCCCTAGGGTTAAGGTTCCTATGGGTAGGGCTTCCTGCGCTAGGGTTCGGGTTCCTACAGGTAGGGCACTTGGAGCTAGAGTTAGGGTTCCTATGGATAGGATTTCTTGCGCTAGGATTAGGGTTAATATAGGTATGGCACTTGTAGCTAGGGTGAGGGTTCCTATGGGTAGGGCTTCCCGCCCTAGGGTTAGGTTTCCTATGGGTAGGGCTTCCCGCCCTAGGGTTATGGGTCCTATGGGTAGGGCACTTGAACCTAGGGTTAGGGTTCCTATGGGTAGGGCACTCGGAGCTAGGATTAGGGTTCCTATGGCTAGGGCTTCCCATCCTAAGGTTAGGGTTCCTATGGGTAGGGCTCCCCACCCTAGGGTTAGGGTTCCTGTCGGTAGGGCACTTGGAGCTATGGTTAGGGTTCCAGTAGGTAGGGTTTCCCACCCTAGGGTGAGGGTTCCTATGGGTAAGGCACTTGGAGCTAGGGTCAGGGTTCCTAAGGGTAGGGCACTTGGAGCTAGGGTGAGGGTTCCTATGGGTAGGGCTTCCCACTCTATGGTGAGGGTTCCTATAGGTAACCATAGCTCCAAGTGCCCTAGAGTTCCTATGGGTAGGGCTTCCCGCCCTAGGGTCAGGGTTCTGATGGGTAGGGCACTTGGAGCTAGGATTACGGTTCCTATGGGTATGGCTTCCTGCCCTAGGGTTAGGGTTCCTATGGGTATGGCAGTTGGAGCTAGGGTTAGGGTTCCTATAGGTAGGTCAGTTGGAGCTAGGGTTAGGGTTCGTATGGGTAGGGTTTCCCACTCTAGAGTTAGGGTTCCTATGGGTAGGGCAGTTGGAGCTAGGGTTAGGGTTCGTATGGGTAGGGTTTCCCACCCTAGGATAAGGGTTCCTGTGGGAAGTGCTTCCTGCTCTAGGATCAGGGTTCCTATGGGTAGGGCACTTAGAGCTAGGGTTAGGGTTCCTATGGTTAGGGCTTCCCGCCCTAGGGTTAGGGTTCCTAAGGGTAGGGCACTTGGAGCTACGGTTAGGGTTCCTATGGGTACTGCTTTCCGCCCTAGGCTTAGGTTTCCTATGGGTAGGGCTCTTGTAGCTTGTATTCGGGTACCTATGGCAAGGGCACTTGAAACTAGGGTTAGGGTTCCTATGGGTAGGGCTTCCCAACCTAGGGTGAGGGTTCCTATGGGTAGCGCTTCCCGCCCTAGGATTACGATTCCTCTGGGTAGGGCTTCCCGCCCTAGGGTTACAATTCCTCTGGGTAGGGCTTCCCGCCCTAGGGTTACAATTCCTCTGGGTAGGGCACTTGGAACTGGAATTAGGGTTCCTATGGGTAGGACTTCCCACCGTAGGGTGAGGGTTCTTATGGGTACAGCACTTGGAGCTAGGGTCAGAGTTCCTATGGGTAGGGCTTCCCGCCCTAGGGTTAGGGTTCATCTGGGTAGGGCACTTTGAACTAGAATTAGGGTTCCTATGGGTAGGGCTTCCCGCCCTAGGGTTAGGATTCCTCTGGGTAGCGCTTCCCGCCCTAGGATTACGATTCCTCTGGGTAGGGCTTCCCACCCTAGGGTTACGATTCCTCTGGGTAGGGCTTCCCACCCTAGGGTTACGATTCCTTTGGGTAGGGCACTTGGAGCTAGTATTTGGGTTCCTATCGGTAGGGCACTTGGAGCTAGGGTTAGGGTTCCTATGGGTAGGGCACCTGAAGCTAGGATTAGGGTTACTATAGGGAGGGCACTTGAAACTAGGGTTAGGGTTCCTAATGGTAGGGCTTCCTGCCCTAGGGTTAGGGTTCCTATGGGTAGGGCTTCCCAACCTAGGGTGAGGGTTCCTATGGGTAGAGCACTTGGAACTGGAATTAGGGTTCCTATGGGTAGGACTTCCCACCGTAGGGTGAGGGTTCTTATGGGTACAGCACTTGGAGCTAGGGTCAGAGTTCCTATGGGTAGGGCTTCCCGCCCTAGGGTTAGGGTTCATCTGGGTAGGGCACTTTGAACTAGGATTAGGGTTCCTATGGGTAGGGCTTCCCGCCCTAGGGTTAGGATTCCTCTGGGTAGCGCTTCCCGCCCTAGGGTTATGATTCCTCTGGGTAGGGCACTTGGAGCTAGGGTTAGGGTTCCTATGGGTAGGGCACTTGGAGCTAGGGTTAGGGTTCATCTGGGTAGGGCTTCCCGCCCTTGGGTTAGGGTTCCTACTTGTAGGGCACTTGTAGCTAGTATTCGGGTTCCTATCGGTAGGGCACTTGGAGCTAGGGTTAGGGTTCCTATCGGTAGGGCTTACCGCCCTAGGATAAGGGTTCCTATGGGTACTGCTTCCTGCCCTAGGATCAGGGTTCCTATGGGTAGGGCACTTGGAGCTAGGATTAGGGTTCCTATGGGTATGGCTTCCCACCCTAGGGTTAAGGTTCCTATGAGTAGGGTTTCCCACTCTATGGTGAGGGTTAAGGTGCTCCGGGGGCCCCGGGACGCTCTGCGAGACAGCGCTTGGCCACCGGGGAGGCTGATTGTCAGCGCAGGGGCCCACGTGCTCTGTGCGATCAGGTAAGGTGGCTCGCACGCCGTGCATGTGCAGGGGACGCCACAAGACGCCGGGCTGGGGCTCTGCACAGACACCAGAGGGGAGAAGCGCCTGGGGACTCAGCCGCTGGATCCCTCAGCAGTGTGGGGAGCCGCCAGCTGTACACCAACCCCCGCCCCACAGCCACTACAACCAGACACCTCACCCTCAGCCACTCACCCCCCACACACACAGTGCACACGCCCGGCCCCACACCTACCCCCAGCCACCACAACCACACACCCCACCCCTACACTGCGCACCCCCAGCCCCACACCTACCCCCAGGCACCACAACCAGCCACTCCACCCCCAGCCACTCACACCCCAACTACACATCAAGCCCCACACCCCCAACTCCCTCACCTACTACCAGCCACCACAACCAGCCACCCCAACCCCAGCCACTCACCCCCCAACCTCACACCTGCCGCCAGCCACTACAACCAGACATCTCCAGGCCCACATCACACACTTACCCTTACCCCTGCCACCGCAACCAGCCACCCCATCCCCATGCGCCAACTTCTCACCTACCCCCCAGCCACCCAACCACACATCCACATCACACACCAACCCCAGCCTACCAGCCCCCTACCAGCCCACGCTCAAAGCCACTGCCCTCCCCCACCCACCTACCCCTTCAGCCACGGGCCAGGCCCCTCCCCCACTTAGAACCCACTGACTTGGCACTCGGTGGGGGAGAGGAGTTCCTGCTCTGTTCAGGAAAACACTTTGCGTTGCCCTCGAACCCTGATCTAATTTCTCCGTGATAGCCTTTATCTCGACGGCTTTTATTGCCGATGTGCAAGGCTACGTGTGCTGCTCAGTTCCACCTGGGGCAGATGTGTTGCAGTGAATCAGACCGAGCCGCACCGGGCTCACACCCTTCTTTATCACAGGCAGAGCCGGTAGCAGCATCTCTCCTCAAAGTCGTCCGGCGCCCGCCAATGCACGATCCTGTTTGCAGCTGCTTTGGCTCAAGTTGGGCTTTTGGGTGGAAATTTTCCAGGCCGAGCATCTGCCTCGAGCTGCGAGTTCAGAAAAGTTTCAGCCTAGATGTTTCCAAGGAGATCAGCGGAAAAATACATTGTTTTGTCCATGTTTTAAAAAACCCGCTTATAACCTTTGGGTGAGAAGCTCTAGCATCCCCAAGCTTTGGAGCATGGGGTCGCCCCAGTGGCCGGGAGGGGCCTTTTGCTGTTCTCCTGAAAATACACCCACATTTGGCCAAGTTACGAGCCTTTGAAAAATCTTTGCAGCAAGTGCCCAGTAGAGACTTGTTAGAGTTTGGCTGCTAACTTCTGATGATTCTGAATGCACTGAGCATGCTCTGTCCCCGCAAAGTGACTGAGCGTGCTCCGTCCCAGGGCTGCAGGAGCTGAGCAGGACGTGCCCTGCAATCGATCCTCCGGCAGGGCCAGCTCTGGCTTTTTTGCCGCCCCAAGCAAAAAAACCAAAAAAAATCTGTGGCGTGGCCAGAGCGGCAAAGCAGGAAAAAACCCAAACAAACCTGTGGGGCGGCCGGAGCCAGGATGCAGGGAGACTCCCTGCGCTGCAGACGTGGGAGGGGGAAGGAGCAGGGGGAGAGAGAGAAGGGGGGCAGCCAGGGCTTCAGTGGGGCGCTCGCCACTCGGCCTCGATTGCTGCCTGCCGGGCGGGCTCCGCACCGATCCGGTCGGCGGGGAGGGAAGGATGCGGGCTGCCCTGACAGGCTTGCTACAGACCTGGCACCGGCTGGGGCAGACGGAGCGCTCAGCCCACTCCCAGCAGGGCGCTCCCCTCCTCCGCACCGCCGCCCCCTACAGGGCGGCCGGATCAGCAAACAAAACAAATAAAAAAAGCAGCCGTGCTGCCCTAGGATTGGGCGGAAGCCGCCCCGTAGAATCTGCCGCCCCAAGCACGAGCTTGCTCGGCTGGTGCCTGGAACTGGCCCTGGGTAGTGGCCAGCGTGAGGGCAGGCCGGGAGCCTGGCTCTCCTGTGCAGATTGGGACAAGGAGTCTGGGACGGGAGGGGAGCAGTGAGGCAGGGCGCTAACGAAAAGGCTCTCTGCCTGGGAACTGGCACACTCCCGGCGATTGCTGCACATTAGCTGCACCTCACGCACAACTAATGCGAAACTCATCACCCAAACCTGCAGTATCCCCGGAGATCCCCGGGGTCGGCAAGGTGAGCAGCCAACGCCGACTTGTGTTGGGACAGGACAGCTGGGGCGGATGAGCGGAGGGATCCCCAGAGCAAGTTTTGCAGGGGGGCGCCTGGGGGGGGGGGGGAGGTGGTTCGACGATGCAGCTGGCTGGAAAGGAGGCAGCATGGCCTGATTCTCAAACCTATGTAGAGACCGCGAAATGCAGAGGACAGTTGCTGCCCGAGGAGTCCTTGTGCTGGTCAGTATGATGTGACTGTGGGGCTTCCCCCTATGAGGGTGGCTGGATGGACGGGGAAGACTGGGTCTGGGACGTGGAGCCGGGCGGGGCAGGGGAGACAGGACTGGGCCGAGGACAAGTTAGAGGGGGTGGGGCAGTGAGGGTCAAATCTGTTCTGGGAGAAACGGGCAGAAGTGTCTGTGCCCACAACAGATGCTCCCCTCCAGAGCCTGGCATGGAACCCAGGAGTCCTGAGTCTCACCCTTCCTCTGCTGTCAGAAAAACCCATGAACCCCCTGGCAGAGTGTTTGTCCCGTCCCCTGCTAGTGCTGGTCCATGCAGAGGATGACAACCTACTACTGCTGTCACTTTCTGCAGTAGCTCAGGTGGCGGAGATCTGAAGGGTGCAGCTCGGCTGTTGACCCAGAGGGGTGTCAACATGACCCCACATGCTGGGATTTCTAGTTTTCAGTTTGTTTGTTTTAAAGACACTCCCACCCCGTCCAAAAAATCCCCGTTAGAATATGTGTAACAGCAGCTCCTGTTGCCCCAGATGGCCTGCCCCCAAGTTAATGATACAAGGGATTTACGGCTGTGGTGCAGTCTGATTGGCTTCCTGGCCATCAGGCCAGCCGGGCTAATAGCAGGCAGTAGTTGCATTAATGCAGGGCCTGTGGGGGTGGGGCAGACCTGGCCCTGGGCTCCCACTGCCATCTGCTCCTCCAGGGCTGGCGACACTGAGAGGATGCTGGGCCACTTCCCGCTCACCCTGGTGCTGCTCAGCGCCACCCTGGACCTGGTGAGTGAGTCCTGGGCATGGCCAATCACTCCCCACTGCCCCAGCTGTTTGGCGGGGTCTGGGGAGTGTGGGGAGGGCAGGGGACCCTTATACAGAACAGCTGCTGGAGGCCTCCTGGAGCCACCCAGGGAACTGGGCTGGGCTGGCATCGTCTCTTCCAAAAACAGGGTGATTGTGCCAGTCTGGGACAGCTTCAAGGATGGGCAGGGAATGGGCAGGCTCCGATCCACCCCCAGGGCAGGGACTGGCTGGCTCGGGGGGGGCAGGGGAGGGAACACGGGGCCTTTCCCCTCTAGGGGGCACTGGCCCCAATCCGGCCAACGCTTTCAGTGTCCAAAGGTCTGATGGAGTTGAGGGGTCCCTACGCAGGGGTCTGAGCCCATAGTCCGTGGGCAGGGGGTGATCACAGCCCCACTGGCCGAAGATGCCTGCCTCTGCCCCCAGTGGGGATCTCTCCGACCGCAATGGCGAGGGTGCTGTGCGGAGGGGCAGCTCAGCCAGCTGCCCCTGCTCCGTGGTTAAGGGGTGCCCAGTTTCTGGGCTGGTGGGACTGGCATTGTCCCCAGCACTGGGTGGGACTCACGCTGGCATCGGCGAGGATGTTTGTGGGCAGGTGCATTCATGTGTGTGGGGGGTGCGTTCATAGAATGCTAGGACTGGAAGGGACCCCGAGAGGTCATCTAGTCCAGTCCCCTGCCTCATGGCAGGACTAAGTATTATCTAGACCATCCCTGACAGGTGTTTGTCTAACCTGCTCCTAAAAATCTCCAGTGATGGAGACTCCACAACCTCCCTGGGCAATTTATTCAAGCACTCAACCACCCTGACAGTTAGGAACTTTTGCCTAATGTCCAACCTAAACTGCCCTTGCTGCAATTTAAGCCCATTGCTTCTTGTCCTGTCCTCAGAGGTTAAGAAAAACAATTTTTCTCCCTCCTCTTTGAAACAACCTTTCATGTAACTGAAAACTGTTATCATGTCACCTCTCAGTCTTCTCTTCTCCAGACTAAACAAACCCAATTTTGTCAATCTTCCCTCATAGGTCACGTTTTCTAGACCTTTTGTGTTGCTCTTCTCTGGACTTTCTCTAATTTGTCCACATCTTTCCTGGAATGTGGCACCCAGAACTGGACACAATACTCCAGTTGAGACCTAGTCAGCATGGAGTAGAGCGGAAGAATTACTTCTTGTGTCTTGCTTACAACATTCCTGCTAATCCAGCCCAGAATTATGTTCGGTTTTTTTGCAGCAGCGTTACACTGTTGACTCATATTTAGCTTGTGATCCACTCTGACCCCCAGATCCCTTTCCACAGGACTCCTTCCTAGGCAGTCATTGCCCATTTTGTGTGTGTGCAACTGATTGTTCCTTCCTAAGCGGAGCACTTCGCATTTGTCCTTATTTCATTTCATCCTAGTTACTTCAGACCATTTCTCCAGTTTGTCCAGATCATTTTGAATTTTAATCCTATCCTCCAAAGCACTTGCAACCCCGCCCAGCTTGGTATCATCTGCAAACTTTATAAGTGTACTATCTGTGCCATTATCTAAATCATTGATGAAGATATTGAACAGAACCGGACCCAGATCCAATCCCCGTGGGACCCCACTGGTTATGCCCTTCCAGCCGGACTGTGAACCACTAACTACTCTCCGGGAACGGTTTTCCAACCAGTGATGCTCCCACCTTATAGTAGCTCCATCTAGGCTGCATTTCCCTAGTTTGTTTATGAGAAGGCCATGTGAGATAATATCAAAAGCCTTACTAAAGTCAAAATATACCATGTCTACTGCTTCCCCCATATCCACAAGGCTTGTTACCCTGACAAAGAAAGCTATCAGGTTGGTTTGACATGATTTGTTCTTGGCAGATTCATGCTGACTGTTACTTATCACCTCATTATCTTCTAGATATTTACAAATTGATTGTTTAATTAATTGCTCCATTATCTTTCTGGGTACAGAAGTTAAGCTGACTGGTCTGTAATTCCCCAGGTTCTCCTTGTTTCCTTTTTTATAGATGGGCACTATGTTTGCCCTTTTCCAGTCCTCTGAAATCTCTCCTGTCTTCCATGAGTTTTCAAAGATAATCACTAATGGCTCAGATATCTCCTCAGGCAGCTCCTTGAGTATTCTAGGATGCATTTCATCAGGCCCTGGTGGCTTGAAGACATCTAATTTGTCTAAATAATTTTTAACTTGTTCTTTCCCTATTTTAGCCTCTTATCCTACGTCATTTTCACTGGCATTCACTGTGCTAGACGTCCAATCACCACCAATCTTCTTGGTGAAAACCGAAACAAAGAAGTCATTAAGCTCCTTGCCAGGGCCAGCTCCTAGCTCCCCCCGAATCCTGCCGCAGGTCCAGGGCTGGGCACAGTGGGGCTGCTGCCAGTTTGATTGGTCGGCTCGGGCACCCGACAGTTTTCCAAACTCAAACTCGCTTGATCTGGAAAATTCCCCATTTTAAAGTTCAGAAAGATGTTGGGTCAAAAAACGATCTTGAGGGAGTTGAAAAGAATTCAGAGGCAGTTTGGAAATAGGGGGCGCGGGGAGCAGCTGGCCAGGCGGTGTGAAAGCTCTCAGCTGGGTGGGAGGGCAAGGCAGGTGCAGGGCCTGGTGCTGAGCTTATGCTGGGGGGAATCACAGGGTTGGGAGTTGGGGTGAGGAGGATGGTCTCATTAGGTTGGGGGTTGTGTGGTTGGGGGTCAGTCGCACTCTAGGAGGGGTCATGTGGTGCTGTCAAGGCACTGGGTCAGAGTCACATGTTGGGGGTCAGGGTGGGGGGTCGGTCTCCCACTGGGAGGGTTTCTGGGTTGGGGGTCGGGGTGCAGGTGATCAGCTCACACTGGGGTGTCCCCGGGTTGGGTCAGGGGGGTCAGTCTTGCACTGGGGGTAGCCCCAAGTTGGGGGTTGGGGTGCAGGTGGTTGGCTCACACTGGGGGTGTCCCCGAGTTGGGGGTCAAGTGCAGGTGGTTGGCTCACACTGGGGGTGTCCCCGAGTTGGGTGTTGGGGTGCAGGTGGTTGGCTCACACTGGGGGTGCCCCCAGGTTGGGGGTTGGGTCGTAAGGGTCAGTCTTGCACTGGGGTGTCCCTGGGTTGTGGGGCTGGAGGCTTAGGGTGGGTCCCATCCCCAGTGACTCCCAGCTCCCCAGCCGTGCTGCTGGTAACCCATCTCCTTTCTCTCCTGTGGGGACAGGCTACAGCGGCGCTGACAGGAATCCACCAAGCCGGGTACTGCTCCTACTACGGCGAGTGCGGGCGGAACCCCGAGATCAACGTGAGCCTGCTGTGGTCGCCGGTGCCCTGCCTCTCCAACACACCGGCCCGGCTGCTCAAAGACGCCACCCTCAGCAAGCTGAAGGAGGTGTGCCCCCAGCTGTACACGGGCGAGAACACCACGTACGCCTGCTGCTCCTACAACCAGCTGGTGGCCCTGCAGCTCAGCCTGGCCATCTCCCAGGCCGTCCTGACCCGCTGCCCCGCCTGCTCTGAGAACTTTGCCAACATCTACTGCCAGAACATCTGCAGCCCCAACCAGAGCCTCTTCACCAACGTCACTCGCTTCTTCAACCGCACCACCATCCTGGGCACGCGCCAGGTGGGCGTGCTGGAGTACCAGTGCTTCTACAACCAGAGCTTCGCTGACCAGTCCTACGACTCCTGCAAGGGCGTCCGGATCCCTGCCACTGGTGGCTACGCCATTGCTGCCATGTGCGGCAAGTACGGTGCCACCCTGTGCACCAGCCAGCGCTGGCTGGACTTCCAGGGGGACAGCAGCAACGGGCTGGCCCCGCTGGATATCGACTTCCAGCTGGTGCCCGCCAATGGTGCTGTTGGGGAGGGCATCGTGCCGCTCAACGGCAAGACTTGGCGCTGCAGCGAGGCCGTCAGTGCCGACGGGGAGCCGTGCTCCTGCCTGGACTGTGCCGAGTCCTGCCCACAGATCCCCACCCCCACGCCCCAGCCCCCGCCCCCGCCCTTCAAGGTGGGCAGCCTAGACGGGGTCTTGTTTGTGTGCTGTCTGCTCTTCTGCCTGCTGACCGTGCTCTTCGGGGCCTTCCTGGTGTGGCGCTGCGTCTCCAGATCCAGGCAGGCCAGCAGCAAGGGGCGGCAGCGCCAGAGGGACCAGATGACACGCCCTGCCCTGTCCTGGGAGTGTCCAGGGGGGTAGGAGCCAGCTCACCAACTGCCATGCGTGTGAGGAAGTGAGCATTCACCCACGAAAGCTCATGCTCCAAAACGTCTGTTAGTCTATAAGGTGCCACAGGACTCTTGGTCCCTTTTTACAGATCCAGACTAACACGGCTACCCCTCTGATGCTTCTCACCAACTGTGAGCATCCTCCGGGGCCTTCTCCCTGCCAAGGGAAAGTCCCTGCCTGTGCCAGGGGTGTGCTGGCTTCGTGGCCTGGCTCAGCCCCGTGCACCCCAGGGCTCAGGCTGGGGGCACTCTGCTACAAGCGCTTGGCAGGGCTTAACGGCCCCAGACACCAGGGCTTGGGCGATCTATGGGGGTTTCTGAGTACATATTGCAGCTTGGGGTGGCTGGTAGATCCCAGACAGCAATGGGTCTCGTGGGGGAGAGGGGACAAGTGTGCTGGGGGCATGAAGGTGGGGTTGGAGTCTCCTGGGGGATGGAAGGGTGGGGTCCTGTTACCTGGGGGACAGGAGGGTGGGGTCCTGTTACCTTGGGGACAGGAGGGTGGAGTCAGGGTTGCCTGGGGGACAGGAGGACGGGGTCGCATTACCTGGGGGATGGGAGGGTGGGGTCAGGGTTGCCTGGAGGACAGGAGGGCGGGGTCAGGGTTGCCCAGGGCCCTTGCTTGTACCTTCACAGGCTGCCTGACAGAGCAAGCAGGTGTCCTTGGCACATCGACCAGGCTCCCCGTATCTGCTGCTGCATCAGCCTTATTGGGGCCTGGGACTGTGATCCAAGGCCGTAGGCGTCGGTTAGCCGGGTGATAACAGGATGGGGCAGAGGGCACCCACAGTCCCTGACACGCAGCACCAGATTAACGCATAAACTAACTAAACTACAGCTTGGGACCTCGAAACAAGAAAAACCTGACTCCATTTCCAATTTCCTCAAAATCGGTTGATAACTAAAGGAGATATGGGGGAAAGAAGATTCTCTCTAAATACAGATATTTTCATGCAAATATGACACAATTTACATACCTGGCACAAATACCCTTACCTTACCCTCACCCTTCACTACTTGTTCATTACTGACAGGTGGGAGGCCAGGGCTGAGAAAAAAAGCCATAACTGCACTTGTAAAATTAGTATTTCTATAAGTAAGTCTGCTGTCAGTCTTCTAAGGCAGCGTTTTGTTGGCCAGCTGCTATGGGTGAAATGCTGACCGTGCTTTCAGAACTTATTTAAATAAACAAATAATCTCACTACCGATAAAATCGGGGAAAAATGTGAGGTCGGAGATGACAGTGTCGTGTAGCAATCCTGCTAAGCTCATACGCGTATGGGACTCGTCCTAGGAGTGATGTCACATATAGCGTCCCCCTTAGCTGGTGATAGCCAGAAAGCCGCTGTCTTTTGTTTATGGTCCTGCACACTCAGTCATAGTGTCTTCGCTCCTGTTTTTCTTCATTTTCTTAAATGTTAGTGTGTTTGTTCCTCTTCTGGTCTGTACATACGGACCATTGTGTGTTTTAGTGCACACGTCGCTTTCTGCTCCATGTGCTATCCAGGCTTCACATGACTGAGTTTGCAGGTGATCGTCTTATGGACTATGGTCAAGTGGATCTCGAGGAGGATAAATTTGCATTGGCTTTCCTCCATCAGTTTCTGGAACCTTCCCAATATCAGAGAGTGCTGATGAAAGGATAAATAGAGGGTTTTGAGAGAAGTGAAGGCAGATATACATATATATCAAAATATTCTGAGCAAGTTATTTCAAACTATGTGCATATATGATTTATAGGCTATTAAATATTCATTATATTTGCTTGAATATAGACTAGTTTTTCCTCACTTTCTCAATGCCTTGCTAGAGATTACCAGTCTTTTTTCTGGTAAATTCTTTCTCTTTCGCGCATATAGCTTGTTGTCGTCACTTGGATCTAGTTCCTATGCATATGGCTTCCCGCCCTAGGGTTAGGGTTCCTATGGGTAGGGCACTTGGAGCTAGGGTTAGGGTTAATATAGGTAGGGCACTTGGTGCTAGGGTTAGGGCTCCTACAGGTAGGGCTTCCCACCCTAGGGTAGGGTTCCTAAGGGTAGGGCACTTGGAGCTAGGGTCAGAGTTCCTATGGGTAGGGCTTCCCGCCCTAGGGTTAGGGTTCATCTGGGTAGGGCACTTTGAACTAGAATTAGGGTTCCTATGGCTTTCCGCCCCAGGGTTAGGGTTCCTATGTGTACTGCTTCCCGCCCTAGGATTAGGGTTCCTATGGGTAGGGCTCTTGGAGCTAGGATTACGGTTCCTATCGGTAGGGCACTTGGAGCTAGGATTAGGGTTCCTATGGGTACGGCTTCCCACCCTAGGGTTAGGGTTCCTATGGGTAGGGCTTCCCACTCTAGGGTGAGGGTTCCTACAGGTATGGCACTTGGATCTAGGGTTAGAGTTCCTATGGGTAGGGCTTCCCGCCCTAGGGTTAGGGTTCCTATGGGTAGGGCACTTGGAGCTAGGGTTAGGGTTAATATAGGTTGCAGGGACAGAGTCCTGTGGGAGAAGGGATTCCTGTACCGGGAATGGGCTCCCCAAAGGGAAGTAAAATTGGGGGAAATTGGGAGGCAGCTGGTGGTGCCCCAGGCATCGACAGGGTTCTTCCCATTCGAGCTCCTGTATGGGAGGAGAGTGAGGGGACCCCTGGACCTGGAAGGGGAGGATTGGGAGGAGAAGGGGAAGACCCCCTGGTGGATCTCTTCCCTGAGGTGGGAGCCAATCTCCCCATCATGTGTTCCCCATTCAGAGTCACTGGGAAAGCAGCCCAAAACCTGGAGAGAGAGGTCAAGGACAAGCTGGATTTAAATGTGATCCAGCCGTTCAACAGCCCACGGATCTTACCCTTGGGGCTGGTCCCCAAGGAAGACAGGATGATCTGGTTTTGTGGGGACTATCGGAAGCTTAAAGCCATCACAGTGTCCAATGCCTACCCCATGCCTAGGCCTGAGGAGATTCTAAAGAGGAGGAAATTCCTCTCGGTAGGGCTTCCCGCCCTAGGGTTAGGGTTCATCTGGGTAGGGCTTCCCACCTTAGGGTTAGGGTTCCTATGGGTAGGGCACTTAGAGCTAGGGTTAGGATTCCTAAGGGTAGGGCTTCCCGCCCTAGGGTTAGGATTCCTAAGGGTAGGGCTTCCTGCCTTAGGGTTAGGATTCCTAAGGGTAGGGCAGTTGGAACTAGGGTTAGGGTTCCTATGGGTAGGGCTTCCCACCCTAGGGTTAAGGTTCCTATGGGTAGGGCACTTGGAGCTAGGCTTTGGATTCCTAAGGGTAGGGCACTTGGAGCTAGGGTTTGGGTTCCTGTGGGCAAGACTTCCCGCCCTAGGGTTAGGGTTCCTAAGTGTAGGGCTTCCCGTCCTAGGGTTAGGGTTCCTAAGGGTAGGGCACTTGGAGCTACGGTTAGGGTTCCTAAGGGTAGAGTTTCCCGCCCTAGGGTTTGGGTTCCTAAGGGTAGAGCACTTGGAGCTAGGGTTAGTGTTCCCATGGGTAGGGCACTTGGGGCTAGGGTTAGGGTTCCTATGGGTAGGGCACTTGGGGCTAGGGTTAGGGTTCCTATGGGTAGGGCTTCTCACCCTAGGTTTAGAGTTCCAATGGTTAGGGCACTTGGAGCTAGGGTTAGGGTTCCTATGGGTAGGGCACTTGAGGCTAGGGTTAGGGTTCCTAAGGGTAGGATGCCCTGCCCTAGGGTTAGGGTTCCTATGGGTAGGGCAATTGGAGCTAACATTAGGATTCCTATGGGTAGGGCTTCCCGCCCTAAGGTTAGGATTCCTATGGGTAGGGCACTTGGAGCTAGGGTTAGGGTTAATATAGGTTGCAGGGACAGAGTCCTGTGGGAGAAGGGATTCCTGTACCGGGAATGGGCTCCCCAAGGAGACGTAGAATGCTAAAATAAATTTATTAGTCTTTAAGGTGCCACAAGTACTCCTGTTCATTTTGCAGATACAGACTAACACGGCTGCTACTCTGAAACCAGGAATCCACAGGGTTCTTCCCATTCGAGCTCCTGTATGGGAGGAGAGTGAGGGGACCCCTGGACCTGGAAGGGGAGGATTGGGAGGAGAAGGGGAAGACCCCCTGGTGGATCTCTTCCCTGAGGTGGGAGCCAGTCTCCCCATCAGGTGTTCCCCATTCAGAGTCACTGGGAAAGCAGCCCAAAACCTGGAGAGAGAGGTCAAGGACAAGCTGGATTTAAATGTGATCCAGCCGTTCAACAGCCCACGGATCTTACCTTTGGGGCTGGTCCCCAAGGAAGACAGGATGATCTGGTTTTGTGGGGACTATCGGAAGCTTAAAGCCATCACAGTGTCCAATGCCTACCCCATGCCTAGGCCTGAGGAGATTCTAAAGAGGAGGAAATTCCTCCCGGTAGGGCTTCCCACCCTAGGGTTAGGGTTCATCTGGGTAGGGCTTCCCACCTTAGGGTTAGGATTCCTAAGGGTAGGGCAGTTGGAACTAGGGTTAGGGTTCCTATGGGTAGGGCATCCCACCCTAGGGTTAAGGTTCCTATGGGTAGGGCACTTGGAGCTAGGGTTAGGGTTCCCATGAGTAGGGCTTCCCGCCCTAGGGTTAGGGTTCCTATGGGTAGGGCACTTGGAGCTAGGGTTTGGGTTCCTGTGGGCAAGGCTTCCCGCCCTAGGGTTAGGGTTCCTAAGGGTAGGCCACTTGGAGCTACGGTTAGGGTTCCTAAGGGTAGAGTTTCCTGCCCTAGGGTTTGGGTTCCTAAGGGTAGAGCACTTGGAGCTAGGGTTAGTGTTCCCATGGGTAGGACTTCCCGCCCTAGGGTTAGGGTTCCTATGGATAAGGAACTTGGAACTAGGGTTAGGGTTCCTATGGGTAGGGCAATTGGAGCTAGCGTTAGGATTCCTATGGGTAGGGCACTTGGGGCTAGGGTTAGGGTTCCTATGGGTAGGGCTTCTCACCCTAGGTTTAGAGTTCCAATGGTTAGGGCACTTGGAGCTAGGGTTAGGGTTCCTATGGGTAGGGCACTTGGGGCTAGGGTTAGGGTTCCTAAGGGTAGGATGCCCTGCCCTAGGGTTAGGGTTCCTATGGATAGGGCTTCTCGTCCTAGGGTTAGGGTTCCTATGGGTAGGGCACTTGGAGCTAGGATTAGGGTTTCTATAGGTAGAGGAGTTGGAGCTAGGGTTAGGGTTCTTATGGGTAGTACTTCCCACCCTAGGGTTAAGGTTTCTATTTGTAGGGCTTCCCGCCCTAGGATAAGGGTTCCTATGGGTACTGCTTTCCACCCTAGGATTAGGGTTCCTATGGGTACTGCTTCCCGCCCTAGGATTGGGGTTCCTATGGGTACTGCTTCCCGCCCTAGGATTGGGGTTCCTATGGGTGGGGCTCTTGGAGCTAGGGTTAGGGTTAATATAGGTAGGGTACTTGGTGCTACGGTTAGGGCTCCTACAGGTAGGGCTTCCCGCCCTAGGGTTAGGATTCCTATGGGTAGGGCACTTGGAGCTAGGGTTAGGGTTTCTATGGGTAAAGCACCTGAAGCTAGGGTTATGGTTCCTATTTGTAGGGCTTCCCGCCCTAGGATAAGGGTTCCTATGGGTACTGCTTCCCGCCCCAGGATTAGGGTTCCTATGGGTACTGCTTCCCGCCCTAGGATTAGGGTTCCTATGGATAGGGCTCTTGGAGCTAGGATTAGGGTTCCTATCGGCAGGGCACTTGGAGCTAGGATTAGGGTTCCTATGGGTAGGGCACTTGGAGCTAGGGTTAGGGTTCCTATGGGTAAGGCACCTGAAGCTAGGGTTATGGTTCCTATTTGTAGGGCTTCCCGGCCTAGGATTAGGGTTCCTATGGGTACTGCTTCCCGCCCTAGGATTAGGGTTCCTATGGGTAGGGCTCTTGGAGCTAGGATTAGGGTTCCTATTGGCTGGGCACTTGGAGCTAGGATTAGGGTTCCCATGGGTAGGGCACTTGGAGCTAACATTAGGGTTCCTATGGGTACGGCTTGCCACCCTAGGGTGAGTGTTCCTACAGGTAGGGCACTTGGATCTAGGGTTAGAGTTCCTATGGGTAGGGCTTCCCGCCATAGGGTTAGGGATCCTATGATTAGGGCACTTGGAGCTATGGTTAGGGTTAATATAGGTTGCAGGTACAGAGTCCTGTGGGAAAAGGGATTCCTGTACCGGGAATGGGCTCCCCAAGGGGAAGTAAAATTGGGGGAAATCGGGAGGTAGCTGGTGGTGCCCCAGGCATCCACAGGGTTCTTCCCATTCGAGCTGCTGTATGGGAGGAGTGAGGGGACCCCTGGACCTGGAAGGGGAGGATTGGGAGAAGGGAGAAGACACCCCTGGTGGATCTCTTCCCTGAGGTGGGAGCCAATCTCCCCATCAGGTGTTCCCCATTCAGAGTCACTGGGAAAGCAGCCCAAAACCTGGAGAGAGAGGTCAAGGACAAGCTGGATTTAGATGTGATCCAGCCATTCAACAGCCCACAGATCTTACCCTTGGGGCTGGTCCCCAAGGAAGACAGGATGATCTGGTTTTGTGGGGACTATCGGAAGCTTAAAGCCATCACAGTGTCCAATGCCCACCCCATGCCTAGGCCTGAGGAGATTCTAAAGAGGAGGAGATTCCTCTCGGTAGGGCTTCCCGCCCTAGGGTTAGGGTTCATCTGGGTAGGGCTTCCCACCTTAGGGTTAGGGTTCCTATGGGTAGGGCACTTGGAGCTAGGGTTAGGGTTCCTATCAGTAGGGCTTCCCACCCTAGGATAAGGGTTCCTATTGGTACTGCTTCCTGCCCTAGGATCAGGGTTCCTATGGGTAGGGCACTTGGAGCTAGGGTTAGGATTCCTAAGGGTAGGGCTTCCCGCCCTAGGGTTAGGATTCCTATGGGTAGGGCTTCCCGCCCTGAGGTTAGGATTCCTATGGGTAGGGCTCCCCACCTTGGGGTTAGGATTCCTATGGGTAGGGCATCCCACCCTAGGGTTAAGGTTCCTATGGGTAGGGCACTTGGAGCTAGGGTTAGGGTTCCCATTGGTAGGGCTTCCCGTCCTTGGGTTAGGGTTCCTATGGGTAGGGCACGTGGAGCTACGGTTAGGATTCCTAAGGGTAGAGTTTCCCGCCCTAGGGTTTGGGTTCCTAAGGGTAGAGCACTTGGAACTAGTGTTAGTGTTCCTATGTGTAGGACTTCCCACCCTAGGGTTAGGGTTCCTATGGATAAGGAACTTGGAACTAGGGTTAGGGTTCCTATGGGTAGGGCAATTGGAGCTAGGGTTAGGATTCCTATGGGTAGGGCTTCCCGCCCTAAGGTTAGGATTCCTATGGGTAGGGCACTTGGGGCTAGGGTTAGGGTTCCTATGGGTAGGGGTTCCCGCCCCAGGGTTAGGTTTCCTATGGGTAGGGCACGTGGAGCTACGGTTAGGGTTCCTAAGGGTAGAGCACTTGGAGCTAGGGTTAGTGTTCCCATGGGTAGGACTTTCCGCCCTAGGGTTAGGGTTCCTATGGCTAAGGCTTCTCTCCCTAGGGTTAGGTTTCCTATGGGTAGGGCACTTGGAGCTAGGGTTAGGGTTTCTAAGGGTAGGGCGCCCTGCCCTAGGGTTAGGGTTCCTATGGGTAGGGCACGTGGAGCTACGGTTAGGATTCCTAAGGGTAGAGTTTCCCGCCCTAGGGTTTGGGTTCCTAAGGGTAGAGCACTTGGAACTAGTGTTAGTGTTCCTATGTGTAGGACTTCCCACCCTAGGGTTAGGGTTCCTATGGATAAGGAACTTGGAACTAGGGTTAGGGTTCCTATGGGTAGGGCAATTGGAGCTAGGGTTAGGATTCCTATGGGTAGGGCTTCCCGCCCTAAGGTTAGGATTCCTATGGGTAGGGCACTTGGGGCTAGGGTTAGGGTTCCTATGGGTAGGGGTTCCCGACCCAGGGTTAGGTTTCCTATGGGTAGGGCACTTAGGGTTCCTAAGGGTAGAGCACTTGGAGCTAGGGTTAGTGTTCCCATGGGTAGGACTTTCTGCCCTAGGGTTAGGGTTCCTATGGCTAAGGCTTCTCTCCCTAGGGTTAGGTTTCCTATGGGTAGGGCACTTGGAGCTAGGGTTAGGGTTTCTAAGGGTAGGGCGCCCTGCCCTAGGGTTAGGGTTCCTAAGGGTAGGGCACTTGGACCTAGGGGTAGGGTTCCTATGGCCATCCTTTAGCCCTTCAGCGACTCCCAGCGGCTCCTCCAGCCTGACCCCAGCTGGCACAGAGACCATCCTCCAGTGCCCTGCACTGAGCCCAGCGCATCTTCCAGCAAGACAACTGGGCTGGGCAGCCACCAGGAGACAGAGACTCCCCCTCAGCCCGGGGGAGTTCAGGCCAAGGGGTAGTCCCCTCACTGGTGTAACCCGGTGCCCCACTTCAACTGGAATGTGTCCGGCCTGATGCTTGTTCTGCCTTCCTCTGCTCAAAGAGTCTCTGGAAACGCAGCGTCCTCCCACAGCAGGTTTGATGCGTCCTAACGAAGCCCATCTCACTCTCCTGAGCAGCTCACCGGACTGAGTCTCGCGGCTCTTCCCAGAAGAGTCTTTTCCAGCCGTCAGATAACGTGGTGGCTCTGCTCAGCCCGCTCACTCTCCTTTCTAACCTGGACCCCAGATCTGGCTCAGCCTCCCCAACACGCAACTGGCTCTAGGTGCTACCTCACTGCAAACGTTTGCCAGTGTCAGCCTCAGTGACACCTGCAGGGAAAGACCCAGATCTGGCCACTTTCCTTTTCACATCGTGTGTCCAATGGGGCCGTTTGTGGAGAAATGACACACCGGGAGTGTCAGTTAAAGGGAGCGTGACAAAGTTCCTCCTCTACCTTGGTGGGTCCTGCGCTTATTGGCAGATTTGCTCACCTCAGAGATCTTCCCCTCTGGTGGAACCCACAGTCTGGGTCAACTCCTCCTGTGTCTGCTCAGGAGTTGGCAGGCCTGGGTTCCCCCCAAACTTCCCATCTACTCCGGGTTCCAGCCCAGGGCCCTGTGGATCACAGCTCTCTATAGTGCCTCCTGTAACAGCTGCATGACAGCTACAACTCCCTGGGCTACTTCCCCATGGCCTCCTCCCAACACCTTCCTCCTGATGTCTGATAATGCTTGTACTCCTCAGTCCTCCAGCAGCACTCTCTCACTCTCAGCTCCTTGCACCTCTTGCTCCCAGCTCCTCCCACATGAATCTCCCTGACTAACTGGGAGGCTTTTAACTAGTTCCAGCCAACCCTTGATTGGCTTCAGGTGGCCCAATCAATGTAGCTATCTCCACTGCCTTCTAGAAAGATCTTAATTGGCCCCAGGTGTCTTGATTAACCTGGAGCAACTGCCATTTGGTTACCATGGTACTGGAGATTTGGTTAGCCTGGGGCTAACATACCTGTTCCTCACTACTTTACTGTAGCCATCTGGCCTTGCCCCATCACAGGAGTTACTTCACATTTAATCAGCTTGGTCAGTTTATTCTTGGTTATTATTACAAAGAATTATCCCCAGTTCTTTGCCTTAGAAAAGCTGCAGCAGTCTATGCATTTCGATAAGATACATATTTATCAACTGGTTACAAACATCGACTGTTTGCCAAAATACCCCCTGGCCCCACCAGCTGGGAGCCAATGTTCATCACTGCGTCAAGAGACAGGCACAGAATACGAGTAGGCGCGATCAGGGTAAAAGGAACCCATTAGCTAAGCCCCTGGGATTGGATCAAGCAAACTCAAAATGATTTATGATTGTTCACAAGTGTCCAAAAGAACAGCTGTTCGAATGGCCAGATCCCTCTGTCCTGTTAGCCCCAACCAGGGGCGGCTCTACGATTTGCGCTGCCCCAAGCACGGCGGCACGCCGCGGGGGGCACTCTGCCAGTCGCCTGTCCCGCGGCTCCGGTGGACCTCCCGCAGGCATGCCTGCGGATGCTCCACCGAAGCCGCGGGACGAGCGGCCCCTCCGCAGGCACGTCTGTGGGAGGTCCACCCAAGACGCGGGACCAGCGGACCTTCCGCAGCCATGCCTGCAGGAGGTCCACCGGAGCTGCCTGCCGCCCTCCCGCGGGACGCCGCCCCAAGCGCGTGCTTGGCGTGCTGGGGTCTGGAGCCGGCCCTGGCCCCAACCAGGAAGCCCCAGAAAGTGACACTGCTCAGAAACCAACTACTGCCAGTGACTGAGTGAGCTGGTGGGAAATACAGTAAGGGGAGTGATTCTCCACTTCCGGACATTGGTGTAAATCAGGAATATCACCTGTGCAGTCACTTGTAAAACGGGTGGGACTGAAAGGAGAATGGAGCACAAAACTCACCGGTGAAAAGGAAATTAGATCTCGGAATTCTTTTTCAGGTTGAATAATCTAAGGTGCTACCGGAGTCACAGATAAGGGGATTTTGCTTTTAGAAAAACAAGTGACCCATCTCTCCACAGCGCCCCTTTAATAGCCCATCCTGACTGCATCTTTTTTTCACTTCAAAATACCAACAAATGAGTTAAAGGAATATCGGTTTCTTTTCTTTTCTTTTTTTTTTTTTTTTGGTTTTAAATCGGTCATTTGGGAGTTTTAGGAGATCATCACAAATCTCTGAAATCAAGGGCTCTGTGTATTGTTTTGCAAACAGCAGAATTTTCATAGGACTCAAAGTAGGTGCTAATGCCCCAGTTACACATGAAAATGGCGATTTTCTTGCACAAGTCAGCTGCTCGCATGTGCTGCTGGATAGTTCCGTGTGACGGTGCTCAGATACCATGGCAATCAATGTGCCTGGCAGGAATGCCTAGGATACAATAGACAGATTCAAGATGTTCTTTAAATGCACCTGGAATAATTTGTGTTTGCCTCCCATAGCTGCAGATCTAACCACCGACTACACATTGAATCACCCAGCCAGGCAATGCACCCACCATCTGCGCATGCGGGGGGGTTGTCCCCCTTTGAAAACCAGCTCATCCATTACTTGGTAAAAGGCCCCAAGCAGGGACATTTCCAATGTGATAATGATGCTTAACCCTATTACAGGGCCGCTGATGTTCCAAGCGTGTTCGTTTCATCCCGCCATGCCCATCCCGAACTGTGCAATGGCGAAGTGTTATCAGCCTCGTCTGAACACAGGGGAAACACAGGCAGAGAGATGAAGGCCAAAAATCTCTAGGCTGATGCCTCACATTAGACGCCTCACTCCAGAGTTCAGCGCCTGATTTTTACAGGTGCTGAGCTCCAGCAGCGCAGCCCTTTGGCAAACCCAGCCAGGGCCCGATCTACGGGGTTAGAACGAGGCACCAGCACTGGGCTATCTGGGGCAGTCAGACACCCACTGCTCCTCCATTCCAGGGGGTGCCTCCGGCCACTCTGAAAATCTCCAGGCTGAAAATTGGAGCCTGAGTGAGTGGCTCAGGGAGAATGTGTGTCAGAGCCAGGCTCAGAACCCAGGACTTCTCATGGCCAGGCTCTGGCTGGTTTCTTTGGGGTTCCCTGGAGCTCACTTCCAGGCTCCCTCCAGATCTGAGCTGTGCCTGAGGGAGGGGCAGAGGGCTGCCCTAGATGTGCAGAGAGTGCGTACAACAGAGCAGTATCCCCCCGCCCGCCGGGCGAGGCTATGGTGGGTTCTGCTCTTGGCACCACACGCTGGGAGCAGCCGCCCGTCAGGCGTCGGTGGCGACCCCCCCGCTGCGCAGTGAGGCTTTGGAGACCTCGGTGCTGACGGTGGACATGGGGACGCTCTCGTACGTGTCCGTCTCCACAGCGCAGCTGCAGCGGTGGAGCAGGGCTTTGAGCTCCTGCTGGAAGTTGGTGTTCAGGAAGCCGTAGAGGACGGGGTTGATGCAGGTGGAGGCCATGGCCGCCAGGTGGCAGAGGGAGAAGAGCAGGTCATGGTAGCAGCCGGAGATGGTCTCGTGGGCCCAGTCGTACAGGGCATTGAAGACGGTCAGGGGCAACCAGCACACGGCGAAGGCGGCGACAAGGCAGGCCAGCATGACGCTGACCCGCCGGTGGCTGGCGGCACGGGAGCCGTGCGGGGGCCGCTCCAAGATGTCCCGCCGGCGGCGCAGGCGCAGGAAGATGCGGCAGTAGCAGGCCAGGATGAGCAGCAGGGGCAGGCAGTACTGGCCAAGCAGCAGCCCGGTGGTGTAGGCCAGGCGGTGCCCATCCGACGGCCACTTCTCCACGCACACCAGGTGGCCGGCGAAGGCATCGAAGGGCAGGCTGAGGTTGCGGAAGGGCTCGTCCGTCAGGACGCTGAACGCGAGGAAGGGCAGGGAGACGCAGCCCGACACCAGCCAGGTGACGCTCACGGCCAGGTAGGCGTGAGTGGCCCCTGGCTTCCACCCAGTGGGGTTGATGATGAGCTGGTGCCGCTCCAGCGCAATCCAGGCCAGCGAGAGGATGGAGACGGTGACGGAGACGCACTGCGCGAAGGGGCTGGCCTTGCACAGGAACTCGCCCAGCACCCAACGGTCCATGAGCGTGTAGATGACGGTGATGGGCAGGCACACCACGCTCATCAGCAGGTCGGAGCAGGCCAGGTTGGCTATGAAGATGCTGGTGACGTTCCTCATCTCCTTGTGCCGGGCAATGACGCAGACCAGGCCCAGGTTCCCAACCAGCCCCACGGCCAGCAGGGCGCTGTAGGCCACAACCAGGACGGTGCTGTTCCCCACCGAGGGGCCACACAGCCCAGCCTGCTCCCAGGGCAGGCTCAGCCGCTCCGAGACGTTCAGGTACATGAGCTTCAGCAGCTCGTCCATCCTCTGCTCCTGGCCGGGGGCTGTGCTGGGGGCAGGACACTGTTCACAGCGTCCTCAGCCTGGGCCAAGACAGGGAACAAGAGCTGGGGAGGGCGGCACGTGGGCATCTCACCATGTGGGCACCTGGCTCACCCACATGCCGCCGTGTGCCCGATCAATGCCCAGCCCCCACCCCAGGTCCAAGCCACTCCTGGTGCCCCCCACATACCCAAGCCGCTCCCAGCCCCCCCCCCTTCCCGGAGCTGCTCCCAGCCCCCACGGAGCCATTTCTGATGCCCCCAGGCATCCCAGCAGCTCAGATCCTTGCGTGGCTCTGCCAAGCCTATTGCCCCCTATGCCTGAGCCCCGTCTGCTCCCAGGTGCCCGAGCAGTGCCCACCCCATCATGTACCCCAGGGCCCCCTGCGTGCCCCAGCCTGCAGGGGTGCTGAGGGGTGAGTGGGAGGCAGTGAGGGAGGCGGGGCCCAGCGGGGCAGGGAGAGAATGCCCAGCAGGGAGCGTAGGAGGCTGGGGGGCTGATTTAGGGGATCGCTGGAAGGGGGATGCCAGCAAGTTAAACCATTTGCAGGGGGAGGGAGTGGAGCCCCAGACGCTGCCAGGAGAGCCCCCATGCTGCTGTCACATGGCATCTCCCTTAGGCGCTGTGCCCAGCCGGAGCTGTGTGCCAGAAGGGAACCCAGCTACCTGCAATGGGTTGGGGCGGGCAGGGGCTCTGGGCCCCTAGGGGACAGACCGACCGACCGACCGACCGACCCCCCCAGCTCCCTACAGACAGACAGGCAGGCAGACAGCTGGATGGCCTCTGATGGCAGGAAGGGGTTTACGCAGCCTGGGCCGCCAATACCTGGGGGTAGCCCGTGGGGCCGGCCCCTCCCCCAGGTGGCTGGGGGTGACAGGGATAGTGTGAGGCAGCGAAATACTCCCCCCCCCCGCTACCGCCCCTCCCTGGGAGCCCTGCGCCTTTAGGGGGGGATGGAGACAGGGACCGCACAGTGGGGAGTGGAGCCAGATGGTGTGTGTGGGGGGGTGTGATGTGGGGGGGGACGGTGTGTGTGTGTGTGCAAGGGGGCAGGGGGTATGTGTTTGTGGGGGGGCCTGGTGTGTGTGTGAGGGGGTGATGTGTGCGGGGTGTGTGTGTGGGGGGGGTGATGTGTGCAGGGGGGCTGGTATGTGGGGGGGCTGGGTGTGTCTGTGGGGGGTGATGTGTGCAGGGGGGCTGAGGTGTGTGTGGGGGGGGCTATGTGTATGGGGGGGTGATGTGTGCGGGGGGGCTGGTGTGTGTGTGTGTGGGGGGGCCTGTGTGTGTGTGTGAGGGGAGGGTGAAGTGTGCAGGGGGGTTGAGGTCTCTGTGTGGGAGGGGGCTGTGTGGGGGTGTGTGATGTGTGCAGGGGGGCTGGTGTGTGTGTGGGGGCTGGGTTTGTGGGGGGGTGATGTGTGCAGGGGGGCTGGTGTGTGCGTGGGGGCTGGGTTTGTGGGGGGGGTGATGTGTGCAGTGGGGCTGGTGTGTGTGTGGGGGCTGGGTTTGTGGGGGTGTGATGTGTGCAGGGGGGCTGGTGTGTGGGGGGGGCTGGGTTTGTGTGGGGTGATGTGTGCGGGGGGACCAGTGTGTGTGTGTGGGGAGGGTGTTGTGCGCAGGGGGGCTGGTGTGTGTGTGGGGGCTGGGTTTGTGGGGGGTGATGTGTGCGGGGGGACCAGTGTGTGTGGGGGGGGAGGGTGTTGTGCGCAGGGGGGCTGGTGTGTGTGTGCGGGGGGGCTGGGTGTGTGGGGGGGAGGGTGATGTGCGCAGGGTGGTGGTGTGTGTGTGCGGGGGGGCTGGGTGTGTGTGGGGGGAGGGTGATGTGCGCAGGGTGGTGGTGTGTGTGTGCGGGGGGGCTGGTGTGTGTGTCTCTGTGGAGCCGAGCGGGACCGGTACCCGCGGGATCGAGCCGGTGCAGCGCGGCCCAGGCCGGGACCCCCCCCGGGCATCGCCCCGCACGGACCCGCCCCCTCACCTGGCTCCGACAGGGTCCGGTCCGGCGCGGCGCGGCAGGGTCTGGCCCCGCTCCGGGCTGGCGGCTCCGCTGCGCTCCCGGCCGGCGCGGGAGGGGCCCGGCCAGTCTTAAGGCGACGCGGAGACGCCCTGGCGGGGGGGCTCTGCGGGGCGGGGGCGGCTCCTGGGATGGCACCAGCCGGGATCCCCCGGCAGCGGGAGGCTCCGCGGGGCTGGGAAGTGATGGGAGGAGACACGTGAACTGCAGGAGCGCCCCCCCCCACCCGCAGCCCTGCGGTGCTCCTCACTCCCGACCTGCAGCCCCCTGTTCCCCTAACCCTGGGCTCCCCCCACCCCTGCCAGTGCCCTTCACTCCTGAGCCCCAGCCCCCTTTTACCGCAGCCCTGGGCTCCCCCACTCCAGCCCTGCGGTGCTCCTCACTCCTGATCTGCAGCCCCCTGTTCCCCCAGCCCTGGGCTCCCCACCCCCGCAGCTCTGCCAGGGGCCCCTCACTCCCGACCTGCAGCCCCTGCTAGCCCAGCCCTGGGCTCCTCCCCACCCCCAGCTCTGCCTGTGCTTCTCAGTCCCAACCCACAGCCCCCTGTTAGACCTGTGGGGAGCAGGGCGCAGTGTGGCAGGGTGTGACACACAGGGGTGGCTCCAGGCACCAGCACGCCAAGCGCGTGCCTGGGGCGGCAAGCCAATGGGGGCGCTCTGCCGGTCGCCGTGAGGGCAGCAGGCAGGTTGCCTTCGGCAGCATGCCTGCGGAGGATCCGCTGGTCCCGTGGCTTTGGCGGACCTCCCACAGGCTGCCGCCGAATTCGCGGGACCGGGGACCTCCCGCAGGCAAGCTGCCAAAGGCAGCCTGCCTGCCATGCTTGGGGTGGCAAATACCTAGAGCCGCCCCTGGTGACACACCCGTGGGTAGCTGGGCAGTTGTGGCAGTGTGTGACACACCCGTGGAGAGCGGGGGGCAGTGCGGCAGGGTGTGACACACCCGTGGGGAGGTGCTCACCAGGGCCAGCTCAGCCCCTGTCTGTATGGTCCCTGGGATCGATCCCCAGCACCCAGCGGGGGCCCCACGGAGCAGGGCAGGCGGCCTGGGCTGGGCAGTCCCATGGACCCTGGGCTGGGGGCTGAACGTGGCAGGGACCGCGTGGACGGGTGGGCTCCCAGCTGCGCTCGGGGAGAGGAGAAGCCCCTGGGACCTGGAGAAAGGGGCATTTCGCACCTCTCCTCAGCTACGCACCAGCACATGCTGCAAGCGGGCCTGGCCGCCCAGCGCAGAGCCCCCTTGCCAGAGCGCCAGCCCTGTAGCCCAGGCGCTGGCAGGAGCAGCTGTGGGGCTGGGCCCCTGCCCGGGACAGGGAGGGGCCTGTTTGCAGTAGGGTGTGGTGCCCAGGGTGGGCGCCATGGCTCCCTAGCTCCAGGCACTGGGGGTCGGGTGCCCCACGTTCGAGCCCAGCCCAGGAGCCTGGTCTCTGCCTGGCTGTGGCGACGGCCTCCAACCCCAGCATGATGCTGGGCAGGTTCCTAGGCCCCAGTGAGGGATGTGGCTTTGCCAGGGCCCAGTCCCCCATGGGTTTGGGGAGGGGCCCAGGAGGGATGCTGGCTGCAGGCCAACCCCTGCTCACCCGAACAGCCTGGGCAGGAGGCAGCGTGAGCAGCCACTGAGGTGGGGGTCAGGACACCTGGGTTCTGGTCCTGATTCTTTTATCATCTGCTCCTGTACAAGTCGCCCATTTGTGCCTCAGTTTCCCCATCTTTAAAATGCTGAGGACGCTACTGAGCCCCTTTCATGCAGCACTGCAGGACGGTTGGATGCTGTGGGCTCTAACTGCAGAGACACCCCCCCCCCCCCACGGCATAAACCCAGCAGCAACTACGGCCCATCGCCCGTCGGGACAGCGCATTACCTGGCACTTCCAGTGGCACTTTGCAGCCTCTCTGCTTTATCCCCTTTTCCTTGGAGGGCAGGAGAGATGGGAAGCGGAGAGGAGGCTGTGGGGCAGGAACTCACAGCTGGGATTTGAAAGCAGGCTGGGTTATGGGAACACAAGTACAGCTGGGAGTTTGTTTATACACAGAGGCAGGGTGATTAAGATAACAAAAGGCTTGTCATTAAATTAAATTAAGGATCCTTACATGATCCTGAAAGCATTGCCAGGCACTCCAGTTAAAAGACAGGAAACAAAGGGTAGGAATAAATGGCCAGTTTTCAGAATGGAAAGAGGTAAATAGTGGTGTCCCCCAGGGGTCTGTACTGGGACCAGTCCTATTCAACATATTCATAAATGATCTGGAAAAAGGGGTAAACAGTGAAGTGGCAAAATTTGCAGATGATACAAAACTAGTCAAGATAGTTAAGTCCAAAGCAGACTGCGAAGAGCTACAAAAGGACCTCACAAAACTGGGTGACTGGGCAACAAAATGGCAGATTAAATTCAATGTTGATAAATGCAAAGTAATGCACATCGGAAAACATAAACCCAACTATACATATAAAACGACGGGGTCTAAATTAGCTGTTACCACTCAAGAAAGATCTTGGAGTCATTGTGGGTAGCTCTCTGAAAACATCCACTCAATGTGCAGCGACAGTCAAAAAAGCGAACCGAATGTTGGGAATCATTAAGAAAGGGATGAATAATAGGACAGAAAGTATAATATTGCCTCTATATAAATCCATGGTACACCCACATCTGGAATACTGCGTGCAGATGTGGTCGCCCCATCTCAAAAAAGATGTATTGGAAAAGGTTCAGAAAAGGGCAACAAAAATTATTAGGAGTATGGAATGGCTTCCATAGGAGAGATTAATAAGACTGGGATTTTTCAGTTTGGAAAAGAGACAACTAAGGGGGGATATGAGAGAGGTCTATAAAATCATGACTGGTGTGGAAACATTGAATGAGGGAGTGTTATTTACTCCTTCACATAACACAAGAACTAGGGGTCACCCAGTGAAATTAATAGGCAGCAGGTTTAACGTACACAAAAGGAAATATTTCTTCAGACAATGCACAGTCAACCTATGGAACTCCTTGCCAGAGGATGTTGTGAAGGCCAAGACTATAACAGCATTTAAAAAAGAACTAGATAAGCTCATGGATAAGCTCATCAATGGCTACTAGCCGGATGGGCAGGGATGGTGTCCCTAGCCTCTGTTTGCCATAAGCTGGGAATGAGCGACAGGGGGTCGATCACTTGATTCCCTGTTCTGTTCATTCCCTCTGGGGCACCTGGCATTGGCCACTGTTGGAAGACAGGACACTGGGGTAGATGCATAGGCGCTGACTCCGTGCCGGAGCCATCCCGCCACGTGCTGGTGTCTCCAGGACAGCCTCCACCATTGAGCCCAGGCAGTGAGTGGCAGGAAATTCCAGGCTCCCAGCCGCACTGGCTCCCGGCCCTCGGCCCAGTCAGGGGGGTGAAGCACCCACGGAAAAAAATTGGTGGTTGCTCAGCACCCACCGGCAGTTCCCCGTGGCCCCACCCCACCCCCCTGCTCCAGCTCACCTCCGCCTCCTCCGCAAACGCATCGCCGTGTCCTGCTTCTTCCCCCTCCCACCCAGCGCTTGTGCCGTGAAACAGCTGATTCGCGGGGGGGGGGGAGGAGTGGGAACTCAGCACGCTGGGGGAAGAGGCAGGGCCAGGGTGGGGATTTGGGGAAGGGATCCAATAGGGGCAGGGGGGCAGAGTTAGGGTGGGGCAGGGGCAGGGGGGCATGGGCACCCACTGGCGCCAGAGAAAGTTGGCACCTATAGGTAGATGGACCTTTGGTCTGACCCAGTATGGCCGCTCTTATGTTCTTATATAGAACCCAGATGTATCTGCCCAATGCTGTAACCCACTAGACCCCACTCCCTTCCCAGAGCTGACATAGAACCCAGGAGTCCTGACAGGGTCTCTCTCTCCGCAGAGTTAGTAACAAAGTAAGAATCGACATTAACATTTTAAACCTAACCAGTCTCTTAAGTGACTTGCCACAAGATGTCAGAACATGTTAGTGTTAGAGCTGAGTGGGTCTTTCAGACTGGAATTAGCTCCAGGGCCCCTGTCAGCTCATTGTTAAGTTCTCTGCCAAAAAACTAGAATTTTCAAGTGCCTAAGTAGCCCCTGGAATCATGGTTAAAGTTGCCCCCTCATCAAAATCTGAACTGGTGCCCTGCCCCCAGGGCAGGCAGGCAGGAGAGCTGCCCCTAGCATCTGCCCCCTGCCAGTCCAGCTGTGCTAAATGTGGGGGTCCCCACTGGCCCTGGGCAGCTCCCTGTCCCCTCCCATGGACAGTGGCTTGCAAGTCCCCTAGAAGTGGTCGGGAATGTGGCTTTTCCCCTGCAGAACCCTTTTTTCCAGCAAAAAATTGAATACCGAAATAGTTCTATTCTGCCATACTGCTGCGATGCCTCATGGGAGCTGTAGTTCAGGTGTCTGGTGCCCCCGTTTGCCTCCATAAGCCGGCGTCCCCCGTCGGACTACATCTCCCATGATGCACTACAGCCTCTCCGCTCCTGTTCTCTTTGTGCAGGACCCAGGCACACTGGGGAGCTGAGCTGGTAACTCGCTGGGACAGAGCCTGCATGCGTGTGGATGCGTGTGCACAACCGTGTGCATCTGTGCATGTGTGTGCCCAGTGCCCAGCACAATGCCCAGCTCCTGCTCAGCTCCCCGCTCACTCCTGTAACATTCCTATCTCCTAGCAACAGTGACCCGCAAGCTGGCCGGATCTGCTCCAGGGGCACTGAACCAAAACCCTGGGATAGGAGCAATTCTCAGTCCAGCCCCAGTGGTTCTTCTCTGACAGACAGGGCAGGTACCGCTGCAGAGAGGGGCACTTTACCAAGGGGTCAGGGTCATTATCCCCATTTTACAGACAGGGAAACTGAGGCACGGGGGGGGGCAGTCGCTGGTAGAGCTGGGCCTTGACCCTAGGGCTCCTGGGTCCCAGCCCAACGCTTTGACCACTAGGCACCAGTTCCGATATCAGCATTTCTTCTTCGCTGACCCCCGCTTGTGACTGGCCCCATTGCAGCAGCACCTGGAGGTCCCAGCTGAGGCCAGGGCCCCGTCGTGCCGGGCACAGAGCAGAGACCCAGTGAGAGACGGGCCCTGCTTAGTGAGCTCCCAGTCGGGCTCCCCAGCCGGCTAAGGCTGGGAGGAGAGCGGATGTTTCCCAGCGTCTAACCCCTGGCACTTCGCCAGCTCCTCCAGGCCAGCCGCCATCTGCGCCGGGCTCTGGGCGAGCTCAGCTCCATGGGTTGGACCCGGGGCTTTTCCTGCCCTGCGTGGCGACACCTGCCTTGTGGCTGCTGCCGTCAGCGCCCAGGTCGCACGTCCTGTGCCGGAGCCATCCCGCCACGTGCTGGTGTCTCCAGGGCAGCCTCCACCATTGAGCCCAGGCAGTGAGTGGCAGGAAATTCCAGGCTCCCAGCCGCACTGGCTCCCGGCCCTCGGCCCAGTCAGGGGGGTGTCGCTGCCTTTCCAGTCCTGAGGCCTGGGGAAATCGCAGCAGCACCTGCCTAGCCACGTGTCTCAAACCACTGGGCAAGCAGTCAGCTCCCCTTCCCCACAGGGGCAGGGCAGGATCATTATCCCCATGGTGCGGGTGGGGAAACTGAGGCACACAGTGGGGCAGCAGTTTGCCCAGGCCACTCAGCCAGGCAGTGGTAGAACTGGGCATATGGTGCCCAGCACATCCCTAGCGCTCACTTGTCTCCTGGAGCTAGGTGGAGCCCCCAGGAGTCCCCTGCCTTGGCCACCAAACCCCAAGCCAAGCCTGGAACCCAGGACCTGCCCGGCCCCACTCGGCCCCACCAGAGCTCACTGCTCCTCTGCCAGAGCCAGGAAGAGAACCCAGGAGTCCTGGCTGCCATATCTGTCCTTTAGCCCGCCCCAGCCCTGCCCCCCAGCTCAGTGTCCTGTCGCCGCCTGTCGCCCAGCCCCGTGGGAACCCCGCAGTGACGGACGGCAGGCGGCTTCCGATGCCGCGCTCCAGGCCGGGGATTTGGTGCTAATCTGCATCCGGGGGAGGTGCACCCCCCTCCACGCTCACCCCACACTCCTGAGGCAGTGCAAGCAAGCTTAGAGCCCTCAGATGTGGGTATGTCACCCCGACCCCACAGGACGGGTAGCCCCCCTGGGCACCATGCCTGCCTGGCGGAGTCTGCCCGGGATCCTGTGCGGGGAGCAGGGGCCCAAGGGAAGTGGCTCAGGCCTCTCCCTCCCTGGCTGCTGGCTGGCCGCGATGCTGCAGCTCAGATTGGGGGCTGTTCAAGGGGCTTATCTGGGTCCCTCACGTGGGCTCTGGCCAGTGACACGGCACAGCAAGTGCCCCACGGGTGCCCTGGGAGCAGGGGTGGCTAGTGGGGGAGGTGCTGGGGTGGCACCTGGCGCACAAGCACCTATTCTCAGCTCTCCCGCTGAGGCTCTCTGTGCCTCAGTTTCCCCTTTGCTGGCTCCCTGGTTTCGATGGCAGCTCTGTGGGCCAGGGGCCGTCGCTTGCTGCATGGGGATGTCCAGCACCTGGTGCTGTGGGGCGTGTCCAGGTCCTACCGCAATACACTGAACACTAACAGACAGGCTCTGGCCGGGACCCCTCGGGCACCGACCCCTAGCAGGGCTGCAGTTGTTGATTTCCAACCCCTGGACACTCCCTGCAGCAATCACTCCTTGAGGGGCTGGGAGGCTGCTGGCAGCTCCGGTCTCTCCGTCCCTACCCCCTGCTGCCTGCTTCCCGTCACCGGGGATTTCAGCTCTGATTAGCCAGGATGCAGAGCCCAGCCTGGGGCATCTGCCAGCGCACAGGGGCCCTCCCCCCCCTGCAGACACGCTTGGCTCACGTGCACTGGACTGGCCAGCCCAGCGGGAGCGGGGGCAGGAGGCTGGATCCCCAGGAGGCTGGTTATTACAGCAGTGGCCATGGGGGCTCCTGGTGCTGGCTTGGTGGGTGACAAACACTGATGGGTGTCTGGGCTGGGGGCTCTGGTTTGTGGGGAGAAGCGGGGCTGCAGGCACTGGGGCTGGTGACCTGCGCTAGGCCATGGGGCACATGTGTGGGGCTGTGTTGAACTCTGGCGGTCTGCATGTGAGCAGGGGTGGGGGAGTGGTGCATTCCCAGGCTGAGCCCTTCCCAAGGCCCCCACCGGCCAGCTGCAGCCACCAGGGCATGAGGGCCAGAAGGGCCCATTGGCCTGTCCCCAGCCAGTGCGGCTCCTATGCAGCTGGCCAGGCCTGATGCAGCGACTCCAGCCAGGCGCCAGAGCTGCCTTGCTACGAGCCGTCGGCCCGGCTCCGGCTGGAGCAGTGCCAGCCCTGGGACAGCCCGGTCTGCTCTGGTGGGGACCCAGGGACCCGGCATTCGGGCCCCATTCATGCTCTCGGCTGGCGCGGGCCGGATCCCCCGAGCAGGCGCGGGAAATGCAGCTCAGCCTAGCCGAGGGGGACGGGCGTTCGGAGGACTGCACGGGAGGAAAGGCCGAGAGGAGACGCAGGGAGAACCCGGGGACAATGGCCTGGTGGGCGGAGCCCTGCCCTGGGAGTCAGGAGACTGGGTGTTTTCCCAGCTCTGCTACTGCCCTGCTAGGTGCCCCTGGGGGAGTCACTTAGCTCTGGAGTGATGAGCAAGCTCTGGGGCAGCTCGAGGGGCTTGGGGCGGCATGCTGCTTGGGGCGGCATGCTGCAGGGGGTGCTCTGCCAGTTGCTGGGAGGGCGTCAGGTGGCTCCGGGAGGTCCACCAGAGCCACGGGACCAGCAGACCCTCTGCGGGCACGACTGTGGGAGGTCCACCGGAGCTGCCTGCCGCCCTCCTGGCGACTGGCAGAGCGCCCCCCACGGCATGTCGCCCTGCTTGGGGCGGCGAAATGTCTAGAGCCGCCCCTGAGCACGCTGGGGCCTCTCATGAAGCGTGTCCAGCGCCCAGCACGCCGGGGCTGCTGCTGGAATGACCCGCCCTGCCAGCGAGAGGCGCCCAGCCGAGGGGCCGTTTGGCTCTAGGGTAATACAGCCACCAAGAGACACACTACACCTGCTCTCCGGCCCAGGCTGGTTTGTAACGGCCCAGCTGAATTCACCTGGGGGACGTGGGCCCTTGACCCTGGGCCCTGCTTCATTCCCTGTCACAGGGTGAGTCCCAGGCCTCCTTCCCCAGACACTGCTGTTTTGGGCGCAGTCCAGCCCTTCCCGAAGCGACACCGGGGACAGCCAGGGAACCCCCTGCTTTCCCCGGGGCCTGGGGCCGGGAGTTTGCAGCCTGGCCCAGCCATGGCCTTGCCAAGGCAGTGGGTGCAGCGCTAGTTATAGACACGCCGCGGCCCCGTCAGGCTCGGCTCATCACTGTTGTGCTACATGCCTTGGCGGGGGCTGTGCTGGAAACATTCATCAGTCGAGCTCCAGCCGCCCTGTGCTGAGTCAGAGCCGGAAAATCACGAGCTGGCTCCAAACCCCGCTTTGAACGCCAGTTGCTCCTGGGTTCTGCTTCTCCGGCCTCCGGGCGCCCAGGGCCACGTTTTCTAGGAACGGCGGCGATTTCTTTTGGAATTCTTGTGACATCCCCTGATTCCAGGACGTACAGATCTAAGAGCAACACACACGGGCATCAGGCTCGGGGGAAACAGGGCGAGTTGGCTGCTCTGCTGGGCCCGCCCGGATCAGCCTCTGCGTGTCCGGGGCTCAGGGCCGTTGCTCCAAACCATCTGCTCTGCTTCACGCAGGCCGGGTACGCCCGGCGCTCAGCCTGGTGCTCACAGCCTCCCTCCATTCGCTCTTGAGAGCTGGACTGGGAAGTAGGTTTTAAAACCCAGAGCGGCTCCTTCTGTGCACTGGTGTCTGGTGCCCTCACGTGGGCACAGCTGGGCCTGCGGAGGAGAAAAGTTGCAGCAGTGGGCGGACGGCTGGGCTCTGACATAGGCCGTTAGCGGGGATGGGGGCAGCACGGTCTGCCCAGCCTCATTTTAGCATCCAACAGGGACAGTCTAGGCTGGACTATTCACACTGGCCCAAGGGAGTTGGGTGCCCAGAGCCCAGGCAGCCGTAGTTCCCTTGGGCACCAGCCTGCTTTGCTGATCAATCCAGGAAGGGCCCTGAGGGGTGTCACACAGCGGCTCCCTGCATCACTGGCAGCATTTCTCCACCCGCGGCAGCCTGGGCTGGTCCCAGGACTGGGGGAGGTGGGTGGCTCCCAATCTGGGCCCTACGGCCAGGGGGTTCCCATGGGTCTGGGACGGTGCCGGCCGGGACTCAGCCCAGCGAGCGGCTCAAAGAGAAGACAATGACAAAGTGATCAATTATTCCTGTGTATTAATTAGTAGCTGTTAGCGATTCATTGTTCCGAATACGTGGGCCCTAATTATTCCCCATCAGTGACCGGTTCTGAACCAGCAGCTCGTTCAAATTGGTAATAGAGCTCTGGGAATTAGCGAGGAGTCGTTAGTGATTGGTGAATATTTGTTACCTGCCAGACAGGTGCCTGGAGTGGGGAGGTCAGCAGAGCTGGGAATTTCTGGCCTGTCCATGTGCCCAGCGGTGGGGCTGCACAATGCTAGTGTCACGCATCAAACAATTACAGCCCAGCCTGGCTGGGCCCGTCCCGACCGGCTGTACGCGGCCGAGGGGAGTGAGCGACAGACACAGTCTCTGGGTGCGGAGAACAAGGGAAAGGAACAGTAGCGATTGAGGGGGAGGGGAGTCTGTTCCAGACACCGGGTCAGGAAGATCAGATGAATGAGGCGTCCTCCGAGCAGGTCACCAGATTAGCGAACCCACACGCTAGTATTGATGGGGGGGGGGGTTAACTTCCCTGCTCTCTGTTGGAAGAACAATGACAACCAAACATACCACATCCTGCGGATTCTTTGCTGGCCTGCGCAGGGGCAGCTCTCAGTCACACAGCTGACGAGGGGCGTCCATTCTGGATCTGGCGTCGACCAGCGGCATGAATTAGTTGCGAAGGTGAGGGTGGTCGGGAACTTGGGAGGAAGTGATCCTGCGATACTGTTGAAGAGCCACGGAAACCTCTTCAGTGTGACAGCCCTTCTCGGGGGTCCACTCTCTCTCGGGGTCAGGCCCCTCCACCTCCTGGAGCCTGCACCTCTCTGAGCCTTAGCACGTCTGTCTCTCGCCGTGAGCCGCTCTGGACCCCCCGGGCCTCCTGTGACGAAGTGGGAATGTTCGTGCTGTGTTATGTGAATGCTAAGTGGGGAGTATTGGCCTGGGAAGGTTGCAGGGGAGTTGTGCTGGGACGGCCTGCCTTGGGGACTGGAGAATACCTGAGCATGTAACCTGAGAACCCAGGAGGGGGGTTGGAGGCCAGGTGACACCTCTGCCCGGGTCACTGGACAAAGGCTGGGGGAGGAGCCGGGGGGAGGCTGAGTGAGAGGCTGGAGGGAGTTGCAGTTTTGGAGCTGGATGGGAAATGGAGAGGGACACCCCAACGGGCTTGGGCATCCCAACGGGGCTGTGGCCTCCCGGGGGGCCCCAGATGGACCTAACTAAAGGGGGTCCTGCTATCTGTGCCTGCAAGACCTGTTTGGGACTGTGTTCCTGTCATCTAATAAACCTCTGTTTTACTGGCTGGCTGAGAGTCACGTCTGACTGCATAGTGGGGGTGCGGGACCCTCTGGCTTCCCCAGGATCCCGCCTGGGCAGACTTGCTGTGGGAAGCGCACGGAGGGGCATATGCTGAATGCTCCAAGGAGAGACCCAGGAAGGTGAAGCCGTGGGAGCTTCTTGCCCTGAAGACAGTCTGCTCCATGGGAGAGGAGGCTCCCCAAAGTCCTGACTGGCTTGGTGGGGAGCAGTTCCAGAGCATCGCCCGGGGACTCTGTGACACCTCCACTCCCCGAAGAGGTTGATGCAACCCTGTTCTCTAGACCGGAGTGACTCTCAGCCAGTGTAACACAGGAGGGTTTATTGAGCGTCTGAACACAGCATAGGAAACTCTCAGGGCCTCAGGCCTGGCCTCCCTCAGCACAGCACATCCCAGTCTCCCCTGCATCCAGGTGGGCTCTGCCTGCTCCCCCTCTCCAGCCCAGAGCCCCCCTGCTTCCCAGCTGGGCATCTGATACCCCCGTCCCCAAGCCCCGCCTCTGTCCATTGTCTTCTCTCCAGGGAAACAGGGTCACCTGGGCCTCCTCTCCCCTTTCCTGTCCTCTGGCCCCCTCTGGCTGGAACCGGCTGGTCAGGTCACCGGAGTCCTCTCTTTACAGCCCAATGTCCTCCCACTGGCCCGAACCGGCTGCGACTCCTGAGCTGGGCCTCCGGGTCACCAGGTCGCCAGTCCCTGGGGTCTCCATCCTCCAGGCCATTGGCTGGGGTCCCAAGTTCCGTTGCTGGTCCTCTGCCATCCCTCTTCCCTCACCTCGTTAAACCAGTAACACCCGGGGACACTGAGTCCCACCCCCTCTGCATGCAAAGCCTTGGAAAAACACAGAAAAAACAAGAACATCCCCCCTTCGTCACACAAGGACACTGGACTTCAGAAGGGCAGATTTCAACTGACTCGGAGAAATAGTGGACAAGGTCCCATGGAAAGACCAGTTGGGAAGAAAAGGGGGCAGGCAGTTCCTAAAAGCTGTAATCCTGGAGGCTCGACATCAAGCTATTCTGATGCAGAGGAAAGAGAAGAGTCGTCACAGGTGCCCATGTGGCTGCACAAGGAGCTTTGTAGCTGTCTGAAACCCTAAAGGGCTCCATACAGGGAATGGGGGGGGGCGTCACCAAGGGGGTGTACATGGGAATAGCACAAGTGTGCAAGGACAAAATCAGGACAGCCAAGGCAAAGAACGAGTTACAGCTGGCAAGGAGTGTTAGAGACGACAAGAAGGGGGTCTACAAATCTGTCAGACACAAAGAAAGCCCAAGGACGGCGTGGGGCCGCTGCTCAATGGAGAAGGTGAGCTGGGAACAGAAAGTGAGAGGAAGGCAGAGCTGCTCAATGCTGACTTTGCTTCAGTCTTCTCACTATGACCAGACGACTAGCCAAGTTACCACAGACAGTAAAGGGGAAGGAAGCCGATCGGGATACGTAAAGAACACGTCAGAGATCTTCCGACCAATCGGAATGACTTCAAATCAGTGGGGCCGGATGCTGTTCACCCCAGGGTGCTGAAGGAATTAGCTGAAGAAATCTCGGAGCCACTGGCAATAATATTTACAAGCTCATGGATGACAGGAGAGGTCCCAGAAGACTAGAGAAGGGCTAACATGGTGCCCACCTTTAAAAGTGGGGAAGGGAGGAGCTGGGGATCTGTAGACCAGTCAGCCTGACCTCCATACCTGGGAAGCTACCAGAGCAATGGATAAAACATTCCAGCTACGAACACCTGGAGGGTGAGGGGGGTGATCACGAGCAGCCAGCCTGGGTTTACCAAGAACAAATCGTGCCAAGCCAGCTTGATTTCCTTTGGGGGCATGCGGTGGACATAATATACCTGGACTTCAGCAAGGCTTCCGACACAGTCCCATGTGACATTCTGATACATAGGCTGGAGAAATGAGGCTTGGCGGAAGTACCATTAAGTAGATACATAACTGGTTAAACAACTGCAAACAAAGAGTCACTATGAATAGGATGGTGTCAGATTGGAGGAAGGCCTCAAATGGGGTTCCACAGGGATCTGTTCTGGACCTGGGGCTGTTTAACATCTTTATTAATGCCCTGGATTTAGGACTAGAGAACATGGTGATCAAGTGTGCAGATGACACACAGCAAGGGAAAGTTGCCAACACTTGGAAGGATAGAGCTAAAATTCAGAGAGATCTTGAGAAATGAAATCTCTCTTAGCTGGGATATCTCTTGCCACACCTCTTATTTTCCCAGGGCTCTGGCATTCGAGCCCCTGGCTTAGTGAGGTGCTTTCAGTTGAGGGTGACCCCCTCACTTGGGACAGGTTAAGCACAGTCCTGCTGCCCTGTATTCATACAGTAAAGACAACAACATTGGTGACAGCCTTTCACTACCCCAGCATTCAGTACTAAACTGATTTGTAACCCAACACCAGCCAAAGCTGATTATTTTGAGTGACATCGCTATATCTGCTGGAAGCAGAGTAGGGGCATTCATGTAAATACAGTTTGCTCCTGAAGTCTCTCCCCCTCCCAGCTAGCTGTCAGGGGAGAGTTCATTCAGATCCTGCTTACAATCACAAGCAAGCTCTCCACAGACCAGCACCCACCAACTCAAAGCGGCACCAGAGCCTGTCAGAACAAGACTGCAAAACATGTAGACACATCTCCACTGCTACAAGGATCAACACCCCCTACAACACACCTGTCAAAATCTATGGGTCCTACGCAGGCCTGTCACAGCATGTGGGTACCTCTGCCAATGCAGTAAATGCCCCAAAAACTGTGTGGGTGAAACCAGACAGTCACTGCGCTCTCCAATGAACTCACCCAGGAACATGGTAAAAGACAAAACCTCCCCATCACCTGTGGGTGAACACTCTTCACAAAGCGATCAGCCTGCATCCCACCTGTCAGTCCTTGTCTTCAAAGGAAACCTGCACAACACCTTCAAAAGACAAGCCTGGGACCGTAAATTCCTAACTTTGCTAGACACTAGAAACCATGAGAACAGGACACTGGGTTTCTGTCTCATTCCAACAATCTGTAACCCGCTAGCTGTCACTGTCCCATGACTGCAGAGCTGTTAACTGCCCACTTCAACCTAAATGGTTTCTTGCAAAGCATTCACTGCTTATGCCAGGGGGAACAGGCTCTCCCCTGACACCTGGTGATGAGCTGGGGACAAGCCGTCAGGAGTGGACTGCGTTTGCATAGACACGCCCACTCTGCCTAGGTGCGCAGCTGGTGGTGCTGCTTTGCCCAATGATCACTGTGGGCTGGTGCAGGGTACAGATCACACCAGCGTTTGACTGCAGGGGCAATGGCATGGTGTTGTCCTGGTTGTACCAGTAAAGGGGGAAGAACTGTGCTTAGCTGGCCCAGATTGAGGGGCTCACCTGAACCTCACTTGCCAAGCAGGGGGGAGGGATGCCAAAGGCCAGTAGTAGGGTTAGGCTGCCTTGTGGTTGGTTATTGTTATAGGGACCTAGCTGGTGCTCAATCAGCTGATAGGACTCAATTGAGAGTCTGTTTCTGGTTGTCTGTTTCTGGCTCCTGGAGATGATTTCTAGGGTTGAGCCCCTAGATCTGCTCAGCTTCAGTCTGTATGGGGGGACAATGACTACAGAGGCTGCCCTGACTGCCAGGTCCTTGCTGTGATCCCCTGGAGCTGGGTCAAGCAGTGGTACCTCTGAGGTGATGTCACAGGACCAGCCCCACCTTTAGCTGTGGTGCTCAGAGCCATTCCCAGCTTGACAGCTTCTCTCTGGGTTGCTAGAAACTGGGAGCTGACCCCCATCTCACTGCCCTTCCTGCTGGGAAATTGTGTTTTGTGGTGGCCCCGGCCCTGGCTGGGTGCTGCACAGAGAACAACCTGGCCGAGAGCTACACGAGCCAGGGGAGCCCTGGGGCTGGGAGTGGATGCTGATCAGTGGGATGCTGGGGATGCTGGTGCTGTTGTGATGTCTAGTCTGACCTGCACCCCCCGGGCCGGAGACCTGCCCCAGGCCAGAGCAGCTATTTTAGACAAACAGCCAATCTTCATTTTAAAAATAAAGGCCTCTCCTCTCACCCACTCCCCAGCATCCCTGCACCCCAGGTGTGGTCTTTGGGATCCCCCCTCCTTCATCTTCACCCCCTGCCCCACCCCTAACCCCTTTGATGGGCCAGTCTGGAGATGGAAGGCCATGGAGCCAGGATCCCAGAGCCCCCTGGGGCCCTGCCCGTCTGCCAGCTCTCACTGGAGGGTCTCAGAGCACTTTACAAAGGTGGGTCAGTACCATTATATCCAGAGGGGAAAACTGAGACATGGACAAAGGCAGGGACTTGCCCACCGTGCCCCAGTGACTGAATAGGACCCAGGCATCCTGAGTCCCAGAGTCCTGTTCTAAGCATGAGGCCACCTCGTGGCAACTAGAGTGGCCCCATCCGCTTAGCTAATGGGGTCGGGGGGAGGGTCCTCCCGTGACTCCAGCCCATGGATCAGCTGTGAACATGTGTGTTTGGGGTGTCCTCTAGCAGCAAGTGTGTGGTAGCAACACAACCCCATACTGCCAGCCAGCAGCCAAGACAGGCCCCCTGGCTCTGGCTTCTCCCTGCTCCATCCCTGGGGGTTATAGGTAGCCAAAGTCTCTGTACAACCCCTGGGCCCCGGTCGCTGGCTCCCTGTGTGCCACCACATCTTCCACCCCTTGGGGTCTGAAGCAGGGCAGGTGCCAAGGGAGCTCAGGCTGGCGCTGGAGGGAGACACCCACTCCTTCGGGGGAGAGGAGAATTCGTTGCCCAGGACTCGCTCGGTCCTGGGTCTCTGGTGAAACATGGGATGATCTAGGGTCAGTCAGGGTCACAGACCCACCCACTTGAAGGGACACATGGAGCTGTGAGTTCAAGAGGATCCAAGGGCTGGGCTATCAGGGGGCTGCGGCTCAGGAGTGAGGAGCACCGGCGGAGCTGGCGGGAGCTCAGGGCTGGGCTATCAGGGGGCTGCGGCTCAGGAGTGAGGAGCACCGGCAGAGCTGGCGGGAGCTCAGGGCTGGGCTATCAGGGGGCTGCGGGTCGGGAGTCAGTGGCACGGCAGAGCAGGGGGAAGCCCAGGGCTGGGCTATCAGGGGGCTGCGGGTCGGGAGTGAGGGGCACTGCAGATCTGGGTGGTATTGGTATAGCCCGGGTTGATGGGCTGGGAACAGGTGTCCCCCCAGAGTCGGCTGAGGGTGAAAAGTGGTTCAACAGCGGCACCTGGTGGCCGGCGGCGGCATCGCTGCCCAGATGTGCATGAGCAGGGGACCGGAGTTAGATCCCTGCTCCCCCTGGAGTCACTTTATTGATGGGGAAACTGAGGCACCAAGTGGGGAAGTTACTGGCCCGAGGTCAGTGACGGAGCTGGGACTAGAACCCAGGTGTCCTGACCTCCAGTCCGGCTGTGGTTTTAGTTCCCTCTCCCCGTTTGTGCCCCAGGAGGCGTCGGGTGCTCACCTCATTTCATCGGAGTCTCACGGGCCCTGGTGCATTTGTGAAGCTCCAGCTCCAGGAGTCCTGGGACGAAGGCAAATTTTGGCTGTGATGGGGGGACGAGAGGAGACGGCGAAGAACCAAACCCAGCAGCAACTGGTTTGAAACCTCTCCGGGCTTGGGGGCCTGATGGGCTGGCAATCCCAGGCCTCCTAAGAGGCCAGGAAATGGCTGTTTGTCGGTGGCAATGGGCTCTGGCTCTGGGCTCCAGGGACAAGACAGGTGCTCCATCTCGGTGGCATGTTACAGCCCTGCTGCCGCTGCCAACCGGGGCTGGCCCGACCCGTGTGGAGCGGTGGCTTCATGCCTGAGAGAGGAGCTGCAATCGAATGGCCCCCGCTGGTCGTACAGCAAGGAGATTTCCCCCAGCTGCCCCGCTCCCCGCCCAGCTACCCGCTCTGGGTGGCACAGCCCCGTCCGGCAGCTGTGGGTACAGGGCCAAGAGCTGCCAGGACCCATCCTTGGTGCTGACCTGCAGCCGACTTGGGGCGATTCCTGAAGGGCAGGCGGGGGAAGGGTCCATGAGGGGGGAGGCAGAGGGAAGGGTCCGTGGCGGGCCGGGACAGGGGAAGGTGGAGAGAATGTGTCACGGACTCGCAGGTCGTGCCCACTCGTGGCCCCGTGCAGTCCGTGGGGGGTGCCCCTTTCAGTGCGACAGCCCTTCTCGGGGCTCCACTCTCGGGGTCAAGCCCCTCCACCGCCTGGAGCCGCACCTCTCTGAGCCTTAGCATGTCTGTCTCTCGCCGTGGGCCCCCTCAGGGAGTCCCCTCGCTCTGGACCCTCAGGGCCTCCACTCCCAGAGGGAATAATGCAACCCTGCTCTCTAGACGGGAGTGACTCTTAGCCAGCGTAACACAGGAGGGTTTATTGAGCGACCAAACACAGCACAGGAAACTCTCAGGGCCTCAGGCCTGGCCTCCCTCAGCACAGCACATCCCAGTCTCCCCTGCATCCAGGTGGGCTCTGCCTGCTCCCCGTCTCCAGCCCAGAGCCCCCCTGCTTCCCAGCCAGGCATCTGAGATCACTGGCCCCAAGCCCCGCCTCTGTCCATTATCCCCTATCCAGGTAAACCCGGTCGCCTGGGCCTCCTCTCTTCTCTTCTGTCCTCTGGCTCCCTCTGGCTGGAACCGGCTGGTCAGGTCACCGGGGTCCTCTCTTTATAGCCCATTGTCCTCCCACTGGCCAGAACTGGCTGTGACTCCTGAGCTGGGCCTCTGGGTCACCAGGTCACCAGTCACTGGGTCTCCATCCTCCAGGCCAGGGGTCCCCAACCTTTTCAGGACCAGGGACCGGTCATGCCTGCGGAGGGAGCGCTCGTCCCGCGGCTCAGCTGGACCGCCCGCAGGCGTGCCTGCGGGAGGTCCACCAGCTCCGGTTGAGCTGCCGCAGGCATGACTGCGGACGGTTCGCTGGTCGCGCGACTCAGGCGTGCCTGCGGGCGGTCCAGCTGAGCCGCGCGACCAGCGAACCGTCCGCAGTCATGCCTGCGGGAGGTCCACCGGAGCCCCAGGAGCAGCGGACCTCCCGCAGGCATGACTGCGGAGGGAGCGCTCGTCCCGCGGCTCGGGTAGACCTCCCGCAGGCACGCCTGCGGGAGGTCCACTGGGTCGGTTTGCGGCCCGGTTTGTAAGAGGCCGGGCCGCGGACCGGGGGTTGGGGACCCCTGCTCCAGGCCATTGGCTGGGGTCACAAGTTCCATTGCTGGTCCTCTGCCATCCTTCTTCCCTCACCTCATTAAACCAGTAACACCCGGGGACACTCTCTCTGCACGCAAACCCTTGGAAAAAACAAGAAAACCCCCGACTTTGTCACAGAAGGGTCCGTGGCAGGGCGGGCATAAGGAAGGGTGAGTGGTGGGCCGGGAGAAGGATCTGTGGCGGGGCAGGCCGGGGGAAGGGTCCGTGAGGGGGCAGGCCGGGGGAAGGGTCTGTGGCGTGGTGGGAGGGGGATGGGTCCATGAGGGGGCAGGCCACGGGAAGGGTCCATGAGGGGGCAGGCCGGGGGAAGGGTCCATTGTGTGGCAGGACGTGGGAAGGGTCTGTGAGGGGGCAGGCTGGGGGAAGGGTTCGTGGCATGGCGGGATGGGGGAAGAGTCTGTGGCATGGTGGGATGGGGGAAGGGTCTGTGAGGGGGCAGGCCGGGGGAAGGGTCCGTGGCCAGGCAGGCCGGGGGAATGGTCCCTGAGGGGGCAGGCCGGGGAAAGGGTCCGTTGTGTGGCAGGCCAGGGGAAGGGTCCGTGGCGTGACGCGACGGGGGAAGGGTGCATGGCCAGGCAAGCTGGGGGAAGGGTCCGTGGCTGGGCATTTCAAGGCTGATCCCCCACTCTGTCACTCCGAGTGCAGGAAGTGGGGGCCCGCAAGGATTCTAAAAATTAATACTGGCCACTCCAGCCTTGTATTAAACTCCCAAGGTTACAGCTCTTCTCTGACCTTGGGTTGGTAGATGCTGCCAGCACCCAAGTGCAGAACCCCTTTGAGAGCCCAGGAAGGAGCACTTGGGAATTCCTTCCTGTGGGGTCCCCTCAAGCCCTTTCGGGGAAGAGCTGAGAAAGAAAAAAAAGGAAATCAGCTGTTGCCACCAGCTAATTAAACCACATGTGCACAAACCTCTTAAAGACACAAAAATCCAATTCTGGTCTAAAAAAAAGTAAATTTTATTAATTAAAAAAAAGAAAGAAAATACATCTGGGAACTCAGGCGATTGCTAGATTTTAAAAGAGCAACTACAAGGATTAAGCATCAAGAATAGCTCTCTGGAGGTCCAGCTTAAAGGTTACAAGCAAAACAAAAGCACCTGGGTTAGCACAGAGGAATCCACATGCCATAACAAACTAAAGGTAATAATGGGTCCATAAAAGGGAGCTGTCCCCCCGCCCCCCCTTCATTTATCACAACATGGCCGTGTAGTTAGAGCTCGAGACCTTTCTAGGATTTAGCGGCTACTATTGCAGGTTTGTGAAGAATTATGTTACCATCATAAAGCCGCTGAATAACCCATCAGCTCCCCCACCCCCAGTGCCTCCCGCCCACCAGCGGGCCCCACGGATCAGCACCTCCCCCTCCCTCCCCCCACGATCAACTATTTCGCAGTGCGCAGGAGGCTCTGGGGGGAGGAGTGAGGATGCAGCGCGCTCGGGGGAGGGGGCGTAACTGTGCAGGAAGAGGTGGAGCCTTGGGGGAAGGGGTGGAGTGGGGGCAGGGCCTGGGGCAGAGCCGGGGGTTGAGCACCCCCCGGCACATTGGAAACTGTGGGACGAGAGATCTGAAAGGGCTTTGCGGGGAATCATTCAGAGCTAACTCCTGCCCCAGGCCTGGTCTTTGCTGACCCACATAAGCCGTGTATCCTCGGGATCCCGTGCAGGGCTTGGGAGCCGTCCTGTACCAGGACCTGGAAGGCAAACGGAAACCTGGGGCCTGTGCCGGCCGAGACTCGCTGGCCCCTTCACCAGCTGCAGTTCTGGGCCTGGGAATGGGCCGTCGTGGAGAAGTTTCTGTGTGTGGCTCAGTTCCAGGTGTGGACAGATACAATCCACTGACTTCTGTGTTACCAAGCGCCCGCCTTGGCTAGCTATGAGTTCAGCGTTCCCGACTTACTGCCGGGTTCCCCCTCTCAGCTCACCCAGACCCATTGCTGGCGAGGGGGGAAGTGGTGCCTCTGTTTTCCCAGCTGACTGGCTCGGGGCTCGGTTCTGTTTCGTATGGTTTGGAGAAACCACTAGCTACTGAACCCGGCGCTTGGTGCTACCGACTTCACTGGCAGATGGATTCTGTGGGCAGCAGGCTGTTTATTGCCACGTGAGACTTTAAACCCGACCTCGTTGGCTGTGCCTGGACAGTTAAGATCCCTGGGGGCTTCTCCTAAGGGCTGGGGGATTGCTCAGGTGTCTGCAGGCAATGTTCCCTCCTTTCACCATTGTTATGGCCACTGTGTGCTGCCTGCTGTCCTCTACCCCAGAGGTGGCTGCATTTCAGTGGGGCTGGAGGTACAGTGTGGGGAAGTTACTTGTGTTATCAGCATTGGTCCCCTGCTGTCACCCAGACTTAGACCCAATCCCAGCTAGAAATGGGACCAGCCTGGCTCTGAACAGCCGGGGCCTCAAGGGAAGAGCCCCCCACCCACCACACCCCTGCTGCAACCTGGCCCTTCGCAAGGCAGAAAACAGGTCCAATATCCGCCAGGCAATCGCAGCGTCTCACTGGACACTGCCTGCCATTGCAGCATCCAGACTAAATCACACTGGGGCATGCTCCGGCCCGGAGCATCCTTAGCACCGGATCGATCCTGGCCTGGCCTAGCGTCCCGCCAGTCCCATCAACCCTCTGCACGGGAACCTCAACCCAGCCCCAGCACTGACTCTGGCCAGCAAACCCGATGGCAACAGGGGCTGATTAATCAATCAAGTGGCAGGGGGATAAATCAGCGACCAGCCGAGCGTGCAGCATTCGCACACAGGGCCCTGCCGGCTCAGTGACAGTCGCAGCCGCGCTGGTCACGTCTCCTCTCTGCATTACCCACAAGCCCTCACCCACTTGGGAGCGAAGGGCCACTAGGACCTGGCGTGACTCGCTTTCCCCTCCGCAGAGAAACAGCAGGATCTAGCTGGCCCTCAAACCCCCTCCCAGGGATGGACAGGCCCAGTGCTGCCCTCCTAGCTCCCTGCCCGCAGCCACTGAGCCACCCGCATGCAGAGCAACACTGTTAGCAGAGATCACTTCGGCTGGGCTCAGGGCAGCTGGGCGGGACTGAGTGTGTCTCTGTGTGCCAGGACCTGAGGCCTCCCTGCCCTGCCCCTCCCTTGCTGTGTGGCCCAGGACAAGTCATTTGCTCTCTGGGACCCTCTTTCCCCTCCCACTCTCTGCCATAACTATCACAGCAGGGAAGGGTGAGACTCGGTCTCTGTTTAAAACAAGTGCTGTAAAATCCACACGCACGCCCCGATCGCCTCGCTCCACGCAGTGCCCCATGGCAGCCCTTCGTCGGGCGAGTGGCCCACATTTGGGATCAGTCGTGGGAGGGTTCCCCAGACAGAGCCCCCTAAAAAGCCTGTGATAACAAAATCCTCTGCTGCATCGAATGTTTAATTCACACACACCTGGGGCTCAAACGCCAAACTGAGCCCCCTGCTCCCTGTGACTCGTCTCAGCAAGTGCCCGGTCCCCATGGCTGCTTTGGGAAACGTGGGGTCAGGCCTTCTGGAGGGTGCCCGGGGACGCCAGCAAGGGGGCAACCCAAACTGGCAAAGCGAGGAGTGAAATGTGCACGTCAGCAGAGCTGGGGCTGGTGTGCAGGCGTCAGCAGAACTGCCAGGCCAGGGCCCTTGACCTGAGCGACACCCACGTGCTGGGAGTGGCCCCCCCCTCACTTTGTGCTGTCTGGGTTTCCGGTCATTTAGCCCCTGCCACCCTCTGGAAGGACGCGAGGCAGCACTGGGCACCCGTAACTCTGCTGACAGGGTCTGGGGGCAGTTCATTTAGAGCGTGAGCTCTTCAGGGGCAGGGCCTCTCTCTCGCTGTGGGTCCGGGCAGCACCTCGCACAAGGAAGCCCCGGATTTGGGGGCTTCTAGGAGCTCCTGTAAAGAATGCACTTAATAGCCATGTATGAGAAGATCCCAGGATTGCCCGTCTGTGCGTTACACGCAACCCAGAGCGTCTCTGAGGCAGTGGGAGGTGCTGGAAACGGCCCCAGCATGGCCGAGCGCTCGGTCTGTCCAGAATCTCACCAAATTCAAGCATCGCTGGGATTTGCAGGCTGTCACCAGCCAGGTGTTATGTTCCCAGTCATGGTGACTCCCGGGAGACAGCAAGGCCTGGACCTGACACGCCAAGAGTCCTCGGCCTTTGTGCTAGCAGAGGTACCGCCACCAATCTCCAGCCTCACCTGGAACAGTAACTCCATTTGCCCCTAATTCCCAGCCAGGGGAAATAACTCAGTTGGAGGCAAGCAAGTGGGAACGCTGGGACCAGACTCCAGGGCTCCTCGCAGCTAACCCAGCGGCACCAGCAAATAGCCACAGACAGAGCATGCTGGGGCAAGGATTTCCCCAGGGCTGAATTAACATGAGCGCCCCTCAGCATCCCAGGACCTCTGCCCCTTGGTTAGCAGGGAGAACCAGCCAAGCACAGGGCTGGCAGTCAGGAGACCTTGGTTCCATTCTCAGCCCTGCCACTGGCCTGCTTGGACAAGTCACTGCCCCATACGTGCCACAGTTTCCCCATCTGTAAACAGGGGGCAATTCTACAGACCCCCTTTGTAAAGCGCTTTGAGCTCAATTGGTGAAAAAAGCCAGCTAAGAGCTAGGGCTCACCAGCGTTCACACGCTGTGCATGGTGGGATAATGGGGTGACACATACAGGTTCACCTCTTCCTCTCGGCTGTTCGTGGGGCCAGCGCAGGCTTGGGGCTGAGGCAGGGTGTGAGAACAGGAGGTTCTGGGGCAGCTGGACTGCGGGAGCTTGAAGCAGGTGTTGGAAGGAACAGTCTGGATTGGGCAGGTGGAGGGCGGAGGTTGCACTGGGAGGGGACGAGGCTAGGAGGCTGTTAGAACCGGTCGGCTGGGAGTGCAGCCAGGAGAAGGCAGGAACGAGTTGTGGGAACCAAGAGAAACCTGCCTGATGTGCAGTTCCATCAAACCTGGGCGGTTTGGCTGGGCTGGCCAATGCCATGTACACACGGGCTTCCAGAGCTGTCTGTGGTACAATCACTGGCTGGAATCTCCTGACGCTGAGTCGTGTGTGTGCGAACACGACAAGGCTCTTGTACCACCCACCTCCCTGCAGCTAGTCACAGCCATTCACAGCTGGACGGCTCGACGCCCCCATCACAGCTTTGGAGGGGAGAGTTTGGCTCCCGGTGATACCGTTGCCCAGGTGAAGAAGCACCGTGTCCTAGGCAGAGCAAGAGGCTCCCAGGCTGCCATCGCTAGGAATGGGGGGTTCTTAACTCCAGCAAACAGCCCAATCAAGGCAAGGCAGTTGGCATTTTTCATGAGTTAGCCTTTAACTTAACCTGTTAACGCAGCTGAAAACTCCCAGCAGCCCTATCTGCATCCTGGGATCCATTCCTGGCTCTCTGCCACTGCCTGACTTCACGTGGCTGACCTGCGCAGGCCCAGAGGCAGAAACATAGGTGTGTAGGGAACAGCCAACGTTCTGCCAAACCAAAGCCTATGGGATTGGGTGGCAGCTGAGCAATGGTTTTGTAGATCATAGTAATGCCTAAGTCTCTTTGTGAATCTGGCCTTAGGGCTTGTCTACACTGGGGGGGGGGGGTAACCTGGATGAAGTCGAGTTAATCTGGTTTGAAAACACTTGTGTACACACGACGCCGTCCATGAGAGTGCGTTAATTCTGCACTGAGTGTCAACCCTGCCGTTCTATTTCAAAGTGAACTGACTTTGCTGGGAGTCGAGATAGTTCAGTGTGTTTCGTGTGCATCCGATGCTGCTTTGGTAGTCCTCCAATGGCTGTCCCACACTGCTTTGTGTCTGGTTACCTGGGTGCCTTCCTCTGCTCTGGGCTCACGTTGCGCGGGGACAGATTTTGCCCCTCTGCCCTGGAATCGAGCATAGCACAAGAGGTGCGGTTACCCCAGAAGCCCTCCGACATGCCTCAAACAGCCACCTGCAGCCGTGCTGAGAGAGAACGCCCGGAGGCAATACAGGCAGCTGCAGCAAATATTACTGTCTGGGCAGCAGGCACCACCGCAGTGCTGTCACCAGGGCCCCAGCCCAGCTCTGCAGCCCTTGGCCAACCCAGGCTACTGGCCCGGGCACACCAGCACCTCCCCTTCCCTGTGCCCCTGCCAAAGCGATCCCGGGCCAGGCCCTTTGCAGACCTAAGCTCACGATACTGAGAACTGCACCTGGGAGCCCAGTCTGAGCCCTCAGCTGCCTTGGCACCGTGGAGCCTGGCACTCGACCCCAGAAGGCCCATGAGAAAGGAGAGGCAGACGCCTGTGACTTCCAGCCCCCTGCCCCGGGTCCTGCCCTGCTGCACTTGGATGTTTTGTTTGGCTGTTGTTTTAACTGAAGGTTTCTTTGTAGCTGTTAGACACCAGATTGGTTCAATAGATTGTTTCATTATGAAACAATTTTGTTGCATTATAGTTTCATTTAAAGGTTTATTTTTGCTTATTTTATAATGGATTTTCAGTGTTTGTTATTGAAAAATTCCTGTGGAGTCGACAGTGCTTTAAACACAGAAATTCATTCCGTGTCCTATAATCTGTACGGTTTTACAAAAGCACATAGGCAAAGACACGCTGCCAAATAAGGAACGCCACAGCGTTGAGCTTCCCTTGCCCATGAACAACACCGACCCACTCCCATCCCATCCACACCCCCATCCCTCTCCACAGACTAGCAGCTAGAGCTCCGGCTGCACAGTTTCAAGCCTGAGACTCAAAATAAGAGCAACAAGCGGTGTCATTTTGCAGGGGCTGCCCAAACCGCTGAGCGCGGCTCTGCACCTTACAAATACAGCGCAAAACAACCTACAGGTATCATCTTTGGGATGTTCTTTTCTGCTGCTTCCAACCTGTTCCACAAACAGCGCCACCTTCCTTTCAAATGGCCAAATGCACGCTCCAGTCCCATCCTGCAGCTACTGAAACAACAGTTCAACTAGGCAAATGCAGGTGAGATGAAATTACAAGAAGGTGGGTACACAACTGGCTGAAAGATCGTACACAAAGAGTAGTTATCAATGGGTCACTGTCAAACTGGGTGGGCAGGGTCCCGCAGGGCCTGTCCTCGGTCCAGTACTATTTGGTGTTTTCATTAATGACCTGGATAGTGGAGTGAAGAGTAAGCTTATAAAGTCTGCAGATGACACCAAGCTGGGAGGGGTTGCCAGCACTTTGGAGGACAGGATTACATTTCAAAATGACCTTGACAAATTGGAGAATTAGTTAGAAATCAGATGAAATCCTCACACACCTGCATGACAACAGCCCCAACACACAATTTTCCCAGGCCAAACCAGTTGGCTCTGGACCAGTAGCGTTTGGGGGGACAGTTTCCAGGTGCCAACAGCGACCCCCTTGTCCACATGTATGGGGCACCGCATGTTAGCACAATGACGCTGCAGTCCAGAGTTAATTCAGCACATTCTCCAAAACGGCCGCCTTCCCCATCCTGAAATTCTCATCCCAGGTCTGCAGAGCAATCATTTCCTCTCACCCCTCGCTGGTGTCCCAAGCCCAGAAAGGGTGCTCCAGGAACCAGGCTGGTATTATCAGCTGCTCAGTGTCTGCCTCTTCTTCCTTGTCTTCGTCCCACGTACTCAGCTCGCGCGGGAAGAGCCCTGCTGCTGACAAATCTGCTCAGTGGTGCGACAGGCAGAGTCTGCAGCCAAATTCATCCAGCGTGGAGTGGTGAGGGCAGCCCCTGCATTTGGGATTGCCAGCATGGCATTTGAATTTGTTTCAGGCCCCACCTGTGACTCTGGTGGCCAAATGCCCAGCTTGCCCTGCTTTGTGGATGGCAAGCAGGGCTCGCCGCCTCCCTGTGCCCAGATTTAGGCACCAATCTCTGCGAGGGGGCGAGATGCCCCTCATTCTAGCCCCCAAGTTACCCACCTGCCCTGGAAGGCCTCGCCCCAGGGAGCTGCTCTGGGGACTCGCTGGCCTGTGGCCACCTTGCCCGCTGACTGGGGTGGGGCTGTCTCGGCACTGCAGGGCTTGGCCGGGCTGGGGCCGGTAGCTCCCCTTAGCTGCCCCCAATTTGCAAATCATAGGGCTGGCGAGTGCAGGGGAAGGTGGGGAGCTGCTATTGCCTCTTCCACTCCAGGGGCTGGGCCCTGGGTCAGCAGGGGGCTGGTGGGAGGGCGGGGGGGGGGGGCTGAGGGAGGCGGGGAAGTTTGGGGGGATCAGCTCTGTATGGGCCAGGGAAGCGGCCAGGCTGAGGCAGCTCTGTAGCGAGGTGGGGGGCGGGGCTGGGCCGGCCTGTGGGGGAGGGGCTGGGGCCTGTGAGGTGGGGGCTGTAGGGGCGGGGCCAGGGCCTGGCGTGGGGGAGGGGGAGGGAACGCGGCTCTAATACGATGACGCCGCGCGGTGACGTCGCGGTGCTGCAGTGACGTCACCTTTGTCGCAACGGGGCGGGGCGGGGCGCAGAGCGCGCGCCCCAACCCCCGCGGGGCGGGGCCCGCCGCACGTCGCCCGCTTCCGGCGCGCGCGTAGGCCGGCGCCGGAAGCGGGGCGGGGGGGCGCGCGGCGCGGCGCGGCGCGGCTCGGGCGGGGGCGAGAAGATGGCGGACGGGGACAGCGGCAGCGAGCGCGGCGGCGGCGGCGGGTTCGGCGGCCCGCGCGGGCCGGGCCCCGAGCAGGAGACACAGGAACTGGCCTCCAAGCGCCTGGACATCCAGAACAAGCGCTTCTACCTGGACGTGAAGCAGAACGCCAAGGGCCGCTTCCTCAAGATCGCCGAGGTGGGCGCGGGCGGCTCCAAGAGCCGCCTCACGCTCTCCATGGCCGTGGCCGCCGAGTTCCGCGACTACCTGGGCGACTTCATCGAGCACTACGCGCAGCTGGGCCCCAGCAGCCCCGAGCAGCTGGCGGCGGCGGCCGGGCCGGGCGAGGAGGCCGGGCCGCGCCGCGCGCTGAAGAGCGAGTTCCTGGTGCGCGAGAACCGCAAGTATTACCTGGACCTGAAGGAGAACCAGCGCGGCCGCTTCCTGCGCATCCGCCAGACCATCAACCGCGGCCCGGGCCCGGGCTTCCCCGGCCCGCCCGGCCTGCAGAGCGGCCAGACCATCGCGCTGCCGGCCCAGGGCCTCATCGAGTTCCGCGACGCGCTGGCCAAGCTCATCGACGACTACGGCGGCGACGAGGAGGAGCTGGGCGGCCCGGGCGGCGGCGCGGGGCTGGGCGGGGAGCTGCCCGAGGGCACCTCCATCACCGTGGACTCCAAGCGCTTCTTCTTCGACGTGGGCTGCAACAAGTACGGCGTGTTCCTGCGCGTCAGCGAGGTGAAGCCGTCCTACCGCAACGCCATCACCGTGCCCTGCAAGGCCTGGGCCCAGTTCGGCGGCGCCTTCTGCCGCTACGCCGACGAGATGCGCGACATCCAGGAGCGCCAGCGGGACAAGCTCTACGAGCGCCGCGCCGGGCCGGCCGGGCCGGGCAGCGGCAGCGGGGCCGGCGACGACTCCGACGGGGACGACGTGGACGACGACTGAGCGGCGCCCCCGGCCGGGGAGCCGCAGCCGCCGCCACCCCCAGCCCCGGCCCCGGCGGAGAGAGAATCCAGCTTCACCGCAGACACCGACCGCCCCCAGGCCCGGCCCCCGCTGCCCGGATCCCTCCCCGGCCCCTTTCGAGATCGTGTCCCCCCCCCGCCCCCGCCCCCGCCATGGAAACCAGCATCCCGGCGGCCGCGCCGCCGCCGAGCGCTTGAAAAGAAGGGAGAGGCCGCCGCAGCTATCCAGATCCGAGGGTGCAGGTCGCGATGGGGAAGGAGATCGGGCCTAGCCGGGGCGGGAGGGGAATCCCGGCAGCTTCGGGCCTAGTGTTGGGACGAGCCTGTTTCCGGACCAACGACCATTCTGTCCTTTCCTTTGCAGACTTGTTTTCTGGGATGCAAACTGCTCCGCTCCGGGCGCTGCCGGAACCGGTCAGCGAGCGAGTTCCCGCTGGCAGCGTGCTGAAGATTGAGACACTTTCTTGTTTTGATTTTTTTGTTTTTAAACATGGGGGTTGCGAAGAGGTAGGTTCAAGGAAAAACAGGCATAAAGCACAAGGAAAGCTGAGTGGATTGGTTGCTGCTCACTGAAGTTCTTCCCCTTCTCTCCAAGTAAGGTGGTCTTGGAAAAGAAACGGCGTTAGCAGTAGGGAGAAGCAAGAGCCAACTCTCTCTTGGCTCCAGTGGGTTGACCCAGCCAATAAGTGGAATCCAGCCTGTGAGCTGGGTTTTTAAATCTTTAAACCATAACTTGGTTGAGAACAGCAACATGTGGCTACAAGTCTAGTCTGTGAAAGAATGACTGGCACAAAGTGAGACATGAGCATCATTCATCTTCAGTGGAAATCAGTGGACATGTTCGACTATGAATCTAAACACCAAGAACCTCAGGTCCAGAAGTCCATCGCTTGTTCTTTTACAAGTTTTTAAAAAGAGAAGAGAACTCAATCTGTTTCCTCAGTACCTCACATTGTGTTAACAGCAGAGTTGGCAAAAATGCACGGATGGATTGTACAGAGCAGCACACAACCTGTGGGAGCTTCAGATCCATCGCTGAAAAGGAGCAGAAACAAAATGAATAAGCTCTGTGACTATAAATACACCCTAGCAGCATTTTTTTACCACCTTGAAATTTCACCATAGACTGGCTACTGCCAATTCGTCCAGCTGTCACTCCAGAAGTCAGTTGGGGCTCTTTCCAGGGAGCGCCACTTCTGTATTTTAAATGGATTTTTCACTCTAAAATGATTTTTTTAGCTAATCAAGTCAACCCTACCCCTCCAGAAAGGTATTTCTAGACACCTAGTCACATACTAGTAACTTTGAACTGAATGGAGAGTGTGCTATTCATTCCAAAGTTCCAGGTATTACTTGGGTGACATCATAGAATCTTTCATATTTTTTTTTAAACTGTGCATGCCTGTCCTTTATTTGAGCTGCCTTTTAATTTATTGCATACCCTTATTACCTTATGTTGTTATTACTCTACCTATACTATCTTTATTTTGTATTTATTGGAAAATAAGGAACATACAAAAGGCTTTTTTTTTTTAATGCAGTTGTGGCTGGGGGGGGAGATTGGGTAGGATTTTAAAAATATAGCTTTTGAGATAACTGATTTTATCACTATCAGAACATTAACCACGAGTTTGTTTCAGCCACAGACCTGTATTGTTGCCCTTTTAAAAACTAATTATTTCCTCCTGGTGTCCATGGTAGGTCTTTTTAACACCAATTTTTAAAGATAATTTTTTTTTAATTCTTCTCCGTTGCAAAGAACCGGGTTTCCTAAACTGTACGGGAGCAATAGTTTTTCTTGATGTTTTAATTACATCCGTATACTTGTACTGTATTTTGTACTCTAAGGCAGCTGTTTTCAATAATGTCCTGCTGTATTTACCTATGTATTTCGTTCACATGTGTTCAGTTCTTTGCTGCGGAGAACAAATTGCCACCGTTTCAGCAGACAGAAGGGCTGAGACATCACAGCACTTAGGGGTGTAGAAAACTCTGCGTAACTAATTACAGATTGCAGGCAGCCATGAGAATTGAAGGCTGCAGACATTGGGTGTATAGTGGTGTAATTTTTCCATTCATTTTAAAACTATGTACAATTTATGTATAGACCAACAACTTGTTTTGTTGCTTCAATGGTGATTGACCTTTTTCGTTGCTCAGCTGCAGTGAGCCAATTCACTTTTTGCGAAGATGCAGTACCTCTCCTTTTCAAGAGGATTCTATTTTTTGGCTGAATTGCAGTAACTAGCCTTACCTTTCTACTTATGTGGTAGCGACAGGGTCTTGATAGTCCCTTGCCAGTGGCTACATAAGCTATCATTAGCTGTCTAGGAAGTATGTGGAAGTGGACAGAAGCATATATCATTGTATGCCAAGAACACGGCCATATATGGCACCAGCTTTGGCAACCAGAAGCATTTCTTCTGTAGTCATTAGACCAGATAAGTGATGTATCGATGTACAAAACTCCTTTACAGCTCAGTTTGGCCTTCCAGCAAACATCAGGTGTGGTCAGAATGCAGTGTGTTTCCAGAAGAAATTTTATATTCAAAACTGTTAACCTGCCTGTATCCAACTAAGCTATCTTGAAAGGTGGGTTGATAAGTCTTAACTGCTGTTGATTATCTCTTCTTACAGCGGGTTCATGGCCAGTCTTCCCTCTGCGGGAAGATGGAGCCCAATTCTAGTGGCACAAGGCCATGTTGAGTACAGTGGTTCACTGACTGAGGAAATCATTCCCTGTTGTTGGGGGTGAGGCAACTGGAATCTGGAGACAGGGTAGGTGCGGCCGAAAGGAGGGAGTTTGCCTCAGAACTGCAGAATTTCTGCAGAGATTTTTAATTTTCTATTGTACTTGGGCCTACTCTGAATATTTCTTGTGAGATGCAAAGAGGATCATTCAGAAATACGTATTGGGTTATAAATTAAGTGGATTGATTCTGCTGGGGCTCCAGAAGGTCCCCACAATCCACAGCCTGTTAAAAATTACACTGTATATTTTACAGTGCATCATTCTGACACTAATTTGTAACATGTTAGTTATTCAGAACAGTCCTATTTCTATAGAATCTGGCATCACAAGATTGGGATATCTCGATGTGACCAGTATATCCATTTACTCCAGGCAAGCATGTTAACTGGATTGTTTGTGGGATAATCAAACAGTTCACCTTGATCCTTAAGCAAGTCCTGTATAGTTAAAAGGGGGAGGAAATTTGCTCCATTCTTGGTGTTACTGCTGGGATCGAGAAGGTGACCTCTGCAACAAGAAGGGTTGGACACTTCTTTAAAAAAAAAAAAAAATCCTCATAAATTTGGATTCTGTAGAAAAATGGCAAAACACCTCTGGAGAGGAGATTTCCTGAATTTATGGAACTTCCAGATTTCTGTTGCCCCTGGAATGACGGTTCCAGAATGCAACTATGTCAAAGCATCTGCTGTACAAAACAAAATGTAAATCTTGTATAGCACTAAACCCTCCAATGTAAATACTCGAGGCGTACAGGTATAAATCCCCGTAGCGTTACGGGTTGGTGTTCTGTTCCATAGGTGTTTGCTGCAAAAGGATTCCTGCTGCAGCGGCAGGAGCTGCCTTTAAAAAGCAGGCAGCACTGTCAGTTATCCAGGAATTCTTTTGTAATAAATCACAGGCCTTGTTAAGGAAGAGATTCAAGCTTCTGCTTCAGTTTCCCTCCCAAAAAACACGTAATTATCCTGTCTGATTTTCAAACGTTCAGGGTAAGGGGCACAAGAGGCTGGTTACAATAAATCCCCTCATATTGAGTGGCCCATCGACGACTGCACACTTTCGATATTGTAATAGCTGAGGAGGACTTGCTAAAATGTGATCTTTTCCCATCTGAAACAAGGGTGTAGAATCTGATCTACACAAAGGATTATAAAGTGACTGACAACTCACAAACTACTTTGCTCTTGAGAGTGGCAGTTTCTTGATTATTTTTTGTTTAAATTTTGGTGGAAAACTGTTCAGTGCATAGTATATGCACAGACGTCTTCTCTTACAAGTGTAACAGAATTATTATGGTACTTTATCTGATGCACAATTAATCTCTCAGCAGATATTCATTGAAAAACAGTGTGGCCTTGAGTCTAACTTGTGGGGGAGGGGAGAGGAAAATCTAGAGGTTTTCCTATATAAAAATGGCACTTTTTTGGCTGTAAATTGTTGTGAGTTCTTAGTAGTAAACGTTATCCTGATATGCCTCTTCTTAAGCAGGTGAACAATCTTAGTGTCTTGTCATATGCTCTTTGCTACAAACATTAGTATAATGAAAATAACTGATCTGATGTTAGGTTTAACTGTTTGAATTGATGA